>NC_044980.1:85103720-85416220 GCF_008728515.1 Papio anubis | reverse complement strand
GATTGGAAAATCAACCATTTTGCCAATTCAGTTTAAATATTTCTGTTCCCCTGAAGTACTCAATTATGTACAATATAATTACGCATACAATATATGTAGCATTTAATAAATTTTGAGGCAACAATAATATAGAAACACATAGTGCCTTATCTTTACCTTTAAAGAAATAATTTATTCTACACTATGAGCAGGAGCTTGTGTGCTACACTCGGGATCCCACAATGAATAATACAGACTCTCTAGTGTCAAGCCATTTGTAGATTAGTTGACGAAGATAAGTATAAACAAATAATGTCTATAAATTAAGTATAGGAAATATTCTGTATTATACAATGTATAAGTTTTTCTAGAACATAGAATCTATATCTATCTAAATAAATAATGTGGAACTTCCCTTGTGAAGGTCGGAATGTTACGAGTGTTTTTCACCCTTTGTCTCTAGCAGGTAACTATACATTTAAAAAATCCATAGGTTTTTGTGAAATGTGTATTAGGGCATGCAAATAGAAACAAAATGGATTCTTTTCGGAAGGAAAGTAGTTTATATGCACAATTAATGAAAACCTAGTAAGATATATTCCTAAGTCAAAATAAGAAAGAATTCTTTGGGGATAGGAAGGGTGTATTTCTGCTGATACATTCCTATCTCCATTAAGTCACATCTACTTTTAGAAACTGGCAATATTAATACCATATTCAGTTAACCAAACTTTCATGAGGTCTTCAAGTCCCTTCTGGGGACCAAGTGAGAAAAACTGAGTTGCTCATGCTCAGGTTCTTGAATACTGTGTTTCCAACTTAAAAAGGTTACAATGGCTACATCCTGGTAAGTATAGCCTGGGGAAGTGGGATACTCTGCAAAGTTTCCCATTTGAGAGGAAGGTGACACCACTTGAGGAAAGGGATAAATATTCTGTGAAGTGTTCCAGAACAAATGAAGCCAAAGGGAGGCACATCAAGAGTTGGAAAGAGGAACTCACTGAGAAGAGCCTGACTTCTCTAAAACTCATAGCTCATTGGTTGTAGTAATCATCGCCCTACATACATATCAAAACATCGTGTTTTATACCTTAGATATATACAGCAAAATTTATAAAAGACAATAAATACACATGTATAAAAGAAAATTCTAAAAGTACTACTTGTCTGCCATTTTGAGAACAGTGTTATTTCAGTGAATGGATGCTGTGACCACAACGTAATACATATAGTGAGGTGTTTACATACACGTATCAAAAACAACAAAAACAAAAATTCACAGCTCACATTATGACAAACAGAGCAATACTTGGTGCCTGAAAGCAGAAAGGACAAACTCCAATTTGTGTAGCTCCTGACAATAAATTTCTTAGGACTTTTTGTAGAATGTATATGTTTCCTATAACTCAGGCAACTATTTAGGTAGCAGATGTGTCTGGAAATTATAAAAGTTAGGAGGAGCTACAATGTTTCCATATCTCTAACACAGGAAGTCTATTTTACATTCTAGAGTCTCTAATCAGGATGCTACATCGACTAATTTCATAGGACACAGTTCATTTCTCCTTTAAGGTAGGTCTTATATCCTTATTTAGACAGGTGTGATAAGGGGAAAGCTCCAAATGACTCAGTAATATAGAGATCCTACCAACACCCCTGTGACTATTTACATGTGTATTAACTTTCAGTAAAAGAGAAAAGTGCTAAACAACAGGGATTGTAATCACCAGGACATGATTATGTAGTCACTTGTTTCTAAGAGTTTATCAAAATATATGGGTTCTCTCCCCAAAGATCAAGTCAGTATTTTTGATCTCTATAACCTTTTATACATAGGCTGCAATGACTTCATGTTGCCCACTGTTGGACCTCTAAAACCACTCCCCAGCAGACTGACAGGAGAATACATCTTGAGACAAATCTAAATACCCACTAATTTAACAAGACTAAGGATATAATGGGATTCTAGATCACTATGAAAGGGGCGGGGGCTTGGCAACAGATAGTATCCTCAAACTGAGCAGTTGAAGAAAGTTTAATAAAAGGACTATTGAAAATGTGTGGATATAATTTTGGAAAACCAACAAGCAATAGTTCAGTAACCTGAGGCTTGAAGAGAAGGGATGGGAACTGGGCACAGTGGCTCACATCTGTAGTTTCAGCACATTGGGAGGCTGACGCGGGTGGGACACTTGAGGCCAGGCATTCGAGACTAACCTGGCCAACATGGTGAAACCCCGTCTCTACTAAAAATACAAAAAATTAGCCAGGTGTGGTGGTGCCTGCCTGTAGTTACAGCTGCTTGGGAGGCTGAGACATGAGAATCGCTTGAACCCAGGAAGCAGAGGTTGCAGTCAGCTTAGATTGCTCCAGTGCACACCAGGCTGCAGCCTGGGTAACTCTGCAGACAGTGAAACTCTGTCTAAAAAAAAAAAAAAAAAAAAAAAAAAAAAAAAAGAAAGAAAGAAAGAATAAGAAAAGGAGGAATGAGGACCTAGGAGGCCTTTACGAAAAGCTACTCTGATGGGATAAGGGGAAGGGAACTTTACCTATATACAGAGAGGATATCTTGGAGGGGGTTGCTTCATGGTAGCTGTGGCCTTCAGCAGAGATGCAGCCAAGCCACAATACCCAGAGAAGAGGAACCTGGGGAGTAAATGTCTCCATGCACCCACCCTCCTCCTTTCCTCCAGATCTCCTGTTACGGCCTCTGCGTGACTGAATCCAACCAGAAGCAGAGGGAAAGGGAGACTTTCAAGGCAGTCTGTACAGATCAGCATCATGGGGCACCATTGTGAGAAGAAAAGGATGGAAAGTAGACCTTGAGAAAAGATTCGGCACGAAGTGTTTTCCAAAGTATGTTCCAAAGAATACTACTTCGGCAAAATGAGCCCCTGTGCGAAAGGTCTAAGAGCACATGAGTTTGGGGAAATGCCACATAACTTAACCCCTATATGTCCATATACTTTGTGCCAGGCAGTTTTTGAAAGACAGCAGATACAGCACTAAGAAAAATAATGACTGTCTATACCTTGATGAAACTTACAGCTTACTGGGAGGCACACGTGGATTATTTCATGGCTGTATAACACAAACCTAAAGTCCACTGCTATGAAGAATTTTAAAAGCTTATTTTTACATTTACATTTATTTGTTTATTTATTTTACAGACAAGGTCTCACTCTGTGACCCAGGCTGGAGTGCAGTGGTGCTATCATGGCTTACTGCAGCCTTAACCTCCTGGCTTTAAGCCATCTTCGTGCCTTAGGCTCCTCAGTAGCTGGGACTACAGGTATGCAACACCACACACAGCTAAATGTTTTTGGAGAGACAGAGTCTCAGTATGTGTACCAGGCTGGTCTTGAATTCCCGGCATCAAGAGATTTTTTCCACCTTCGCCTCCTAGTATGGTTTGGCTGTGTCCCTACCCAAATCTCATCTTGAATTGAAATTCCCATAATCCGCACATACCCTGGGAGGGACCCAGTGGGAGGTAACTGAATCACAGGGGTAGTTTCCCCCATGCTGTTCTTGTGATACTGAGTGCATTCTCACAAGATCTGATGGTTTTATAGGGGCTTTTCCCACTTCGCTCGGTACTTCTCCTTCCTGCTGGATGTGAAAAAGGGTGGGTTTGCCCCATCTTCCGCCATGATTGTAAGTTCCCTGAGGCCTCCCTAGCCCTGAGGAACTTTGAGTCATTTAAACCTCTTTCCTTTATAAATCACCTATTCTCAGGCATTTCTTTATAGCAGCCTGAGAAAATTACAGGTGTAAATCACAAAAATTTATTTTTGATACGTTAATGTTCTAGAATACACTATTCTATTAAATATAATTCAGGAAAAATTGATTTAATAAAAATATGATATTGTAATGGGGAAATGATGACCCTGTCATAATTAATTGAGACATTAAAAAATTTTAATTATACATGGTTTCATCTCAATGTGAAAATAGATAAACCAGATATCATATTAAGTAATTTGAGCAATTAATAGGACCTATATTAAGAAGAATAAGCTATAAACTCAAGCCCAAAATTACAATGTGAAAATCCACAAAATGATAAAGTGAAAAAGGTAAATTAAAAATTTAAATTACAAATGACAGAAGATTAAACAATATGATATTCCATGAAATTTGGGCTAGAGTTCAAATTTTGTTTATTGGTGTAATCTTACAAACCTGGTGTCCTTAGATTTGAACATAAAGCTAAACTGGAATCGTTTAAAGCATTTTTTTTTTACATTTCTCCCCTCCCTTTATGAGACTATTATATATTATTCTCTAGTATTTCTTGCTTTTCCTCAAAAGTGGCCATACATTATTCACCTTCATATCTGCAGTATCTGGGCCCATGTTTTGCCTGGTGAGTTTTTCAAAATGTATTTTTCAAATTTAATTAGTTTAATAATTATAATAATAATTTGCAGTAATAATGATTATAACAACAACAACAAAAATATATATTTAACTTTATTACATGCTTGCTTTGTGCCAGATGTTGGTTTAAGTGCTTACGTGGATTATTTCATTAGCCTTCACAACAACCCAATGACATGCATACCATTATTTTCCCTACTCTATAGATTAGAATACTAAGCGACTAAGAGTTTAAATAACTTGCCCACTGGCACACAGGTAAGAAATAGTGGAACTAGGAAATCTAAACCCAGAGACTGAACAGTGAATCTTTTGTGTTATAATTCAAATAATTTTCAGACTAAATCTAATTAATTTAGGCCTATCTAACTAGGTAACAATTTTTGACACATTAGTTTCAACCTTAGAAAATTGGATTATAAAAATATACTAGAGTTCAGTATGTTAGAAAAATGAGGGCATATATGTTAAAGTAATGGAAATAAAGAAGCAGTTGAAATTCAGAAGGGAAAGATTAAATACAAGTGAAGTAAATATCTTTGCAGTTCATAAGAAGAGGAAGGTATGGATATTATATTCAATAGAATTTAGAGGCAATTGTGGGATAAATTACACTGGAGCATTATAAGTGAAGGCAATGCTTTTTTTATATCTTATGCTATGACATTTACAGAAAAATAAAAATTTTAGTGGCATACTAGTATTTTTACATAAAATAAATACAAAAGCCTAGTTAAGGCATAAAAATTCCATGTACCACCAGAGATGAGGGAAGCATATTTAATTCATATACTTTGAAATGTGAATACCATGGGACATTTTTATCTGAGAGTATTTTTCTTCTACGATGCATAAGTTTATACATACTCTATTGTGGCTATATCAACCATTTTTTAAAATAATTATCCAACCTTAAAGTTTAAACAGTTTTATTCACTTAATTATGCCATTAAAATTAAAAGGTTTGTGTCGAATTAAAATAAATCTTAAATAATCCTTTGAAGAGTTTTCACAAAATGTAGGTAGCTTCTACCAGCTTAAATATATTTACCACTGACTATTCTAAAAAGTAAAAAAAGACAGCACAATAAAATGCCAGAGAATAATTGAAGCTATATGATAAACTTAAAGCAATATACTATTTAGCTCCATGTACACTGCCAGCATAGAGCAAGGCTCACTAGAGGATCTTTGTTGATGACTATGATTATTGTGATGGTGTTGACTCTTTCTTTCAACCTTACACAATCTAGTTGTTACGTAAATCACTAAAAAAATATTACTAGGGTAATCTATTTCGTTATCTGTATATGCAGAATGAATTAAAATTGATATTCTTCTTTTTTCCTGAAGTCACTATTATGTATAGAAAACTATGTACTGTCAAATATTTTCAGTGAAAAATATATAACATAAAGAGTAGAGACTGTAATGAAAGCGGATTACATAGATGTAGAGATGAAATGTCATGATAGTGACAGAATGGTGATAATTTTCATGTTACAGTAACCATGGTAGAAGCATAATTAGCAAGCACAGTTGTCTTTATTATAAAACTGGAGCACTTATTGGTTAAAAATTATTTTACAAAAATTCTTTCTCTGTTTGGTCTAGATTAACATAAAACAATGACTAATTTCAATAAATAGACTACTGAAAATCCCCTGAATGGACCCACTCACTGCCCTACTGAAGCATGCATGTCTCTGAATTATATTTACTTGATGACAGTAGAAGTTCACCTGTTAAAAAATTCACTAGGTTCTTCTCACTGTGACTCATAAGGACGTTGGCTTTGCTAAAACTTGGAAAAGCTACATAGACTGGCTAGGGTGATAGAATGTATGAAATTTTTCTTTGAGGCTTTAGACACATAGAACTAACCAAAGAAAATTGGATTTGTCTAGAAAATCAATTGGATAATTCAAACTCAATCACCCTTTTCGTTAACAGAAATAATTTACCTCTGCACTACCTGGTTATCCAACCTTCTTTATCTTTATAGAATATTTCCATGGTCTCTTTATATCATACTATCTTCTCTGAAAACTAGTAACCCTTTTCTTGAATGTCCCTTAAGGACAGACCACTTTGTACACAAGGCCAAGTCATAATGGGTGGTTTGGAGCCATGTTGGAAGTTGAATATTATCTCTGCCATTTAGCTGTCTCGTTTTGTGTAAATACTCACCCTCTCTAAGATTCGGTTTCTTCATCTGAAATTAGGTTACTTATGCCTAATTTCAATGTTACTGAGAAGATTAAATGAAGTAATGTAAATTACTGTTATGTATTAATAACCCATAAGTCAGTAAAATATTAATTTGTATACAAAATACTATGACTTTTGTCTATGACATCTTTTCTACCAGAATAAAATCTGAAGACATGTCCACATTTTGTTTTGCTTTGTATTTCTCACAGCTGCTGGCTCAATGCTGTATACAAAGGTACTCAATAAATGCAAGCTGCATGAGCATATGAATGAATGAATAATGCAGTATTGGTGTCATTGTTCTGTCTGACTTTGCCTTTCAATACTCAGAGATTTTTGCTGCAGGCCTGGGTGTCATCAGGATCAAGAAGGCAGAGGCAGGCAGAGCACTTGCAATTTTTCCTGGGTTGTTTTGGATATTCATGTGCCTCACTGCACAGCAGTCCTGTGCAAAAGACATCTGCTTTGAATAATCTCATTGGACTTTTAAAAAGATGTATCACTTACTAGTATACTGCCAATATAAAACACAAAGCTATATGCATAAAATTTGTAACACTGGTTTTAGCAAATTTTGTTAGAAGAAATAAAGTTTATTTAACTATTCTTCAAATTCTAGGAAGAATCTTACAGAATATTCATTTGTTTTTAAAATTATGATCGTATTGAATATTTCTTATAATCTTAGGTAAAAATAGTTAGAGGACATATTATGAATTCAAATAATGTAACATGTGTGCATCTGGGAAAAAACTCAAAGAGAATATTCAAAAATGAATATGCTAGTAGTGAGACTACAGATATTTTTCATACTCTTGTTAACGAACATTATCAATTATTATAGGAGTCACAGGGGAAGGAGGAGGGGAAGGGCAGAAGAATTTTCAAGTAGAAGCACTTGTGACACCCCCAGAGTGACCTTTATGAAACCCGATGTTTAAATGAAAGTTTTTAGCTCAACTACATGGCAAAGTGAGGTAATGGCCCAAAATCTAAATAATTTCAAAGGCCAAAATGTAAATAATTTCAAAGTAAGAATTCCAGAATTAATAGAAAACATGTAGATCTCTCACCTACTTCCAGAGTGTAAAGCCAGGCAACTGGGGACAGAATCTTAAAAAGAAGCTTAGGTTCCTCAGAGTTATTCTGAGTCTCAACCCGCCATTTGCAGAAACACAGCACACTGATTTCTGAATGATGCATGAGGAACCTAACGGGTTAGATGCTGGCTGCCTTGAACTGTGGTAACTGAGTAAAAAAACGGTGTTTTGAGAAATAACTGGATCCTTAGAGCTTCTGGAGAAAAGGCAGATTGGTTTTTCCCTCTGACAAAAGGGTCATTCTTGAAAGGGAGCTGTCTAAGAGCACCACTACCAAGAGGGGCTAGGTACGTCAGGGGAAGAAAGCTGGAGGTAGACTTCCAGATAGCACAGGGCTTCTAGTGAGGACAGCCAGAGTGGAGTTACATTTCTCTACTTAAGGGAACTGCGGATGAAGTAATGGTGAAGGAACTCCACCGATGCCCCATGAAAGAGAGTCAGCTTTAAAATCCTGCCCAATGCAGAGTACCAATGGAGAGTACAGAAGTACTTTGACCCTGTCCTTTTGTATTTTTTATTTGTATTTTAATTTTTTGAGAGGGAGTCTCAATCTGTCTCCCAGGCTGGAGTGCAGTGGCACAATCTTGGGTCACTGCAAACTTTGCCTACTGGATTCAAGAGATTCTCCCACCTCAGCCTCCGGAGTAGCAGAGATTACAGGCGCCTGCCACCACCCCCAGCTAATATTTGTATTTTAGAAGGGTTTCACCATCTTGGTCAGGCTGGTCTTGAACTCCTGACCTCAAATGTTCTGCCCGCCTCGGCCTCTCAAAATGCTGGGATTACAGGCATGAGCCACTGCGCCCGGCTGGCCTGTCTTTTATTCATATTTGCTGCCCTTGCCACTCCTCCAACACTGAAAGGATTAATTGAATGAGAGAGATGAGGAAAGAGAGAAGCAACTAAACCAGCCATCTTCTCCCCTTAGTGTTGCTGGCAGCAGGCTTGAGTTTGGGGGTAGGAAAGGAGGAGAAAGCCACAACTGACAGGTAGGTAAAGAGATTTGATTTGTACAGAATGCTGGAAACTGTAAATACTGAACTGTGTTTTGGTGTAATTAGTAAACTGTGACTATAGAAATTTAATTACATAAGCATGATGCGAAAATTCATGGGGCCTACATAGGATTCTATCCAGCCAAGGTGGGAGGACCCACCTTACTGAGAAAATATAAAAGTACGGTGGAAACAAAATTATTGGTCGCTTTATGGTTACATCCTAGAATCACTCTGTCAGTGTAATAATTGTGCTACTTAACATACTTGGATTGGATGTAAGTATAAGTATTTATATCACAATTAAGAGTTTTGATCATACACCATTTTTGTTACATAAATTTTTAAAAATTATCTATTCTTATTTTTATTTTCGAGATGGGATCTCACTTAGTTACACAGATTGGAGTGCAGTGGTCTGATCTCTGCTCACTGCAACCTCTGCCTCCCATGTTCATGCTATCCTTCCACCTCAGCCCCCTGAGTAGCTGGTTCCACAGGTGTGCACCACCATGCCCAGCTAATTTTTTTTTTTTTTTTTTTTGTATTTTCGGTAGAGATAGGGTTTCACCATGTTTCCCAGTTTCATCCCAAACTCCCAAGCTCAGTCGATTCAACCGCCTCAGCCTCCCAAAGTGCTGATATTACAGGCAAGAGCCACCACTCCCAGTCTAGGAACACTTTATTTATTCTGAATTAGGTTAATAGTAAATTCAAAGGTATGCTTATTTAGTTTTACAAACGTGTAACTGAATGGCATGTGATATAAAAACAAAACTGTGCGATTATTTGAGCTCTTTGTCCTAGCGATGGACTGATAAAATGTCCTTATGGATGATAGTATAAAATTAGTTAATGGATAAGATGCTATTTTATATTTTTTCCCTTTAATTTTAAAATGAAGCCTTTTAGATAGAAGCATAATCTATTCTTAGATTTGAATATCTTTTTGTAGAGGACAGTCTATCTCCCTTTCACATGACATCATTTTATAACAGCAAAGAGTTATATTTTCCTTGTCTTTCCATCTTACAGTCATATTATGTTTGCCCCACTTATATGATTTCAATGTCTTCAACATTCACTGATTCTTTTTTGTTCGTTTGTTTGTTTATTTGTTTTGTTTTAGAGTCTTGCTCTGTCGCCCAGGCTGGAGTGCAGTGGTGCGATCTCGGCTCACTGCAAGCTCCGCCTCCCGGGTTGACGCCATTCTCCTGCCTCAGCCTCCCCTGTAGCTGGAACTACAGGAGCCCGCCACCTCGCCCGGTTAATTTTTTTGTATTTTTAGTAGAGACGGGGTTTCACTGTGTTAGCCAGGATGGTGTTGATCTCCTGACATCGTGATCCGCCTGCCTCTGCCGGGCCTCCCAAAGTGCTGGGATTACAGGCATGAGCCACCGCGCCCAGCCAACATTCACTAATTCTTATAGTTGCAGGATTGACATACAATTTATCAACTGCTATTGAACAGTGATACTTGGACTTCAGATTATTGAATTTTTCTCTTTGATATACTATATATTTAATACATTTCAAGTATATGATCAGTGAAATGATATATTAATGTGTGACACCTCAAGGAATTAAGGAACTCACATTGGAAATTTATACAGCCTTTTAATAAATAAATACATCCATAACATTGGGGGCTTTAGGAAGCTGTATGTTCAGCTAAGAGGGAGCATTTCTAATCTAGCTAGGAAACTGAGGAATCCTAAATGAAACGACAGACTTCTTGTATCTGTGGGCATGTATAACTGGCAGAGCTCAGAACAATTGTTTGCATTCTAGTTTCAAGGGAGGCTGTGCTTTGTAAGCTGGAGAGGCAGATACACTCACCTGAGACTAAATCAGAATTGAGAAATATGAAGAAACTGTTCTTTTGAGGAGCTTCCTATGTTTTTGGTAGTGTCTGCTTTTCAGGGGTGTTAGTAGATGCATGGTGGAGTTCCTGGGGCAGAAATGGCATGGATGGTAGTGGCTGTTGCAGTCATGTGAAGACTGTGACTTTTCAAACTTGGTGTTGAGTGTACCAGTGGTAGCAGCTGTATCATCAGGCCAGTTCTGCAGAATGGTTTTTAGTGTTGTTCCTAGAAGCTCAAATATCTTCTGTTCCTAGAAACTTCTGTTCCTAGAAGTCTCAAATATCTTTCTCGAGCTCTCTGATTATTGTGTGAGCCATTAACTAGATGACCATATAATTACTCATCCACCAGGACAGTTTTGAGAGTGAAAATAGGATGGCATTGTGCATTAACCTCAAGACAACAACCTTAAAAACAAGAATGACCCAACTATACAATCACTTTACCTATTGACTTTTAGTAAATTCAGTTTCTGCTTAAATATACCAGAATGTATTCATTTATATAACGAAGAACCTTTACCAGAACCAAAATGAATTGTGGTATATCCATGGTACAAAATGTTGTATAAACATTGCCTAGAATTAATAAGGCTAAAAAGATTTTCTTTGGAGGGATGTCCATGTTACACTATTCAGTGATAAATGAGCACAAGTTTATAAGTTCATGTAGAATAACATGGTGGCCTTTTAGATTCGAATGTCCCCCAATTTTCTTCTAAGTTATTTGTAAATAAGGGACATATACACTCAAGACCAGAAAAATTAGCTCCAGATGCCAGCCAGAAGTAGAGGACTTGGGAAATGCATGGCACCAGAGATAGTGGCCCTGAAAAGTCAGTGCTTTCAGGGAATAAAGACACCTATGAAGATGAAGGGGTCCTTAGTGTCCTGAAGGGTGAAAGAAAATGAAAGGACAACTGAAGAGGGTAATTCTACTGAGACAAGACAAAAACAAAGAATTAGAAGATGTTAAACAAAATAAAGAGGTGTCACATATTTAAAACAAACAAACAAATGAACATACACACACACACACACACACACACACACACACACACACACACAAAGCTGTCCTTTATGGACATAGTAGGGGAAGGAACCCTTTAAATCAACCACCAAGAAAACCACTTCCTCAGTGGCGGTTCCTCAAAAGTATATGCTGCAATTGCCGGTACAGGAAAATCCACACCAAACAAATCTGACAAGGAAAAGTAAAACCCATCAAAGCAAAACCCAGAATCCACAGGAAGATACTCTAAAAATAATAATAATAATAATAAAAGCTCTTTGCCAGGTGAAAACACATCAGTTAAGGCAGGTCAAGAAGCAGAAGAAAAGCATAACAGAAAACTAAGGTTGAAATTAAGGGAAATTAAACAAAAAATTGCAAATGTGACATAACCATGTGAATCAGAAATTTTAAAAGTGAAAGCAAATGAACAAAGTAAAATGATTATAAAATGTAACTAGCTGATCTAAAAGAATATCTCAGAATGTATCTCATAAATGAAGACAGAATTATTAGTTATCTACAAAAGAATAATACAAATGAAAATACAATGATAAATACACAGAGAATAAATGAGAAACCACAAGAAAATAAAACAGTAGCACTAATAATAATAATAATAATAATAAACAGAATCAGTGAGAAAGTAATAGATGTAGAAGATAACAAAGATCCAGCATAAGATTTGTAGTATCTGAAGCAGAAAAACAACCAATGAAACCAAATTAATATTTCAAATTAGGGTTAAAACACGTGTTAAATAAGATAATACAATACGAAGATTCAAATTTGCCCACTATATTCCTGAGAATATTAAAACAATTTTTTTTTTTTTTTTGGAGACAGAGTCTCCCTTTGTCGCCCAGGCTGAAATGCAGTGGCAGGCTCATGGCTCAATCGCGGGGTTGAGGCTGCAGTGAGCCATGAGCCTGCCACCGCACTCCAGCCTGGGTGACACCTCAGTGCTGGGATTATAACTGTGAGCCACCGCATTTGGTGACTGAAACAGAATTTTTTACTCTGAGACATGTCATTACTAAGCTTTCATCCCTTCCTTCAGGATAAAGACTAAATCACTTATTTTACATTCCAATTGCTCACTGCTAGTATATACAATAGCAATTTACTTACGTATACTAACCTCGTATCCTGTGATCTTGCTATAGTCACTTATTCGCTACAAGAGGGATTTCTGGGTCAATTCTTTGGAATTTTCTACATAGAAATGATGTCATCTATGAATAAAGACTGTTTCATCCCTTATTCCTAATCTTTAACATGTTTATTTCTTTCACTCATCTATCTTACTAGCTAAGACTTCCTATACAATATCGCTTAAAGGTGATGAGAAATAACATCCCTGTATTGCTCCCAGTCCTGGAAGGAAAGTGTCCCGTGTGGCAACCAGGAGGCACAGACCGAACAGTTGACATAGAGTTAGTTTAAATTGAGATATACTGAAAGTAGAAAATACATACCAAATTTCGAAGACTTTGTATGAAAAAAAGAAAATAAAAAATCTCGTTTTTTTTTTATAATGATTACATGTTAAAATGATATATTAACATAATTTTACTTGTTAGCTTTTAATGTAGGCTAGTTAACACTTAACATTATATATGTATAACAGTTACATAATGGCCAGGCACAGTGGCTCAAACCTGTCATTCTGGCACCTTGGGAGGCCGAAGTGATCACTTGAGCCAAGGAGTTTGAGACCAGCCTGGGTAACATGGGAAAACCCCATCTCTACTAAAATTACAAAAATTAGTTGGATGTGGTGGTGCATGCCTTGGTCCCAACTACTCGGGAGGCTGAGGCAGGAGGATCATTTGAGCCCAGGGATTCAAGGTTGCAGTGAGCTGTGATTACACCAACCCACTCCAGTCTGGGCAAAAGAGCAAGACCCTGTCTCAAAGAGAAAAGAAAAGAAAAAAAAACCAAACCAAAAACATATAGATATGGCTCTCATTTTATTTTTAGTGGTTAGTGCTAAAATCCTACTTCCTAGAAAGTTGATGTGATAGCTCAATTTGGCCTATGAGAACAAAAGTCATGTCCTAAGCTTGGATAAACGATGAGCTAGAAGGACCTTTGTTCCTAACACTTTGAGGAACGGTGCCTTACTGAACTTACATTAATGAAACTAAAATTCAATTCTATTTGTGTCACATTTATTTTCAACTTTCTGTCATAGAAGTATCTCATTTTTATAATTGTATGTGAATGAATGTATGCATGTATACGTAGGTAAGTAAAATATAGTCACCCAAATCCTATGTTGGTGAGGTGAGTTTTCCTTTTGAGTATTCATGCTTTAAAAAAATATATGAACATCAATTCATTTGTTAAAAATGAAGGTCTGAATAGCAATAGAAAATCTTAAAAGTTTTGTAAATAACCTCAAAACAATGGGCTCTCCAATTTATTTTAAAACTGAGAACTGTTTAATTACCCATGATTTAAATGTCATTCTTGACAAACTGAGAGCAGTGTTGATAGCAGGATGGAATGAAATTACAGAACTGTGAAGGTATTTTCGGTATTTATTATAATTCTGACTCAGTTTTTGTTGAACGGATTCCTTTTTAAAAGATTCGAAATCACTCAAAACCCTATAATGCTATTTTAACAGTGTTTTCTTAAAGTAGTCTGGGAGACAGAAGAGGTCACTATGCTGAAACTCATAATGTTAAAAATAAAGGATCTATTATATTTTTTTCTTAGGGAAAAAAGCCTCTGAAAAGTCACATCATTATTAATAAAATGTCTAGCAGTCAAAAGCCATGCTATATTGAACAATTAATGGGTGTTTATAAAATTTCATGTTTGGAGAAAGTTTGCTTTTTCTGCACGGTAAAATTTATGACCAGATATGTTCAGCACTATAATAAACCTGCTTTAAAATTCCGGCACAAAATTGACATTCAACCATGTTCTAACAGTTCAGATACTGGCAAGGTCTACAAAGATGCCACTGAAAAATATATATAGTGCATAATTTTCATTTCTTTGCTGTCAGGGTAACATGTGTGCTTCATATGCTTTAGTGAAGTCTAGCAGTACAAATGTGTCAAAAAATCATAAAAATTTGTCTTCTATGACTAACATATAGGATTTAGGACCCTAGTCTTTTGGATATTTATCTCTAAGTAGGAAAAGAAGAATTTATTCTTGGACAAACATATATACTTTATGTTTAACACATTTTCCCTGTGGGATTTAATGAAACAACTTTAGCAGAAGTCACCATGTTCCTTGTAGAGTTTCTTTCCCCATTGCTGTAATGGCCTAAAAATTAGCATAAGGTTTTATGTTCAAGGATTTCCAAAATGGCATCCAACAAAAATTAAAAAGGTATTAATTAAACTTATGACCGAGGAAAGGAAACTATCTTCTACTGAATTTGCTTTACAACTCTATTAAGGTGTTTGCCATAGAAGATAAATAAAAGGAATTATTGTATCAGTCTGAATTCCTTTATTGCAAGTGGCAGATACCAAATCCCATTTACTTGAAGTAAAAATTTAGTAACTCCCATAAATGGGAGGTTGCAGATGAAGGCTGGTATGAGATAGATCAGATAGGACAAGAGTTCTGTCATTGATTCCTGTGGTTGCTCTGCTTATATCTTTTCTTGTCTGTGTTGGACTTTATATTTCCTGCTCATTTTCTCCACATGGTAGGCAGAATCGTCATGGCCATAAAATGCTGCCAGCCTCGGAAGTCCAGTGGAAAGAGTCTATAACTAATAAAAGATATGGCCTCATTTGTTTTCTGAAATATGAAGGCATCTGCTATCTCAGTTTGTGATGTTTTAGAGCATGATACCCCTGCAATTAGGCCTTTGCTCTAAAACTGTGATGGGAAAAAACAGCGAAGCCCTGATGCCACAGCTTGCAGGACAAAGACTTTCTCAAGAAAAATAGGCCCTGTTTTTTTCTTCCCTCTTGACTAATGAGCTTTTGCTGAGGCTCATACTCCTTACTAAATTTCTCATATCTTTGGTCTGTGTTATTAAATGTATTATTAGTAAGAAACTACAATATACAAACATATTTGTAGTTATATAGTTCTTCTTGGGAAATATGTTTACCTAGGTTATCTTCATACAAAAATATCATATGAGTTATTAAAGGATCATTCTGTTTCCTTTCTCTTTATTTTGTTCCTACTTTTTCATAATTTTTATACTCATTCTTGTCTTTTGCCACTTTCTTTTTTCTTTCTCTTTCAAAATTTATTAAAACTAGTCCAGGTCACTTATCATTTTTAAAATAGATATTTTCTAGCAAATACATTGTAAAACATACTTCTATAAAATGAATACTATGTGTCATTTTATGAAATGACTTCATAAAAATAAAACTCCTGTTTTATTTTTTATGTATTATATATATTATGATTAAGGATATGCTAATCTGGAAAAAACATCACTTGTAGTTAACATTAAATTGCATTTAAGAACGTAACAAATAATTTCATGCTTACTTTTTTAAAGTAACTGAAAAAGTCAAATACAGTTTCCAATCCTTTGTATTTGGATATCTAAATGTTCGTTTTGCATCATTGAATTAGTTCTTATCTTGAGCTCAGTGTGGGAATATTTAACACTCTTGTGGTATCGATTTTTATATTTTTAAGGAAATACACAATATGGAGGGTAAGTGAGAATAGATATGATAAAAGAAATGAGTACAAGAAACAAAATCTTTATTTTTATTCAACTATTTAGAGTAATATTTCCAAAAGGAAGATCCCCATGACCTTTACAGAGGTCTTCAAGGTCAAAACTATTTTTATATATAGTATTACTAAGATGTTGTTTGTCTTCTTCATGCTCATTCTCACATGACTGTATGGTGAAGTGTTTCAGAGGCTGATATATGATAACATAATTGCTCTGATGGCATAGAATGTGTGCTCATATGCTTTCGTGTCTTCAGAATTTTTCTAAGGTGGTAGGTAAGGTAGGTAAGGTATAATAAGTGTATTTTCAGAGATTAACTTGGTTTGTTCTTGGTACTTTGATCTAGCTGGTCTTAGTTATACTTTTTCTAATCTCTGTGTTCTCATATAATCCCCTCAAAAATCGTAATTTTGAAATCCTGAAGTTTTCCTTATGCCTATGTTGAAACACAATAATTAATTATTAATTGTATTTGGTTATCTTGTTTTGCAGTATATTTAAAATTTTTCTAAATTTATCTAAAACAGTTATCTTAGAACTTTGGAATATTTTATTTAAATAAAATATTGCCATATATTTGTCTTATATTGAATAATAGATCATTTACTTAACACAAGGGAGATTAGAAGACACATTTTATCAACACATAACTGTTCCAGCTACCTCTAAAGATGCTGAAAAAGGTGAAACTTTAACATCAGAGAGATATCAAACTCATAGGAGGGAGAAAATGATTCAAAAGAAACTAGTGAAACTATAAATAAGAAATAAAAATATGATGAAATTTTTATTTCATTTGGGATTATAGATACTAATACTTCAGCTTATTGTGTTTTATGCAACAGAATATTTTTGAATAGTGTTACAATGTCAGTTATGATGTGATGCAATATTGAAATCAAACATTTATAATTTAAGGAAAAAAAATTAATATTTTAAACGGACATGATAAACTCCTGCTACAGCATTTCAAACTAGAAAAGAACAACTAAAGACTCTTAGAGACTAACTTATTGTAGTATGTTGGCTGGAGACCTGTACACAATAGTTAAAAGACTAAAAAAAAAAAAAAAAGCTTTGTACAGTTGACATTAATGAATGCCTTCTTGATGAAGAGTCAGTAAAAAGAATTACAAAGTTCCACTTTCTGATGATTCAGTAACTCATTGAATTAAAGATTTATCTATGAACATGAAGACTGTCTCACTTGCAGAATTGTAACTACAAATGAATAAATCTCCAAATGTGGCTGGGCTTTATTATCAACACCAGCTAATCACTGAATGTGATTCTTTATGTAAATGTTTGATAACAAACATAAAAGGAGCAAATAGCTAAAGTGTTAAATAACCTTTTTGACTCTCGTGGCTTATCCTGCAATAACTGTGTTGATATGTACACTGATAGGACAAATGCAATGGTAGGTGAACTGTAGGTGCTTCAGTGTAATTCAAGGCATTAGCCAAACACTATACTCACTATACTGTTTTATCACCATACATTCACAGAAAAATAAGAATTCATTTCCTTTAAGGATGTCCCTGATGATGCAATTAAACCATATTAACTTTGCTACCTCTCAAACCTTGAGTATAGACTTTTTAATATCCTGTTTGAAAAATGGGAACGATATAAAACACTTTGCCACATACCAAAATACAATAGTTGTCTTATAGAAAAAACTTTGTTTAATTGAGGTGTGAGCAATAGTAGTAGATACTTTTTGTGTGCAGCACATTTTTATACCTAAATGAATGGATGACAGAAAGCTATGATTATTCAAACTTGAGCATTTGGCAGACATTTCTTCAAGAAATATCAATATTACATTTACCTGTGACTCCTCAGAATTTCTTTGCATGGTTCATAAATTTGCCACATACAGATGAAACTTCTTATCTTTCCATGTAAGACTCCCTTCATGCACCATCAGTCATCACACTCACCTCTGCTCATCATATTATCACTTTCTCAAGTTCATGTAGATTTCAAACTAAGTAAAATAAGATCCACACCATCAATAACTTGATCTGTTAGCTTTAATAAATAGCCAACAACACAAAATTATTTTGTTCATGATCATTTATAGACATGAAATGAGAAAACAGCATCAGTGCTCCAACTGATAAACAAGTAAGTGGACCAATATTTGTTTACATGGGATCTTATACTTTCTCAAACAACTCTCTAGAGCCTAACGGCAAAAAGAACAACAATAATTATATGTGGTTGTTAAAGCATTTACTTTAAGAGGAAGGTACAAACAGGGAAAATGACTTCTGTTAGTCATGCCTTTGTTAGTTCTTTCATATCACTGACTCCCTAAGAAGACCTCAGGTGACAGCTGTCTAACTGGTATGTGAGCAGAGTTCCTTTTACAAATCCCCCCCTCATTCTAGTTGGGCTACAGCAGTCTCAAAATATGTGGATGTCAGAAAATGATCACCATGTGAAGTTTTGAGTGGTCTTTGTAGAAAAAAAAAATGAATATATTCAATATGATACTCAAAATAAACATTGAAACATGGCAAAGTTGGCATGATGTTGATTTAGCTTTTAGTATTGTTTTGATAAAGGCTATTATCAAACCCACAAATTGCAATTAAATTTAAACTAGATACAGCTATTTTTTTTGCAGCAGAAGCAACTCTAATAATTCTATGGATATGTATGGTAGAAAGTTCTTTTTAAAAAATGTTATTCTATAACAATGCCTCATTAAAATCACATCTAAAAATGATTTGTTGCAATTTTAGAAATCTGGAAGAGAGTAAAATTTTTTGCAGCGGAGGTTTTAGTTTATGAACATCTATTCAAGGAACTGAGAGAGAGACATAGTGTATGTCTTCAATGATAATAGTAGGCGAGGATTGCAGGAAGATTGTTATAACCGTTCACTTAGAATATTCTTATTAACTTGAATAATCTCCTATTGCCTAGAAAACATCATTTCTAGCTGTGCAGACTGTAACCTGTATGACAAATGACCTATGAGGTTTCAGAGATAAAATGAAGTTATGTGATTAATTGCATATTCACATAGTCTTATCATTTTACAGTAAAGCAAAATGATGTTTGTGATTGAGTGGAATGGTAGGATGTAGAGGCCGCCATCCAACAATTATGGACATGTACTATGTGTCAGAAACTTTTTATGCATTATCTCATTAAATCTTCACACAATTGAGGCAATTTGATCATCTGTACCTTTCTTAACTTATCCATGTATTCATTGCGTGACATTTAACAAATTATTAAACTTCTTTGGACTATTGTTTATTTGAAAATTTGGGAGTAATTTAGAATCACCAGGATGATTAACACTAGTCAACCAAATAACCTAAAAAATAGTAATAACTGAGCAATCTTAAAATAACTTTAAAAAACTAGTATGTTTAGAATTCTCTACGAGATAAAGCAGAATCTAGGCCCTCTGAATGAGAATAGGATATTATTGAGCAAGATTAAGAAAATAAAATTTGAAAATTTGAGACAAAGTAAAGAAATAACTATAAATTTCACAAAAACATTATAAAAATAGAAAGGAATAACTCTAATGTCATAGAAAAGGCCACAGAAAACATCAAAAGTATGTTAGGATATAGAAGACAGATTAAAAGCCCAATTACATAAATAGCATTTAAAGAAAAGTGAATAGTTCAAGACTATTAAGAATTCCAAACATGATGAAGCCTGAAATGTTTCCAGACCTAAAGAAAGTTATGTGACATCATATTGACAGAACAGAATAAATGAAACTGTAAAATCTACACCAAAATAGTTCTTTAAAGTTAAGTTAATGAGGATGAGAGTACCAATTGAAAAACGAGCAAAGTACATGAACCAAAAGAAGAATAAGCATATACAATAAACCACTGTCAGTCTCACCAGTTTTTAATAAAAAGAGATTAAAACATTACTGAGATAATTTTTAAACTAATTGATAGATTAAAAATATCATTATGATATCCAATACTCATGAATGTGTTGGGAAGTTGGTTACTCTCATAGATGTAATTAAGGATGTTATTTGGTTCTATCTAATAAAATCTTTGTAAATAATCATATAAGAAAAGAATCTGAAAAGTGTAATATATATATTCATTGTATTTCTGTAATAGGGAATCATTACAAATAATAAAAGTACAACTATGAAGAAATGCATTAAAATTAAATAAATTATGGTATATCTACATAACCGAAAAAAATTAACATTGAAATCAACCCAAAAGAATATTCACTGACATGATAAAATCATCAGGATACACTATTTAAAAGCAATTTACAAAATCTAATGTATGTGTGATACTAATCTGTAATTTATTTAAATACATATGTGTGTATGTGAATCTGTGTGTGTGTGGTGTGTTCATACGTGTATAGCTCTATGTATGCACATTTAAGAATGGGTACTCTGTTTTTCAGGAAAATATACTGAGATGGGAAAGGTCAAAGTGTTCATATCCTTCTAGATTTGCTTTTATAAAGGACCAGATTTAATAAATAACAATTATTTCTTCCAATGCTCTTATAACTGATGTTATACCTGAGCTATTAGCAAATGAACAATTCGAATGTGGACAATTAAAAGATGATACTTGAACATATGTCCTTACTCAGCTATTTTGGGTTCTTTATCAACAAGAAATATATTCTCTGGATTAAAAATATTACAGCAGAATGCTTTTAATAAACTCAGAATGGTCTGTGCTTAATCATTTTGCTCAGTCTTCACATATTCAGGATTTATTTCCATTTCTGATTACAAAAAAGGCACTTCTTTTCCCTGATTAAAGGAATAAGAAAGAAAAAGGGAAAAACAGAGGAGGAGGGGATGAGTGGTGAGTTAAAGGACAGATTGAGTGTATGTATTTTAATCTGGCAGTTGTCTTGTGTAATTTTTTTTGCCAAAAGACTGCTAATTTCATACAAAAATTTAAATATTGTAGCAGTCACCCAACTTAAACATTTGGCAAATAGTTATCCTATTTTAAAAATGGAAAATATTTCTCAAGTGCTTCTGTTTTCAAAATACTGTCTCACGCTATTCTTTATGTTTGTTTAATCATTCTTTTGGAGGAAATTCTTCTCTAAATTTGGGATAAGAGGGAGATATATATAAATGTATATATTTATATATACATTTATATATATTCACACATACATACACACGTACATTTTTTCCTATCACATTCAATCAAGACTATCTCAGTTTAATCAATTAAAGGTGAAAGAACCTTTTTTCCTTCCTTCCTTCCTTCTTTCCTTCCTTCCTTCCTTTCTCTCTCTCTTTCTTTCTTTCTTTCTTTCTTTCTTTCTTTCTTTCTTTCTTTCTTTCTCTTTCTCTCTCTCTTTCTTTTTTATGGATTATACCCACAATCTTTTAAAACACATTTTAAATGTGTTTTTAGGAGTTGTACAGAAAGGAACATCACATTCCTGGAGTGTGAAGTACATTTTTAACAGGAAAATTTGAAAAAAATTGTACAATTTCTTTTATGTTTGCCTAAATTTGAAACACAAACAAACCAACAACAACAACAAAAACCCCCACAAAACCCACTTTTCACAGATACAGATGTGAATCATTCCAAGGGAATATTTGCTAGATTCACAGGGCTTCAGGCACCATATTCTCAATCCCATGAGTGTCTTTTGTTATATCTTCTGCTCTCAAGCTCACATTTGTGGGAGAAATTTTTTTTTTAATGAAAAACGAAGTTGGAGTGTAAAAGTTACACAATCTGCTCTGCTCCATTTGACCATATTATTTTCGAATCTAAAATAGTTTCCAGAATTCCTATGAAAAACCTTCTAAAATTCTGACTTTATATAGTTAATATGGAATGGTGGACCTGTTTGTTATTTTTCATTTAAACAAATGGACATATCACTTAGTTTAAGAGTAAAGAAAATATTATGTAAAAGTTTACTAAAACTTGGATTCATTATAACTTACCATGTTAGGAAAAGGAAATGATATGATAGATATGTAAAAAAGAGGCAGTTGGATTTTTTTTTTTACTCAGAATCTCATGCCCTCCACATAATATGTAATTTTGAGAAGTATCCAAGTAATTCCTTCCAGCACTAAAATATACTATTGTTGATTTAGCTCATTTAGAAACTGTGCTAATAATCTCAATTAGCTATTTCACCAATACTAGTCAGAAGGATGATTTAGTTCTCATTTATCCCTGCACTAGAATGACAGCTCATCAAAAATATCAACTGACCATAAATCTTTGAAAGAAGAATGATTGCATTCTAATGTAGTAAGGAGCCAATACTCCTTATTTAAGCTTCAGGGATCTTCATTTGCATTGACCATTCCAAGGCTATGGGAGGAACTCCATAATATAGTCTTTTGGTCATGTACTTCTGTAATATTTAGAAAAGCAGACAATTCAACTGCAATCAATTAAGACTGCTGTCTCCTTTCACTCTGCCCTTCCCTCTGTCAGAGTTGACATTAGAGGATGGGAATTTAGTGTGTCTTGCTAGGGAAAAGTTGAGTTGGATACAATCATTTTTTGTTTGTTTATTTGTTTAATGGGCATGTTTAAGTAGTTTTCAGTCATTTCTGTGTATGGTTAAATTATTGCTAGTTTTTCCAATTTCATGACCCAAAGACAGAGAGACCAGAGTTCCATTATATGATGATATAAACATGTTCTTGGCACCCAGTACCAAAATTATGTGGGTAATAGAAGACAGAAAACAATGTTTTATATGCATGGAGGGACACTCTAGTCTCTAGAAAAATCTTTCAAATTGTATGCAAAAGACTCATATACAATAGGCAGTTGATAAAGTTTTTCTGTAATGTGACAGGAATCCTAAAAAGTCATATAATGATACCAATAATGGTAACTGAAATGTAATTTTCTATGGTATCAATAATAATAAACAATCTATCAGACATTCTAGGGAAAGTAATATCTTTCCATCTCTCTATAGTAAATATTATAAAATTATTTTTATGTGAAGAAACAAAGGGCTTATATCTTAACAATTTTTAAAATGCATTACAGAGGTAGATTCAGAAATTATTTAATAAAAATAACTATGTGATTTATTGGAATACTTTGTTGTAGGGATATTTTTCAACTTTTTGACTTTTATGATTTTCATTTTAAATTAATATATTCTTTTACACCTCATGTGGTTTGGCTCTGTGTCCCCTCCCAAAGCTCATCCTGAATTGTAATCCCCACATGTCATGGGAGGGACCTGGTGGGATGTAACTAGATCATGGGGCTGGTTTTCCTCATGCTGTTCTCATGACAATGAGAGAGTTCTCACAAGATTTGATGTTTTAAAAGTGGCAATTTCTCTCGCGCGCCCTCTCTCTCTACTCTGACACCTGTGAAGAAGGGACTTGATTCTCCTTCACCTTCTGCCATGATTGTGAGTTTCCTGAAGCCTCCCCAGCCATGAAGAACAGTGAGTCAATTAAACCTCTTTATTTATAAATTATTCAGTCTTGGTTAGTAACTTTATAGCAGTGTGAGACAAAACTAACACAATATCTAATTTTGTAGTTACAATTTTGTATTCATTTTGCTAAAAAGGATTATAATATGTTATGATCTTTGGATCACACAGAAACTAGATTCTTCTTGAATATTTTAAGGCAGTACTGACTACTAGGTCTGGAAGTTAATCTAATAAACTCCAACTTAATGGTTGCAGTTTTCCAGAGATGCCTCAGATCTCACATACAAGCAAGAAACAAATTTAGTGCAACACTCTCTCTTTGTTTACTTCCATTGAGTTACAACTCAAGTTTTCTTTTGAAGAAATGCTTTCATGGCTTAAGTAAAGTATGGAAGTACTTGTTCAACAGTCAGCGTATGATCAGAAAAAACATGAAAGTACTTGTATTGGTTTTCAATTGCTGCTTATAAAAAATTTCCACAAACAAGAACAAAAGCCAACACCCACTTTTTATCACATGGTTTCTGTAAGTTATGAGATACAGTTGTGGTTAATCGGTGGCAAAAGACAAATGAAGGTTTAAGTGGCCTAGGCTCTTATCTAAAGGTTTTTGAAGGGAATCTGCTTCCAAGGTCATTACATTTATTGGCAGGATTCAGTTCCATAAGGTTGTAAGACTCAAATTCCCATTACCTTGGATGCTGTTGACGAGGTGTTGTTCTCAGCTTTTAGAGGCAGCCCACATTCCTGGACTCCTAACTATATCCTCTATCTTCAAAACCAGCAATGGTGGCTGGACTCCTCATATTTTAAATATTTTTGACCTCTTCTTCCATCTCATCTCTCTGCTTTTCTCTTCCACCACAGCTCACTGACTGACCTTTCTGTCCTATTTTTCTACATTTAAGTGCTCATGCAATTACACTGGCTCCTTCTGGGTGATACAGAATAAACTGCATATTATAAGGTCAGATGACTATTAACTTTAATTCCATCTGCCAAGTCCTTTTGCAGTAATACGTAGATAGGTGTTTAATTGAACAAAGAGTTTGAAGTCTTTGAGGAGGAACATTTTTAGAATTCTGGCTACCATAGTAGCGATTTAGTCCAAACATTTGATGTTAAAATTTGGGTAGTTTAGGTTAAAGTGGTTTATCCAGGGTTTTATCCACAGTTTTTAAATAATATTAATAGATAAATAAGACTACTTTTTAAAATTTTTCTTCTTTAAAAAAGGGATACTGGTGCAGAATGTTCAGGTTTGTTACATAGGTATACATGTGCCACAGTGGTTTGCTACACCTATTGACCTGTCCTCTAAGTTCCCTCCCCTCATCCCCCACCTGCCAACAGGCCCTGGTATGTATTGTTTCCCTCTCCGTGTCCATGTGTTCTCATTGTCCAACTCCTACTTATGAGTGAGAACATACAGCGTTTGGTTTTCTATTTCTGTGTCAGTTTGCTGAGGATGATGGCTTCCAGCTTCATCCATGTGCCTACAAATGACATTATCTCATTCCTGTTTATGGCTGCATAGTATTCCATGGCATATATGAACCACATTTTCTTTATCCAGCCTATCATTGATGAGCATTTGGGTTGGTTCCATGTCTTTGCTATTGTAAATAGTGCTGCAATAAATGTATGTGTGCATGTCTTTATAGTAGAATGATTTATATTCTTTTGGGTACTTACCCAGTAAGGAGATTACTGGGTCAAATGGTATTTCTGGTTCTAGATCCTGGAGGAATTGCCACACTGTCTTCCACAATGGTTGAACTAATTTACATTCCCACCAACAGTGTAAAAGCATTCCTATTTCTCCACAAACTCACTTGCATCTATTGTTTCCTGACTTTTTAATAATCGCCATTCTGACTGGCGTGAGATGGTATCTCACTGCGGTTTTGATTTACATTTTTCTGATGATGAGTGATGTTGACCTCTTTTTCATATATTTATTGGCTGCATAAATGTCTTCTTTTGAGAAGCGTCTGTTTATATCCTTTGCCCACTTTTTGATGGGGTTGTCTTTTTTCTTTTAAATTTGTTTAAGTTCTTTGTAAATTCTGGATGTTAGAAACTTGTCAGATGGGTAGATTGCAAAATTTTTCTCCCATTCTGTAGGTTGCCTGTTCACTCTGATGATAGTTTCTTTTGCTGTGCAGAAGGTATTTAGTTTAATTAGATCCCATTTGTCAATTTTGGCTTTTGTTGCAATTGCTTTTGGTGTTTTAGTCATGAAATTTTTGCCCATGTCTATGTCCTGAATGGTATTGCCTAGGTTTTCTTGTAGGGTTTTCATGGTTTTAGGTTTTAGATTTAAGTCTTTAATTCATGCTAAGTTATTTTTTGTATAAGATGTAAGGAAGAGGTCCAGATTCAGTTTTCTGCATATAGTTAGACAGTTTTTCCAGCACCATTTACTGAATAGGAGATTCTTTCCCCATTGCTTGTTTTTGTCAGGTTTGTTGAAGATCAGATGGTTGTAGATGTGTGGTGTTATTTCTGCTCCATTGGTCTATATGTCTGTTTAGATACCAGTACCATACTGTTTTGGTTACTGTAGCCTAGTAGTATAGTTTGAAGTCAGGTAGTATGATGCCTCCAACTTTGTTGTTTTTTCTTAGGATTGTCTTGGGTATACAGGGTCTTCTTTGATGCCATATGAAATTCAAAATAGTTTTTTTCTAATTCTGTGAAGAAGATCAATGGTTGGTTGATGGGAATAGCATTGAACCTATAAATTACTTTGGCAGTATGGCCAATTTTGTGATATTGATTCTTCCTATCCATGAGAATAGAATGTATTCCCATTTGTTTGTATCCTCTTTTATTTCCTTGAGCTGTGGTTTGTAGTTCTTCTTGAAGAGGCCCTTCACATCCGTTGTTAGCTGTATTCCTAGGTATTTTATTCTCTTTATAGTGATTGTGAACAGAAGTTCATTCATGATTTGGCTCTCTGCTTATCCGTTATTGGTTTAAAGGAATGTTTGTGATTTTTGCACATTGATTTTGTATCCTGATACTTTGTTGAAATTGCTTATCAGTTTAAGGAGTTTTTGGGTTGAGATGATGGGGTTTTCTAAATATAGAATCATCTTGTCTCCAAAGTGACACAATTAGACTTCCTCTCTTCCTACTCGAGTATCATTTATTTCTTTTTTCTTGCCTGATTGCCCTGGCCAGAACTTCCAATACCATGTTGAATAGGAATGGTGACAAAGGGCATCCTTGTCTTATGCCGGTTTTCAAAAGGAATGCTTCCAGCTTTTGCCCATTCAATATGATATTGACTGTGGGTTTGTCATAAATAGTTCTTATTATTTGGAGATATGTTCAACCAATACCTAGTTTATTGAGAGTTTTTAACACGAAGGGATGTTGAATTTTATCAAAGGCCTTTTCCACATCTATTGTGATAATCATGTGGTTTTTGTCGTTAGTTCTGTTTATGTGATGGGTTACATTTGTTGATTTGCATATGTTGAACCAACCTTGCATCCCAGGGATGAAGCTGACTTAATCCAAGTGGATAAGGGTTTTGATGTGCTGCTTGATTTGGTTTGCTAGTATTTTATTGAGGATTTTCACATCAGTGTTCATCAGGGATATTGGCCTGATGTTTCTGTTTTTTGTTGTGTCTCTTCCTGGTTTTGGTATCAAGATGATGCTGGCTTCATAAAATGAGTTAAGGAAGAGTCTCTCCCTTTCAGTTGTTTGGAATAGTTTCAGAAGGAATGGTACCAGCTCCTCTTTGTATTTCTGATAGAATTTGTCTGTGAATCTGTCTGGTCCTGGGCTTGTTTTGGTTGGTAAGCTATTAATTACCGCCTCAATTTCAGAACTTGCTATTGGTCTATTCAGGGATTCGACTTCTTCCTGGTTTAGTCTTGGGAGGGTGTATGTGTCCAGGAATTTTTCAATTTCTTCTAGATTTTCTAGTTTATTTGCATAGAGGTGTTTATAGTATTTTCTAATGGTAGTTTGTGTTTCTGTGGGGTCAGTGGTGATATTCCCTTTATCATTTTTTATTGTGTCTATTTGATTCTTCTCTTTTCTTCTTTATTAGTCTAGCTAGCAGTCTATCTATTTTGTTATTTTTTTCCAAAAAAAAAAAAAAAAAACACCTCCTGGATTCATTGATTTTTTGGAGGGTTTTTTGTGTGTGTCTCTATCTCCTTCAATTCTTCTCTGACCTTAGTTATTTCCTGTCTTCTGTTGCATTTTGGATTCGTTTGCTCTTGCCTCTGTTTATCTTTTAATTGTGATATTAGGGTGTTGAGATCTTTCTAGCTTTCAGATGTGGGCATTTAGTGCTATAAACTTCTCTCTTAACACTGCTTTAGCTCTGTCCCAGAGATTCTAGTACATTGTCCCTTTGTTCTCATTGGTTTCAAATAACTTCTTGATGTCTGCCTTAATGTCTGCCTTACTTTCATTATTTACCCAGGAGTCATTCAGTATCAGGTGGTTAATTTTCCATGAAATTTTGTGGCTTTGAGTGAGTTTCTTAATCCTGAGTTCTAATTTGATTGCATTGCGGTTTGAGATACTGTTTGTTATTATTTCTGTTCTTTTGCATTTGCTGAGGAGTGTTTTACTTTCAGTTATGTGGTTGATTATATAATATGTGACACTTGGCACTGGAAAGATTGTATATTCTGTTGATTTGGGGTAGAGAGCTCTGTAGATGTCTACTAGGTCCACTTGATCCAGAGCTGAGTTCAAGTCGTGAATGTTCTAGTTAATTTTCTGTCTCGCTGATCTAATACTGACAGTGGGGTGTTAAAGTCTCCCACTATTATTGTGTGGAAGTCGAAGTCTCTTTGTAGGTCTCTAAGAACTCATATTATGAATCTGGGTGCTCCTGTGTTGGGTGTATATATTTAAATTGGATATCTCTTTTTGCTGAATTGTTCCCTTTACCGGTATGTAATGTCCTTCTCTGTTTTTTTTTTTTTTTTTTTCACTTTTTAAATGGTTTTATTTTATGTACAAATAATGAACATATGTTGTACCCACAAATTCTACTTTGCAAAAACAGGAGCTTTTTAAAAGAAAGCCACATAATAACTTTTAAAAGGCGCTGGGATTCCTCTGCTTCTAGATCATTGTTGGGCTAGAAAAATAAAGTTTGTTCTACCAGGAATCACAAGTTAGAACTGAATATTTTCCAAAGTGAAAATTCTAGAGTGGAGTGTCACTCCAGGCAAAGATTATTCAGTTCTCATCCCCAACATCCACAGCTACCTATCAGAAGGGTTAAACCAGGTCAAAACAGTCCAGCATAATTTAGGCTTTATCAAACAATGTCATTATGCTCTTCTAAGGTGCAAATAAACCAATACAGGAAATACTAAAATAAAAATAATATCTGACACTGCCATACAAATTGTTAGTTCCTTTTTGTATCCCCCCCATCTATAATATTAACAAAGGGAATATTTTACTGCATAGAATATTTTATTTTATACATCACTAGCCATGCATTTTTGCCATTAGTTACTATGCAAATGATGCCTAGTGCCATTATCCAAATGGCATCACCATTTTACATCCACAATTCACTTATATAGTTAAAAGTAGAATTTTCATGATTTACTTAAGTACATCTCTCAGTGAAGATTTAACACTGAGATGCAATCTAACATCCGTAATGTCTGATGTTATGTAGATGGCAGTGTAGGAAAGATGTGTTTTAATCGCTTTTCATTTAAGTGACCTTATGTAAAAAATAAAATAATTTAGCAGTTCCAAGTATCCAAAGGGCATTTGCAAATGTACACAAAAGAAATGGTTACAGAGATTTTTAAGGAGCATCTTCCATGTCCACATCCTCTTGTAATTGCTGTACCATTTTCTCTTCCAACTGCTTCCCTTTGCCTGCAAGAGGGGCTCGGATAAGATGGATGTTTTGTTTGACTTCTTTGATATCCTGAACTTTCTGTAACTCTTTATTTTTCTTCAATCTGTTCACTATAAATTTAGCTTGGCGTTTCTGTTTGATCTCTTCAACTCTCTTCATTGTATCAATAGTCTTATTCCATAGCTCTCGCTGGTATTTGATAGGTTCATTTCTACATTTTTCAAATTCAAATGAATTATCTACTGTAAGCTCTTTACCAGCTGCTTTCTGGAATGCTTTGGTCCACCTAACTTTGTGAGGATTGTGCTTCTTTTTAAACTTTTTATGACATTTAGATTTGCAAAATCTGAACACCTTGCAATCATTGCGGAAGAACGTCATGCCGTGTCCAGGGTATATGGGCCCCGAACAGAAATAACTCTTCTCAATACGCATCTTGAACCCGTGTGGGACCCCACCAAACAAATGCCAAGCTTGAGAGGAAGTGACACCTTCTTTGTCTATTTTGACCTTTGTTGGTTTAAAGTCTATTTTTTCAGAGACTAAGATTGCAACCTCTGCTTTTTTTTTTTTTTTTGCTTTCCATTTTATTGGTAAATTTTCCTCCATGCCTTTATTTTGAGCCTATGTGTGTCTTTGCAAGCGAGATGGCTCTCCTGAATACAGCACACTGATGGGTCTTGTGTCTTCAGTTTGCCAGTCTGTGTCTTTTAATTGGGGCATTTAGCCCATTTACATTTAAGGTTAGTATTGTTATATGTGAATTGATCCTGTTATCATGCTGTTATTTGGTATTTTGCACACTGGTTGATGTAATTTCTTCGTTGTATCATTGGTCTTTATATTTTGGTATGTTTTTGCAGTGGCTGATACTGGTTTTTCCTTTCCATATTTAGAGTTTCTTTCTGGAGCCCTCATAGGTAGGCCTGGTGGTAACAAAATCCCTCAGCATTTGCTTGTCTGGAAAGGATTTTATTGCTCCATCACTTATGAAGCTTAGATTGGCTGATATGAAATTCTGGGTTGAAAATTCTTTTCTTTAAGGATGTTGAATATTGGCCCCCAATCTCTTCTGACTTGTAGAGTTTCTGCTGAGAAGTCCACTGTTAGTTTGATGGGCTTCCCTTTGTAGGTGACACGACCTTTCTCTTTGGCTGCCCTTAATAGTTTTTCCTTCATTTTGACCTTGGAGAATCTGATGACTATGTGTCTTGGGGTTGATCTTCTCATGGAGTAGCTTAATGGTGTTCTCTGTATTTCCTGAATTTGCATGTTGGCCTGTCTTGCTAGGTTGGGAAAGTTCTCCTGGATAATGTTTTGAAGTGTGTTTTCCAGCTTGTCTCCCTTCTCCCCATCTTTTTCTGGTACTCCAGTCAATCATAAGTTCAGTCTTTTTATGAAGTCCCATATTTCTTGGAGACTTTGTTCATTTTTTCTCATTCTTTTTTCTCTAGTCTTGTCTGCATACCTTATTTCAGCAAGGTGGCCTTCAAACTCTGATATACTTTCTTCTGTTTAGTCAAATTGGCTATTGATAATTGTGTATGCTTTATGAAGTTCTCGTGCTGTGTTTTTCAGCTCCATCACGTTGCTTATGTTTCTCACTAAACTGGTTATTCTAGTTAGCAATTCCTCTAACCTTTTATCAAGGTTCTTATCTTCTTTGCATTGGGTTAGAACCTGTTCCTTTAGCTCAGCATAGTATTTATTACCCATCTTCTGAAGCCTATTTCTGTCAATTCGTTCATCTGTTCCTCTGTCCAGTTCTGTACCCTTAATGGAGAGACATTGCGATCATTTGGAAAAGAAGAGGCACTCTGGCCTTTTGGGTTTTCAGTAGTTTTTTTGTCGATTCTTTCTCATCTTGAGTTTATCTGGTTTTGTTCTTTGAGGTTGTTGACTCTCGGATGGGGATTTTGTGGGGGCTTTGTGTTGTTGTTGTTGATGCTGTTGTTGCTTTCTGCTTTTGTTGTTTTTCTTTCAATGGTCAGGTCCCCCTTCTGTACGGCTGCTGCAGTTTGCTAGGGGTTCACTTCAGGCCCTATTCATCTATTTGCTCCCGCAACTGGAGATGTCACTCAAGGAAGATGGACAACCACAAAGATGGGTGACTACTCCTTCTTCTGAGACCTCTGAGCTCGAGGGGCACCAACCTGATGCCAGTAAAATCATTCCTGTATAGAGTGTCTGACAACTCCTGTTGGAGGGTCTCACCCAGTTGAGTGACACGAGGAACAGGACCCATTTAACAAAGCACTTTTTTCTTTGGTGAAGGGGATATGCCTCACTCTGGGGAAACCCACTTGTCTGCACTGCCTGGATTCCTCAGAACTACCAAGAGGAAATGTTAAGTCTGTTGGTCTGCAGAGACTGTGTCCATCCCTCCCCCAGGGGCTTAGGCCCAGGGAGATTCAGATTCTGTCCATGAGCCTCTGGCTGGAGTTATTGGAGTTCCTGCAATAAAGACCCATCCAATGAGGAAGGATGGGTCAGGGTCAGGGTCAGGCCTGAAGAGCAGATGTGTTGGGCTGCGGGGGACAAGTCTTGGGACCAAGCCATTCAGCCTCTCCTGCTCCACCAGGGGAAAAGCGCAGCCTAGAGCCATTGAGATGGATGCCGCCCTTTCCCCACCCAAATAGCTTAGTGTGTTAGGTAGTTGCTAGTCCTACTGCTGGCTGCTACCCCTCCTGCAAGGAGCTTAAACAGCTTAGACAGCAGATGGCCGCAATTGTGGTTCTGGTCGCCCCTCCCCCTGGGAGTTCAGTGGGCTTAAGCAGATCCCAACTGAGAGGCTGTTGAGAATCTGCTCTTGAGAAAGGCTATCTTTTGCTTTGTGATATGTTTAGCATTCCTAGGCTCTGCTCACAACATGCTAATAGCACATCCAACAAACTGTGACAACCAAAAATGTCTCCAGAGATTGTAAAAGATCCTGTGGAAGGGGTGGGGGCTAGTAGAGAACCACTGATTTACACAGAAAAGTGCACAAGCTGTAAATTAACAGCATTGATTAATTTTCATAATGTCAGTACAGCACTGTAATGGATACACAGATCAAGAAATAAAACGTTGTGAGCATCCCACCAAGCTCCTTCTTGCCCCATTCACCTTATTACCTCCCATAAAGATAAACACTTTTGTGGATTTTAAGACTATAGATTGGTTTTCTATTTTTGAACTACATGTATAAATGAAATTACACAAAATGTGCTTGTGTTGTTTTCAATCACCATTATTCTTTTGAGGTCTATTCATGAGCATAATGATAATTCTTCTATTTTTATTGCCATATGTCATAATTTATTTACCTATTTTTCTGCTGAGGGACATTTTGTCTTTCCTAGGTTCATTTGTGGGAATATTTTAATTGAATTCAATTTCCTCTATTCAGATTTTTCACTTCTTGTGTCACTTTTCTTAGATTGAATTTTAAGGAATTTGTATGTTTTATCTAATTTTCCAAGCGTATTGGCAGAACATTTTTCAAAATATTGTCTTAGTGGCTTTTAATTATTGTAGAATCTATAATTATTTTACCCCCTTTCATTTCTGGTATTAGTAAATTGTGCTTTTTTCATCTCTCTTGAATAATTATGGGTTATCATTTTATTATTCTTTTCAAAAATCACCATCAGGCAATATATATTTGCTATCTATAACTTCACTTTTTTCTCTTCTTAATTTTCCTTATGTTTATTTTGCTGTTCTTTTCCTAACTTTATGATATTATATAATGTATATGAAATCTATATATCACTGAACTTCAACCGTTTTTTAAAAAAAGTTTCTATTATATACTTTTATTGGTTACAGATTTCTTTGTAGGCCAACTTTAGCTTTATCTTACAAATTTGTTATTTCATATTCATTATAATTAAACTCAGAGTATTTTTAATTTTTCTCATAATATATTCTTTAACCATATGACTATTAAATAAAATGTATTTCCAAATATTTGGGAATATTCTAATTTTGGACATTTATTATTAACTTTAATTTTACTGAAATAAGACAGCATATCTTACTGAAGTTGCTAGAATTTTCATTAGATTTTCTGTATATTCTGGCATATATTGGATTTTTGGAAAATTTTGATGTGCAGTTGTAAAATGTACGTTCTATTGTGGTTGGCTGCATTGTTTTACAAATGTCAATTACGTAAGATCAGTTAATTCTGTTGCTCAGATCTTTTTTCTTAGTGACATTTTTTGCCTAGTTTTATCAGTATTGAAAGAAATATGGAAGCATTTCACCTAGATTATGAACTTGTCTATTATTCCTTTTAGTTCTGATATTTTTAGCATTATATAATTTTTAGCTATGCTTTTAACTATATATACATTTATGATGGTTATATTTGCTGGGTGAATTGACCTTCTAGTCATTATGAAATTATCATCTTTAAATCTGAGAATACTTTTTAAGTCTATTTTTTTCTGACATTAACACATCAGCAAGAGTTTTATTTTGATTTGTAATTCATTTTTTCTCTGTACTTTTATTTCAATGCTTCTTCATTCTTATATTGGTTATAGATTTCTTGGAACATTGTATAATTAGACTTTTTATTTTAATTGAGTCTGAAGTTTTTGTCTTTTATATTGAATATTTAGCCTATTTGCATTTAGTGTAATTATTGACATATTTGGTTTCATATCTCAAACTCACTATTTATTTTCCATTTATCCATCTCTTTATAGTCTCTTTTCTTGTTTTCTAATTTATTTTCTTTCCCTTTAGCATGTTAAATTATTTCACTACAGATTAAAATGCATCAATTATACATTACTGTCTATTTTACATTAGAACTTATACTATGTATCAAAAAATATAACACAATTAGAATATATTAATTCTACTTATTGCCATTTCAGTATTTGTGTTCTTGTTATATGAATTTTAATTCTTCACATAATTTGGACCAATATATTATTAAAAATATTATTTTGTATAGCCAATTTCAATGCATATTTACTCATTTACTTACTTTATACATTGCTTTTCATTTTTTTTTTGTATTTCCATGCTTATTTCCAGCACTATTTCTCTTATGCTTAGAGATTTTCACTAAGTTTATTTTTGTGTATGTGTGTGTGGTGGTAGGTGGAGGGGGTGTTCTGGTGACAAATTATCTAAATTTGTGTTTGTCTGGCAAAGTCTTTACCTTGATTTCATATTTAAATGACAGTTTCACCAGACGTAGAATTGTAGGTTGGCAGCTGTTTTTCCTTTGTACTTTCAAGATGGCATTGCTTTATCTTCCAGCCTCTGTCGTTTCTTTTTTTTTTTTTTTTTTATTATTATACTTTAAGTTCTAGGGTACATGTGCATAACGTGCAGGTTTGTTACGTATGTATACTTGTGCCATGTTGCTGTGCTGCACCCATCAACTCGTCAGCACCCATCAACTCATCATTTACATCAGGTATAACTCCCAATGCAATCCCTCCCCCCTCCCCTCTCCCCCCTCCCCATGATAGGCCCCGGTGTGTGATGTTCCCCTTCCTGAGTCCAAGTGATCTCATTGTTCAGTTCCCACCTATCAGTGAGAACATGCGGTGTTTGGTTTTCTGTTCTTGTGATAGTTTGCTAAGAATGATGGTTTCCAGCTGCATCCATGTCCTTACAAAGGACACAAACTCATCCTTTTTTATGGCTGCATAGTATTCCATGGTGTATATGTGCCACATTTTCTTAATCCAGTCTGTCACTGATGGACATTTGGGTTGATTCCAAGTCTTTGCTATTGTGAATAGTGCTGCAATAAACATATGTGTGCATGTGTCTTTATAGCAGCATGATTTATAATCCTTTGGGTATATACCCAGTAATGGGATGGCTGGGTCATATGGTACATCTAGTTCTAGATCCTTGAGGAATCGTCATACTGTTTTCCATAATGGTTGAACTAGTTTACCATCCCACCAACAGTGTAAAAGTAGAATTGAGCTGGTTGTTAGTCTTACAGATGCTGTTTTGAAGATAATACATCTTTTTCTCTCCAAGATCTTTGGCTCTTCTACTTTCTTATCTCTGAAAATCCTGATTGCCTAAGCAGCTCTGAACTACAATATTGTCTTTCTAGCTTCTTGAGATTTCCAAATATACACTAATTTTTCTGCCTTTTAGTTTAGTCACCTGAACAGATTATCTGTTTCTTATCCATCACCAAAAAGATTAGCAAAACTGCAGGGGAAAAGATTATCTTCAAAGGTCAGTTTCTTATATTGTAATTCCTTTGTCTTTGAATTAATGGACTCTCAAGTATTGGTTGCCTCTGTAGTTTTCAGGTATCTTTTAATATCTTTTATCTGGACTTTTAGTTGTAGTAGTTGGAGTGTCTGTTTCTTCAATATTCCTAATACTTAAACTTTTGAATTAAAAAATGTTTTGTTGATTGAAAAAAATTACTTCTCTTTTTGTTTTTGTTTTGTTTCTGAGACAGAGTTTCACTCCTGTTGCCCAGACTGGAGTACAATGGCGCAATCTCGGCTTACCACAACCTCCGCCTCCCAGGTTCAAGTGATTCCCCTACCTCAGTCTCCTGAGTAGCTGGGATTACAGGCATGCACCACCATGCCTGACTAATTTTTTGTATTTTTAGTAGAGATGGGGTTTTGCCATGTAGGTCAGGCTGGTCTTGAACTCCCGACCTCAGGCGATCCATCTGCCTTGGCCTCCCAAAGTGCTGGGATTACAGGCATGATCCACCACACCAGGCCTACTTCTCTTTTTAATTTCCTGGTAGCATTTCCGAATTTAGGAGCTTAAGATGTCAGTTGGAGATAACATAAGTTAATTGTGAATTATAGTGTCTTCTTACATCAAAACTTTAGGGCCTGTAGTACTCATTTGAGGCCAGGCTTTAGAGTAGTTACACATGCATAATCAAAAGTCTTAAGACAATAAAGTGACTTAAGACAACAAAGATTTATTTCTCAACATATAAAGTGTGCTGTGTATGTGTATACCCTCCAGGCTGTCTCCAAGACATGACTCTGGAAGCGAGGGTGCTCTATGCTGTGATGCTATCAAATCTTTACAGATTTTTCCAGGATCCTCAAAGTAGGTGATGATAAAGGGAACCCTCACATTTTCTCTTAACTTCTCTGGTAGTGCCATGTGAAACGTGCACTTTCAGCACATTAGCAAGAACTACACACATGGTCATAGGCTAACTGCAAGGGAGGTTGGAAAATATAAGGAAGCACATAAAATATTTGGCATTAGTATCTGTGCCAAAGTAATCATCTATGATACGTTGGCAGTAAAATGTTAGTGATATTTCTAATAGATCAGACAAAACAATAATAAATCTGTGTAGTCATTTATTTTTAGGGGGAATATTTTTATCAAACAAGGGGAAGACATTTAAATCTTTATTCCCCAAAATGTTGTTTCTCAGATTGCATATTGAGCATTTATAATCTGATAGAACCATAGCAATTGAATTTCTATAGCAGTAACTTATTCTTAGACAGGTAGTAAATGTGATAATACCTGGCTATTCCACTTTCTTAAGCTTTTCTAAATTTTTTTTTTTATTTTGGAGAGACAGGGTCTTGCTTTGTTGCCTAGGCTGGTCTCAAACTCTTGGCTTCAAGTGATCCTCCGGCCTCAACCTCCCAAAGTGCTGGTATTACAGGCATGAGCCATTGTGTCTGGCCCCTTACCTAATTCTTTAATAAGCTATGGAGAAAAACGATTTGGTATTTTTGATGTTGCTTTCATATGGAGAAAATTGAAGGTGAGTAGAAGTGCAAATTGAGGAAATCACATAAAATTATTTATAGTCTCCTAAGTAATTTTGAGAAGAATAATTTGAAAACTACTAGTCTGTTGAAATACAAATAAATATTTGAAAAGTCAGTATAGAAACAATTTCTATTTTATTCAGTTTTATGTGTCATGAGCTTCAGGAGTTAAGTAGTCAAAAACATGCCATTCATAAGTCACCCTTGTTTCTGCAGAAAAATTTTAAAAGTAATAAAACAAACAAAAAAGCACAGAAAAGCACACAATAACATGTCATTCATTGAAACATACTAGTGCTTCAAAGATAAGGAAAATGAGAAAAATTAATGTAATCATTCATATGCTGCAGTAACTTTATGCATAAATAAAGTCAATGCTTAATCAAGAGTAGATAGGGCTAGCGACTTGTTTGAAATTGTCTTTCAAATGTTGGTAATAAATTTTTACTAATTTATTCATGCATATATTGATACCACATGACTACCCTTATGAAGAGAAGAATACTTTTCTAACCCATCTCTTGGTTTAAAGAAGTTTATTTTGAGTTATAAGAGAGAAAAATTATCTAATGTTTATATCGATAAAAGGTATGACCTTTGCAATATTAATATCATATTTTAGCCTAAATCTGTTGGACCCATCCAATGCTTCTATTTATATATTGCAATTAGGAATATTCTCACCTTTTAACAAAGGAACGGGGAATATAATATTCTGGAACTTTTCCCAAAGTCCTTTAATGAGTAAATATTTAAGACATACATATTTTCTGGGTAATGCAAATTACAGAGCTCATTTGATTTAAAATTTTTCAACCAGTGCATTTCACTTTGTATTATGTGGATAAAAACACTAATTGCAATCACAGAAATTGGTTAGAACAATGTTACTTATTTAAAAAGACTGTTAAAAATGATGCTCTTAGAAAATATTTGGCTGGGTGCGGTGGCTCACGCCTGTAATCCCAGCACTTTGGGAGGCCGGGGCAGGTGGATCACAAGGTCAGGAGATCGAGACCATCCTGGCTAACACGGTGAAACCCTGTCTCTACTAAAAATACAAAAATTAGCCGGGCGTGGTGGTGGGTGCCTGTAGTCCCAGCTACTCGGGAGGCTGAGGCAGGAGAATGACATGAACCTGGGAGGCGGAGTGCAGTGAGCCAAGATTGTGCCACTGCACTCCAGCCTGTGTGACAAAGCGAGACTCCATCTCAAAAAAAAAATATATATATATATATGTGTGTGTGTGTGTGTATATATATATATATATTTGAAAGACTCTATACAAATTATTTAGCAAATATATGTATGTATATGTCTGTGCATGTATATATGTACATATTCATATAAAAGCAAGAGTAAGCATACATACTTTTAAAATAGAGGTATCAGATATAAATAAGTGAGAAATCAAGGAGTTCAAGTTTGTTAACAGATTTGTAGTTGAATAATTATTTGTTTGCAAAGTCTGTATTATGCTCCTCCTCACGTGTGTGCATACAAGTATGTGTTTCCAACTCCCAAAACAAATCTACAAATGTTAAAGATAAGATGATATAAAAACTTCATACATTGTTTTATGAAAACTGTGAAAATCTTTTAAGACTCATGAGAATAAATCTCCTGTTAAGATGAGACTGGCACTAGAAAATGTAAGGGGATGATCAGGGTCGTAATTGAAAAAGTGTAATAAAAGTGACATGTCATTTTTTGTGCCATAATATAGGATTCTTATATACCCCTACTCCCACAAAAACATAAAACCCACTTAGTTCAGAATATTCTACCATTTCTTAATTGTTACTCTGGTCACATTTCCCACCCTTAATCCTATTCTTTGAATCTTAAAAAAAAATCTGCCGAACACTAATTATTTAACCTTGCCTCCTACCTACTTTCCCTCTTTATTCTGAGGTTTCTTAAGGGCTATAATGAGCTGTCCCCACACAAACAGGCCAAATTAGTGGATAATTACTGCTGGGCCCATGAATGTTCTCACTCCTCCTTTCTTACAGTTTCACAACATTACCAGAATGGTCTGTCGCCTCCCTACCAATTAGGAACAATTACTACTTTATAACATTAGTGGTGGCAGGCTTATTATGTTCAAGGATATGTAAAAGCAAGGTAAGGGTAGGAGAGAAATGCAAGGCCAAAAGGGGTCACTGTCACATGAAGGACTTCAAAAGTTTGATACTTTTAATTTCATTTTTTTTAGGAATACAGCTGGAAAGATTTATATTAACTCCATTAAATGAAAGTGAACATCATATATTGCCAAGGTTGTGTTTTTCTCCTTTTCTCCTTTTGTTCAGGATATCTCATTTTGATGGCTTGAGTTTTCAAAATCATGGAAATGACTCTAGATCCTTCTATGGGAGCAAAAAGGGTTATTTATTTTTTTTGGTTTCCTAGTAAACATGTGCGTGTGTGTGCGCTCGCACGCACTCACACACACGTGGAGAGTATGGTCTTGGCATCTGAATTTAGTTTCTTAAGCTACGTCAAGGATGCCATTGAAAAGTAAGGTACTGTGATCCAGAAGTGTAGGTCACAAACATTCCTTTTCAATCTGTATTTAAAGAGGAAATTGTAGGTCAAGATAAACCTGCATCAAATCTTCAGAATGAAGTGTTTTGAAAGATTTTTAAGACTGCTCAATGGGTACTAAACTACAGTTGTATAGGAAGAATAAGTTCCGGTGTTCTGTCACACAGTAGGGTGACTATGGTTAACAATATTGTATTGTATATTTCAAAACAGCTATAAGAGAGGATTTTGAATGTTCGCACCACAAATAAATGACAAATGCATCAGAATATGAATATGCTAAATAGCTTGGTTTGAATTGTATACAATGTATACATGTATTGAAACATCACACTGTACCCATAAATATGTACAATTACTATATGTCAACTATAAACAAAAGTTTTAAAATGTCTACTATACATGCAGTTGACTTTTCTCTTTCTGGAGAGATGGAGCATAAAAAACCTGTTCATAAATTATTTCTTTTTTAATGCAATATTCTTATTACTTCTGTAAAACATTTTTTTGAGGTTGTGAGTGATATTTATTTGGCATTAAGAGGAATAGAAATGAAGTCAGGGTTTGCCCTATCAGCAAAAATAAATAAATAAAATAAAAGGCTTGCATGGTACTGGGTATGGGTGCTCTCTTTCATTCAGGGTATATGCCAGAAATTCACTGAAGTGTGATGCATGTTAATGCATCTGGCCTTACTGTCCCTTTTGGCACTTGGTTCCTGTTAAGGCCTCTGCTCCATGGTCAGAGAACACAATCCTAAACCTTTCTTTTGATGGCATCTTAATTAATGTAGCTGATTCATGCTTCAAAAAAAGGAGGAACGTGGAAACCCTCACAGGATGGAGAAGAAATCATCCAACTTGAATATTTATTTCGAGTAAAACAAGAAACTATTCTAGATACCCCTGACAGGAGAAAATGTTTAGATGAAATCGGTAACCAACTTTGACAGTAGTGTCAGAAAGCATGACAATAGAGAGACTGTTATTATTATTATTATTATGGAATAAAAAGACTACTGTTGTCAAAGTTGGAATTGTCATTTTAGGTGAGTGGTAAGAATGAAAAATGCATTTCAGAGAGTTAATAAAGGATTAGCTTGAAAGAAAGTGAAACCTGAGGTTATGAGCCACACATATGAAAGGTTTGATAAAAGAAATAAAAATCTTTAAGAGTACTAAATAAAATAATTTTGCAGAATGAGGTTTTGTATATTTGAAGGCAGAAAAGGAGAAACTAAATAAAGAAGAAGGGTAAAGACTTATAAAGGTATGCAATCTAAGGTGTGTATTACCTTCCACAATTGGAATGTATTTACATACACACATTCTTTTATACTGGTTAAAAAGTGATAAAAAATGAGAACAATAATAGAAGTATCTTGAGATAAGAGGACATAAATTGAGTGGGCTGTTTCTTTTCAGTGAATTAGAAAGCAAAAACTGTGTCTCATTTAGAAAATTGAAGCACATTCTGGAGAAAAAAAGGGAGAAAAAAATGTTGCATAAAGAATGTAGCCTTGACTGACAAGCAACTTAAAAAAATCGAGATCAATAGTAACTCTCTGGTTGCCTGGAACTAATAGACAATTCAGTTGTTCAATAAAAACATCAAACATTATGTTCTTTGTAATGCATTGCAAATAATTAGTAGATTGACTGCATTTTTTGATTGTGTGTGTGCATCAAATGCCCATGATCACAATATTGTCTCTCTAGATAGAACCAAAGTTGATCAAATCAAATGCTCATTATGTTGTAGTTATTAAACAAGTTCTATACATTACCTAACAATACAATACTTATTTTTCATGGAAACTCAGTTTCTTAGATACTAAAAGTTTCCATTTCCACCAACATTTAATCTTTTAATAGTTCCTTAATATTAAAATCGTTTTTTATGGTATTTGTCTCAAAGAAATACAAACTTATGTTCACACAAAAGCCTGATCATTAATGTTCAGAGCAACTTTTTCATAATAGCCTCAAATGGGAAACAACCCAAATGTCCTCCCATGTGTTAATAAACAGACACATTCATGCCTTGGAATATTATTGAGCAATAAAAAGGAACCACTATTGCTACACCCAATAACTTGGATGAATCTCAAGAGTATTACATTGAATTAAAAAAAAAGTCAATCTCAAATGTTTACCTAGCATGTGATTTCATTTATATTACCTTTTCAAATGACATAAAATGCAGAATAGATTGGTGGTTGCTGGGGATTAAGGAGTTAAGGGGAAAAGGATATGGCTATGGCAATAAATAGTAGCACGAGGAGTAGTTAGGACAGAATTGTTCTGTATTTTTATTATGGTAATAGTCATAGAAATGTGCAAATGTGATAATATTACAAAGAACCAAATGCACACACAAACCCAAACGAGTGCAGCCAGGCACAGTGGCATATGCCTGTAATCCTAGCAATTTGGGAGGCTGAGGCAGGAGGATCACTTGAGCCCAGGAGTTAGAGATCAGCCTGAGCAATGGTGACACCAATCTCTACAAAAAATTAGCCGTGCATGGTGATGTGTGCCTTTGGTCCCAGCTAGTGGAGAGGCTGAGGTGGGAGGATTGCTTGAACCCAGGAGGTTGAGCCTGCAGTCAGCCATGATTGTACGACTGAACTCCAGCCTGGGCAACAGAGTGAGACCCTGTCTCAAAAAGAAATAAATAGAAAAAAGGCATCCAAATGGCCAAATAGGAACAGCTCCAGGCTACAGCTCTCAGCGTGAGTGACACAGAAGACGGGTGATTTCTGCATTTCCAACTGAGGCACTGGGTTCATCTCACTGGGGCGTGTCAGACAGTGGGTGCAGTCAAAGCAGGGCATGGCATCACCTCACCGGAAAGCGAAAGGGGTAAGGGAATTCCCTTTCCTAGCCAAGGGAAACTGTGACACACAGCACCTGGAAAATCGGGTCACTCCCACCCCAACACTGCACTTTTCTAAAGGTTTTAGCAAATGGCACACCAGGAGAGTATTTCCCACACCTGGCTCCAAGGGTCCCACACCCACGGGGCCTCCCTCATTGCTAGCACAGCAGTCTGAGATCTAACTGCAAGGTGACAGTGAGGCTGGGGGAGGGGCGTCCACCATTGCTGAGGCTTGACTAGTTAAACAAAGTGGCCAGGAAGCTAGAACTGGGTGGAGTCCACCGCAGCTCAAGGAGGCCTGCCTGCCTCTGTAGATTCCACCTCTGGTGACAGGGCATAGCCAAACAAAAGGCAGCAGAAACCTCTGCAGATTTAAATGTCCCTGTCTGACAGCTTTGAAGAGAGTAGTGGTTCTCCCAGCATGGAGTTGGAGATCTGAGAATGGACAGACTGCCTCCTCAAGAGGGTCCATGACCCCCAAGTAGCCTAACTGGGAGACACCCCCAGTAGGGGCAGACTGACACTTCTGAGAGAAAGCGTCCAGAGGAACGATCAGGCAGCAATATTTGCTGTTCATCAATATTCACTCTTCTGCAGCCTCTGCTGCTGATACCCAGGCAAACAGGGTCTGGAGTGGACCTCCAGCAAAAACTCCAACAGACGTGTAGCTGAGGGTCCTGATTGTTAGAAGAAAAATTGACAAACAGAAAGGACATCCACACCAAAACCCCATCTGTATGTCACCATCATCAAAGACCAAAGGTAGATAAAACCACAAAGATGGGGAAAAAACAGAGCAGAAAAGCTGAAAATTCTAAAAATCGGAGTGCCTCTCCCCCTCCAAAGGAATGCAGCTCCTCGCCAGCAATGAAACAAAGCTGGACGGAGAATGACTTTGACGAGTGGAGAGAAGAAGGCTTCAGATGATCAAACTTCTCCGGGCTAAAGGAGGAAGTTCGAACCCTTTGCAAAGAAGCTAAAAACCTTCAACAAAGATTAGACGAATGGCTAACTAGAATAACCAACGTAGAAAAGTCCTTAAATGACCTGATAGAGCTGAAAACCATGACATGAGAACTATGTGACAAATGCACAAGCTTCAGTAACCGATTTGATCAACTGGAAGAAAGGGTGTCAGTGATTGAAAATCAAATGAATGAAATGAAGTGAGAAGAGAAGTTTAGAGAAAAAACAGTAAAAAGAAATGAACAAAGCCTCCAAGAAATATGGGACTATGTGAATAGACCAAATCTATATCTGATTGGTGTACCTGAAAGTGATGGGGAGAATGGAACCAAGTTGGAAAACACTGCAGGATATTATCCGGGAGAACTTCCCCAACCTAGCAAGGCAGGCCAACATTCAAATTCAGGAAACACAGAGAACGTCACAAAGATACTCCTCGAGAAGAGCAACTCCAAGACACATAATTATCAGATTCAACAAAGGTGAAATGAAGGAAAAAATGTTAAGGGCAGCCAGAGAGAAAGGTTGGGTTACACACAAAGGGAAGCCCATCAGACTAACAGAAGATCTCTAGGCAGAAACTCTACAAGCCAGAAACTCTACAAAAGAGTTGGGGCCAATATTCAACATTTTTAAAGGAAAGAATTTTCACCCAGAATTTCATATCCAGCCAAACTAAGTTTCATAAGTGAAGGAGAAATAAAATCCTTTACAGACAAGCAAAGGCTGAGAGATTTTGTCACCACCAGGCCTGCCCTGCAAGAGCTCCTGAAGGAAGCACTAAACATGGAAAGGAAAAACGGGTACAAGCCACTGCAAAAACATGCCAAAATATAAAGCCAATCTATGATAGGAAAAAACTGCATCAACTAACAAGCAAAATAACCAGCTAACATCATAACGACAGGATCAAATTCACACATAACAATATTAACCTTAAATGTAAATGGGCTAAATGTTCCAATTAAAACACAGACTAGCAAATTGGATAAAGAATTAAGACCCATCAGTGTGCTATATTCAGGAGACCCATCTCACGTGCAGAGACACACATAAACTCAAAATAAGAGGATGGAGGAAGACCTACCAAGCAAATGGAAAACAAAAAAAGCAGGGGTTGCAATCTACTCTCTGATAAAACAGACTTTAAACCAACAAAGATCAAAAGAGACAAAGAAGACCATTACATAATGGTAAAGGGATCAATTCAACAAAAAGAGCTAACTATCATAAATATGTATGTGCCCAATACAGGAGCACCCAGATTCATAAAGCAAGTCCTTAGAGACTTACAAAGAGACTTAGACTCCCATACAATAACAATGGGAGACTTTAACACCCCACTGTCAACATTACACCGATCAACAAGACAGAAAGTTAACAAGGATATCCAGGAATTGAACTCAGCTCTGCACCAAGCAGACCTAATAGACATCTACAGAACTCTCCACCCCAAATCAACAGAATATACATTCTTCTCAGCACCACATCACACTTACTCCAAGAGTGACCACATAGTTGGAAGTAAAGCACTCCTCAGCAAATGTACAAGAACAGAAATTATAACAAACTGTCTCTCAGACCACAGTGCAATCAAACTAGAACTCAGGACTAAGAAACTCACTCAAAACCGCTCACCTACATGGAAACTGAACAACCTGCTCCTGAATGATTACTGGGTACATAACGAAATGAAGGCAGAAATAAAGATGTTCTTTGAAACCAATGAGAACAAAGATACAACATGCCAGAATCTATGGGACACATTTAAAGCAGTGTGTAGAGGGAAATTTATAGCACTAAATGCCCACAAGAGAAAGCTGGGAAGATCTAAAATTGACACCCTAATATCACAATTAAAAGAACTGGAGAAGCAAGAGCAAACACATTCAAAAACTAGCAAAAGGCAAGAAATAACTAAGATCAGAGCAGAACTGAAGGAGAAAGAGGCACAAAAAAACCATTCAAAAAAATCAATGAATCCAGGAGCTGGTTTTCTGAAAAGATCAAAAAAATTGATAGACCACTAGCAAAACTAATAAAGAAGAGAAGAGAGAAGAATCAAATAGATGCAAGAAAAAATGATAAAGGGGATATCACCACTGACCCCACAGAAATACAAACTACCATCAGAGAATAACATAAACACCTCTACACAAATAAACAAGAAAACCCAGAAGAAATGGATAAATTCCTGGACACATACAGTCTCTCTAGACTAAACCAGGAAGAAGTTGAATCCCTGTATCGACCAATAACAGGTTCTAAAATTGAGACAATAATTAATAGCCTACCAACAAAAAAAAGTCCAGGACCAGACAGATTCACAGCTGAATTCTACCAGAGGTACAAGGAAGAGCTGGTACCTTTCCTTCTGAAACTATTCCAATCAATAGAAAAAGAGGGAATCCTCCCTAACTCATTTTATGAGGCCAACATCATCCCGATACCAAAACCTGGCAGAGACATAACAAAAAAAGAGAATTTTAGACCAATATCCCTGATGAACATCAGTGTAAAAATCCTCAATAAAATACTGGCAAACTGAATCCAGCAGCACATCAAAAAGCTTATCCACCATGATCAAGTGGGCTTCATCCCTGGGATGCAAGGCTGGTTCAACATATGCAAATCAATAAATGTAATCCAGGATATAAACAGAACCAAAGACAAAAACCATATGATATCTCAATAGATGCAGAAAAAGCCTTTGACAAAATTCAACAGCCCTTCATGCTAAAAGCTCTCAATAAATTCACTATTGATGGAATGTATCTCAAAATAATAAGAGCTATTTATGACAAACCCACAGCCAATATCATACTGAATGGGCAAAAACTGGAATCATTCCCTTTGAAAACTGGCACAAGACAGGGATGCCCTCTCTCATCACTCCTATTCAACATAGTGTTGGAAGTTCTGGCCAGAGTAATTAGGCAGGAGAAAGAAATAAAGAAAGGGTATTCAGTTAGGAAAAGAGGAAGTCAAATTGCTCTGTTTGCAAATGACATGATTGTATATTTAGAAAACCCCATCGTCTCAGCCTAAAATCTCCTTAAGCTGATAAGCAACTTCAGCAAAGTCTCAGGATGCAAAATCAATGTGCAAAAATTAATAGCATTCTTATACACCAATAACACACAAACAGAGAGCCAAATCATGAGTGAGCTCCCATTCACAATTGCTTCAAAGAGAATGAAATACCTAGGAATCCAACTTACAAGGGATGTGAAGGATGTCTTCAAGGAGAACTACAAACCACTGCTCAACAAAATAAAAGAGGATACAAACAAATGGAAGAACATTCCATGCTCAAGGATAGGAAGAATTAATATCGTGAAAATGGCCATATTGCCCAAGGTAATTTATAGATTCAATGCCATCCCCATTAAGCTACCAATGACTTTCTTCACAGAATTGGAAAAAACTACTTTAAAGTTCATATGGAACCTAAAAAGAGCCCACATTGCCAAAACAATCCTAAGCCAAAAGAACAAAGCTGGAGGCATCATGCTACCTGACTTCAAACCATACTACAAGACTACAGTAACCAAAACAGCATGGTACTGGTAGCAAAACAGAGATATTGACCAATGGAACAGAACAGATCCCTCAAAAATAATACCACCACACATCTACAACCATCTGATCTTTGAAAAACCTGACAAAAAAAGAAATGGGGAAAGGATTCCCTATTTAATAAATGGTTCTCAGAAAACTGGCTAGCCATATGTAGAAAGCTGAAACTGCATCCCTACCTTACACCTTATGCAAAAATTACTTCAAAATGGATTAGAGACTTAAATGTTAGACCTAAAACCATAAAAACCCTAGAAGAAAACCCAGGCAATACCATTCAGGACATAGGCATGGACAAAGACTTCAAGTCTAAAACACCAAAAGCAATGGCAACAAAAGCCAAAATTGACAAATGGGATCTAATTAAACTAAAGAGCTTCTGCACAGCAAAAGAAACTACCATCAGAGTGAACAGGCAACCTACAGAATGGGAGAAAATTTTTGCAATCTACTCATCTGACAAAGGGCTAATATCCAGAACCTACAAAGAACTCAAACAAATTTATAAGAAAAAAACAAACAACCCCATCAAAAAGTGGGCAAAGGATATGAACAGACATTTCTCAAAAGAAGACATTTATGCAGCCAACAGACACATGAAAAAATGCTCATCATCACTGGCCATCAGAGAAATGCAAATCAAAACCACAATGAGATACCATCTCACACCAGTTAGAATGGCGATCATTAAAAAGTCAGGAAACAACAGGTGCTGGAGAGGATGTGGAGAAATAGGAACACCTTTACACTGTTGGTAGGACTGTAAACTAGTTCAACCATTGTGGAAGACAGTGTGGTGATTCCTCAAGGATCTAGAACTAGAAATACCATTTGACCCAGCCATCCCATTACTGGGTATATACCCAAAGGATTATAAATCATGCTGCTATAAAGACACATGCACACGTATGTTTATTGCGGCACTATTCACAATAGCAAAGACTTGGAACCAACCCAAAGGTCCATCAGTGACAGACTGGATTGAGAAAATGTGGCACAGATACACCATGGAATACTATGCAGCCATAAAAAAGGATGAGTTCGTATCCTTTGTAGGGACATGGATGCCACTGGAAACCATCATTCTCAGCAAGCTATCGCAAGAACAGAAAACCAAACACCGCATGTTCTCACTCGTAGATGGGAATTGAACAATGAGAACATCTGGACGCAGGAAGGGGAACATCACACACCAGGGCCTGTTGTGGGGTGGGGGGAGGTGGGAGGGATAGCATTAGGAGATATATCTAACGTAAATGAGGAGTTAATGCGTGCAGCAAACCAACAAGGCACATGTATACATATGTAACAAACCTGCACGTTGTGCACATGTACCCTTGAACTTAAAGTATAAAAATAATAATAATAAATAAATACAGTGCATGTAAACTGGTGAGATCTGAATAGGGTTGATGGATTTCATTGATATCAATTTTCAAGTTGTAAAACTGTGCTATAGTTATACAAAATATTACCACATAATGATGCATAGACTTTTTCTGTCATATTTCTTATAAAGGTATATAAATCTATAATTATCTCAAAATTAAAATATTAAAAAATAAATATATTGTTCATATTCAAGAGCAAAAGAGGTAAATTCTAGTTTAGAGACTAGGCCAAGACTAATGGAGAGAGTGTTATTTGTGCTACCACTAGAAGTTGAATATGATCTTCGTAAGTGGAGAATGTGTAGGGCAAAATATTTCAGTAATGAGAAGAGAACAGACCAAAGTCCTGCATTAGCAATAGTTGTTCATTATTTTAATAATTATATATTGAGAATTACTAGATGTCATGCATTTTGTGCAGGATATTGAGAATATAAAGTAAGCAAAACTATATTTCCATGAAAATTGTATATTCCTAGAATGTATATTCATGGAAATTTCCTATTGCTAGTTTAATATAATCCTGTATTTTACAAATGTATGTAACATTTTCACTCAAAGTATTATGGAGAACAATCTGGAAGAGAACAATTTTCAAAGATGTGTAATCATGTAGCCAGAGAAACTTTTAATAAATTTAACTTTAATGAAAAAAGAAATGGCATGTAGAATAATAAATACAATTAAATGTCAGAAGTTTGTGTTATTGACATATGTTGCCTAGGCTGGAGTGCAGTGGCACCATCTTGGCTCACTGCAACCTCTGTCTCCTGGGTTCAGGAAATTCTCGTGCCTTAGCTGCCAGAGTAGTTGAGATTACAGGTGTGTGTCGCCATGCATGGCAGATTTTTGTATATTTTAGTAGAAATGGGGTTTCACTGTGTTGGCCAGGCTGGTCTCAAACTCCCGGCCTCAAGTGATCCACCTGCCTCAGCTTCCCAAAGTGCTGGGATTACAAGTGTGAGCTACCACATCTGGCTGAATTCCTGGAACTTCAGTGAAAAGACTGACTGCTTTGTAAATCTGCTAACCCAAGTAGAACAGAAACTAATTAAATACCAAGAAGATACTTTGCCAGTTTTCATGCTAAATCAGCCAATACTGAAATTGTTTAGATATACAATTTGAATGAACTCCATGGTCTAAGTTAAATTGTCTATGATAAGCCATCAGTTATCAGTGCTATGTACCTAAATTGGGGAAACAACTGGTATTCAAAAAGACATAAGTCCAAAGTCAAGCATGGAGAACCAGGATGGCTGCCTTATCCTTCCTGAGTTCTGCATTCCATGACTCATCATAAAAATGATAAAATGACCCAAATTACATATATATTGCTGTGGTAGCTTATAAACTGCTAAAATAGTGTATGACCAATGTTCGGTTTGTCAAACCAATATTCCTGGGAAGACAAAGCTTCAGGTACATTCCATAATGTGATAGGCCCCTTAAACATTTATAGAGGGATATCATTCAGTTGTCATTTTCAACACATGTTTTCTGGTTCTATAAAAGATTTTCCATTCAAGGGAGCTGATGTTATAACAGTAGCTTATTATGCCACTGTGTATTTTCAGCAGGTACAGAAAGTCGTTCATGGTTCACTGAATGAGGACAATCAACCCCTTCATAATCCAAAACCCAAAGACTGAATTTTCTGAGAACACCAGAGAAAGACTGCTCCTGCCATCCACATTGCAGCAAAACTTCAGGACCTTGAACCTTGGGTTAATAATCTTACAACTCAGAAGCATCCCACCATACTCTCGAAACTGGACACCCTTGGGAACCCTTAAGGTAAAGCTAACCAGGGAGGATTTTCTTCCCAGAAGATGGCATCCTTTTTCCCAAGATCACAGAAGCTTTTCCCAAGATCACAGATCAAGACTTCTCTAGTACCATGAGACTCTTATCTTTGAATTTTTTTCCTTTGCTTATAAACAATAGAAGTAAAAATGGAATCTGTTGTGTGCACTCATGGGGTATACTTTTATTTGTGAAGGATGCTGCATCCAGACTTATACATGGATAACAGATACAGTTTCGGTCTGTGTCCCTACCCAAAACTCATGTTGAATTGCAATCCCCAGTGTTGGTGGGGCCTGGTGGGAGGTGATTGGATCATGGGTGTGGTTTCTAATGGTTTAACATGATCCCTTTAGTACTGTCTTGTGATAGAGTTCTCAAGAGGCCTGGTTGTTTAAAAGTGTGTGGCACCTTCCCTTTCACTCTTTCTCCTGCTCTGACACGTGAAGATGTGCCTGCTTTTCCTTCAACTTCTGCCATGACTGTAATTTTCCTCAGGCCTCTCCAGCCATGCTTCCTGTACAACCTGTAGAACTGTGAGTCAATTAAACCACTTTCTTTTATAAAGTACCCAGTCTCAGGTACTTCCTTATAACAATACAAGAAAAGACTAATACAATAAACTTATGCCTTGATATATGGAAGATGAAGGCCCAATGTAGGTGAGAAATTTTAATGGTACGTACATTGCTCTATAATCAGTCAGAAAGAACATTTATCCACTCCTCTCAACCTACATGTGGGTTAAAAAGAACATTGCCAGAAGGTCATTACTCTTCTAGAAGGGCATCATTTGTTAGGTCCTTTTTTCCATAAGTAAAGAAGGCAATGATTAGAAATTCATTCCTCACCACAGGCTCCATAGAAGATTCTCCTGTAAAAGCTATGATTACACAACAGAATTTAAATTCTCTCACGAAAGTGATGCTAAATAATAGAATTGCCCTAGATTACTTCCTGGCTAAACAGAGGAGTAACTATGCAGCTGCTGGCACTTGTTGCCCATGGAGAAATATATCACATTTGGTATTACAGAGATTAAATAGTAAGGGATTAATGAAGAGACTGCTTACTTAAAGCAAGTAGACTCTTTATCTAGCTCATTCTTTGATCTACTGATTTTAGTTTGTTTGCTTTATGGAGGCCCTGGGTAAGGAGCATACTTCAAACTCTTGTTATTATCTTCCTGAGGGTCATAATAGTAGTCTCCCTGGTACACTGTGGTCTCTGAAAAGGTTTAAAAGTTTGCATGCAGCCATCTCTAGAATATCAAATGGTCTCGCTTCAACTATAATGACTAGAGTGAAAAAATGTGTGACCATGAGGGCACCATAACCTGTAAATGACATTCTGAGGCTGGAAACCCAAAATGATGGTAACTGAGAGTGGCACTAAGGCCATAAGTTTTGGTTGCACTCTCACTTAAGGAGAACTTAACTAAAGGGGGGACATTTTTTAAAGAAAATTATTGGAGGCCATTGTTTTGGACTGAGCTCACGCAGTAGGCCCCAAAAGACCAGATCAAACCAAAATGGAGTCACTTATGCTAAATGTGACGTAGTCAAACTAAGACTCTAAGAAAATACATAGATCCTAGAAAAGACCAAGTTTTGTGGGTTTTTTTTACTGGAACTCTTTTAAAAAAATGACCTGAAGTCCTTGTTCTCATCTTACAGAACCCATAGTTCTATTTTCCAGTGGGTTTCAAGAGCAAATAAGTACAGTTACAATGATGATAGTGCCATCAATGACTAAACTTTTGGTCATCCTCTCAAAATTGAGAGGATGACCAAAAGGAGGGAATTATTAAATTAAGTTTAGTCTAAAACTGCCTCCTTACATATTTTAACTTTGGCCTAAAAGTTTCTCTGTATATCCTCAATCATAGCCTAAATAGAAGTGTAAACACACTATACTGTACTCTTGTGCCAATCACTGAATTTTGGCCAATCAAATATGGCCAACTGTTTAAATCATGTTCAAATAAGACAAACACCAAGCTATAACCAATCCATCAGTTTCTGTACCTCACTTCTGATTTGTGTACATCACTTTCCTTTTTCTGTCCATAAATCTTCTACCACATGGCTGCACCAGAGTCTCTGAGTCTACCCTGGTGTGGGAGGCTGCCTGAACTGCAAATCACTCTTTGCTCAATTAAACTCTTTAATTGGGCTGAGGTTTTTCTTTTAACATAAGGAAACTTTTTGTATAATTTAAAAATCTTAAAATTATTTTTAATGTTCCTCTGATGTTTGGGTCATTTCCAATTACTAGAGGGTTATGATATGGGAACACATGTTTTAAAAAAATTGTGGAATGTTTTCAGCTATCAAATGCTAACATCTGATAGATAGTTCAGGATTTATTGCTTCCTAGACTTTCACTAAAATTTAAGGTTATAATTCTGTATGTAAAATGTGCTAAAGAAGATGTGTTTTTATTAAGGAAAGGAATAATTTTGTCTAATTCAGAAATTATCTGTTTATTCAAATTATGAATTAAGATTTCTTTTGCAATAAAGTAAAATGACTGGTTATCAAAAGAAGAGAGAGAATTTAGGACAAAATAGAAAGTCAAAGCAGGTCATAGATGATCTGTGTAAGTCATATGCACACTTATTCCTGTTTCTCTCTGTGTTTATCTTTATGTACATTCAGAGAAAATAGGAACTTGAAAAGGTTTAGTTAATAAAACATTCTTTAAGACAAGATAGAAAACTGGAAAAATTCAACTAATTAACATTGGTCATAATCAAAGCTCCTAATATTGATAAAACTAAAATATGAAATAATGTAAAGAAATACGCTGGTGTTTGAAAATTCCTTGCTAGTATAGGTAAGCACAAAGCCAGATTTACCATGGAAACAAATTTCACATAGATGCTTTCATTGTTTTGATTCATACTGTATTTGCTATTCTGCATAGATGGTACTAGCACTAAAATGTTTACTGGTTATGTGCTTAAAGTAAACTTCTTAATTGCACAAAATGTATGTGGTATTGGTATACTTAAAGATGTTAATTTATATATCAGGAACAAAATATTCATCTTTTTTTGTATTTTCTTTTTTAGACTCTGGGTAACACTGTAGCCTCTAAGGTAAACTGAGTAGGAGAAAAATTTGGTTTTCTGTTTATTTGATTTTTGCTTTTAATTTTCATTTATTTACTCTTTGATCTCCTTTGGGTTTTACTTATATATACATATATAAAACCACTATTTTTTTTTTTTTTTACTTTCTGATGGAAGGCTTGTATTTGGTTCCATGAATTGTCATTTGTGTCCTATGCATTTCCAACAACTCATCATTTGCTCTATTTATGCAACATTCCCAAGCTACCTTTGTCAAGCCTCCAAAAAAATGATACAACACACCAGCTATTTAAAATTGGATTGGTTTTGCTTACCTCTGATGACCTAGAGAGCTATAAATGCTTTCAGGTTCTTGGAAAAGAAAATAGGCTTATCCTCATAAGTTCTGAACAGAAATAGTACATATATTTTACAGAACAGAAATAGTACACATATTTTATTTTTTGGAAAAGTAGGTGAGAGTAGAAATGTTTAAATGGTGTTTATTTCCAAGGTAATTTAATTCAATCAGCAATTTGAATTGGATTCAGATCTTCTCCTTTAGATAATGAGGAAAAACTGTTATGGTTACAATGTTGTAATATTCAGGAAAGATAGGCCTTATCCTTAAGAATATTGTATTCTTATATGACTGAAGAGAGTGACTGTGTTGCAGAAGAAAACTATAGAACCAGATTAACCATTAATTCACGGGTGGCCACATTTGGAGTTGTCCACAACACCTCTCTTCATCATAAAGCAGTCAGAGAAATTGATACCAGATTCTCCATGATTGAGGAATTAATAAATAGAAAAGGGGAGACTGAAATCAGCCCAATTGTCCTGTAGAAGTAAACTTTACAATTCCTTCTGAATAAACATAGAAATTGACCTTCCCAGTATTAAAAATTGAGACAGTTTCATTTGTCTAATCCGAGTTCCTTTCTCAGGAAAACAGCCATCAGTCCTCCCAGATGGTATAACTTGGCAAATCACTGAAACTAGACAGTAAGTCACCAGATCCCTCAACTGTCATAATTGTTCAATCAATTATCTGCTTCCTGTTGACCAACATGTATGTCTTCCTTATCCCTCCCTAACTGCTGTTTTCCCACACATAGTTACATTTCTTCACTGCATTATAAACCCCTAATTTCAGTCAGTTAGGAGATTTGAAATTATTCTCCCATCTAATCTGTAGCACCTGATTAAAGCCTTCTTCCCAGGCAATACTCATTGTCTCAGTGATTAGCTTTCTGTGTGGCAAGCAGCAGGGCCTGGAACAACCCCCTGGTGTTTCAGTAACCATGCTACTTCAAAGTGCCTCAGAATATAAACACAATCAAAGTATGGGAAATGTGTGATTGGTTGATATTATGTTTTTGTTACCTGAAGACATAAATGGCAATGTTATATAGATACCAGATTTGATCATTTAAAAAATTAAAAAAAGAAATATATATATATATATATTTGCACCAGAGTAGGATTAGGAGGGGGAATTAAAGTGGTGTCTAACCTCAATTCTCCCTCTTTATGTATATATAAATGTATAATTTAAATAATTTTTCATAAAATTAATATACTTATTAAAGTAAATAATTATAATTATAAAATATGATTTATAAAATTATCTAAATTAATATAATTTTATATTTATATATATTCCTGTCATATAAATATAAAATTATATATATTTTTATTTTTGTACACTTCAGCTGAGATTTTGGAATGTTCTTGAAGAACAGATCATTTTAGAACTAAAATCTACAGGGGATGGAGACCAACTACACTTCACTGCTGTTATAAGAACAAAGGGTGAGGTGAAGGCTCTCCCATGACACAAACTCTAATTGCAGAACTTGGACTCCAGCTCCTGACAGAACAAAGGCCAGTGCTCCCATTGTCACGCAGCACATAAATTTTACATTTTCAGGATGAGGGTCTTTTTCCTAAAGTCTAATACCCAGCCCAGTCAGATCCCTGTGCACTATCCAGAATATAATGGGTCTGGTTATACTCTCTCATTTATTTGACAGATTTGTATCTTTTACTTTAATTATTGATGATTGCCTGAAGTATGCCTAGAATTGTTAAGTACTTTGGAAGCTAAATTTAGAAAAGCCCCAGTATCCTCTTTTATAGCCATTTGTTTCCCCAACATAGGCTATATACTGTAGTGAGTAGTTCTTGGTTCAGTCTCAAAATCCTCTAGTTTCCTGCTCTGCGCATATTGATTTGTTTCCAGTTTGTCCCTTGACTGTTCCAAGGGTGGTCTATATGCAAAATCCTGCACATGAAACTCATGTATAAGAAAGTGTATTTTTCTTTGAAAAAAATTTGCACTTGTTCTGAGAACGGAAATAGGAAAGGAATTGGGACTGAGAGAAGGTCAGAAGTTTCTTCATTCTGGGGGCAGGAAAATGTGAAAGAGGATTCTGGAAGCAAATGTAGCTGAGACTGGACACCACCTCAATTTCCCCTCCTAGTCCTACTCTGGTGCTAAAGGCCTACTTTGGGAAAAATAGTTCAGCAGGGCTCACCCCTGCTGCCAATACCTGAGATCCTGGGATCCCTGAGCAGAGGGCAACAGAAGAAAGTGAATGCCTGGGGACTTTACTCACTTTGTCTTGTGACTTTAAGCAGTTAATTACAGAAAAATTTAAAGCACTAATGGAGGAGAAAAAAATGATTGCTACCATAAATTGTATGTTACGAACATCATCTGTCTCATAAGAAATTGGTCAATTTGTAATTATATTATTTGGCATTATTATTCTAAGTTCACATGGGAAGAAATTGAAACCTAGAGCTATTAAGCTACTTGCCCAAATTTGCCCAGTAGATATGGGCCAGGGTCAGGGCATGGATTTAGTTTCTTCAATTCCAATCCACATTCTTAATTCTCATATTATTCTGCCACCCGAGGAAAGTGACAACAGGCCTCAATTTCCACAACTGTCAAAGGGGGTGATCGGACTTTAAATGCTTTAGTGTCCCTAGCACTAATATGAATTTTTCTGGAGATGTACAGCAACATTATTCCCATATAAAACACCTGCAAAAGCACTATTTGTGAGCTTGCCATATGTTTTCAGCAGAAAGTTTATATTTATTTCCCCATGGAGTAATGTACTAAGAAACGTTTTGTAGGTTGGTGTTTATGATAAAGTATTTCATACAATTTTACCTTTTCAATATGTCACATTAAATCTTGAGAAAGTAATGGATAAAAAGAGAACAAATATCTCGTAAGGAGACTAAATTGAATTACCTTCTGTTCTAGGTTATGCACATGACTAAAAAGAAAACTATGATTGTTATTCCAAAACACACGAGAGTTCAAGAAGATTTTCAAGCATCTAAATGATGCATGCTAGTGATTACTATAAGACTTAAAAATGAAATAAAATTTACAAAAGTTTGAAGAAATAAGTTGATAAGTAATTTTCAAATTTTCAACCCCACAAATGTTACAATATTTATAACAATTCAGTGGTGTTTTTATTTTTTACATTCATTTTTAAGATCTAGAATCCACATTTAGAGTATCACAGTATCACAAGTGTCATCATTTTATTTGGTTTAAATGACTTCCCTGGATTTTTTATATTCTTCCCTCACTCTACCCGAAATTTTCCAAGAAAAAACAAAGTTGAATATGGAGCCAGATAGATGCCAAGGCACTAAATTTGATCTGTATTGTTTTCAATAATAATCAATACTTTTTCTTGGGCAACGAGTTTTACCTGGGTGTAGAAAGAGAGCACTGAAGAGATGCGATTCATCATTTGAAATCAGATCAACCATTCTGTTCTTCTTTGGGCTATTTAATCTTACCCTGTGCAATCATGTTATCTGCTAACACTCAGGTAATAACAAAAGTCCTCTGATAACTTTTAGTAACAAATTACCAAACTCTCTGTTCACTGATTAACATATATGGCACCAATGCTGTCTAATAGAAATTTTTAATATCTACACTATCCAATAAAGTAGCTGCATGTAGTATTTGAAATTTGGCTAGTGTGACTGATAAACTGGATTTTTAACCTTGTTTAATTTTAATTATTTTAATTAAATTTAAGTGGTTGCATGCTGCTAGTGGCTACTGAATTGGCTAGTTCTGGTTCAGACCAGAGTGATCTTTAAAACGTCCAAAATGTCAAAAGTCAAACTCACAGAGGCAGACAGCAGAATGGTGGTTGACAGGGGTGGTGGGGAGCACAGAATGTCTCGGGAAATTTGGTCAAAGGGTACAAACTTTATTATAAGATGAATAACTTCTAGGCATCGAATGTATAGAATAGTGACCATAGTTACTAATACTATGTTGTTTACTTGAACTTTGTTAAGATAGCAGATTATAAGTGTCTTCAACTCTCATTCCTGCCCCACACTCCACCATGGTAACTATGGGTGGCGAAGGATATGTTAATTATACTGTGGTAGTCAGTATATAATGTACACACATATTAAATCATCATGTGTGTACTTTGATTATATATAATTTTCATTTGTTGATTAAATATTTTAAAATTTTAAAAGAGCCTCTCAGCCGAGTGCAGTGGCTCACACCTGTAATCCCAGCACTTTGGGAGGCCAAGATGGGCTGATCACCTGAGGTCAGGAGTTTGAAACCAGCCTGGCCAATATGCGAAAGCCCCATCTCTGCTGTCTCTACTCAAAATACAAAAATTAGCCAGGTGTGGTGGCGGGCACCTGTAATCCCAACTACTCAGGGACTCTGAGGCACGAGAATTGCTTGAACCCAGGAAGCAGAGGTTGCAGTGAGCCGATATTACACCACTGCACTCCAGCCTGGGTGACAGAGGGAAACTCCATCTCAAAACAAAACAAAACAAAACAACAACAAAAAAACAAAGAGCCACTCCTCTCTCACTACAGGACCCTTTGAGCTTGGAAGCCTGTGGCAAGGATGGAGACTGTGGTCAGATTCTCTTTCATCCTGTCACTTGGCTGGATTTGATCTCCTTTGCATACCACCCAAGAGACTTAGCTTCAGCGATGAGTGGGCATGAAAGTCTGACTGGTGGGGAGACAAGTACATGAACAAGGACAGACACCAATAGAGCATTTGTTTACGATGGATTCCTTTGGGATTGGTTATGATTCATGTGCCCTCCTTTTTTTTTGGAGTGCTACTGGAAACCTTCTGCAGTAGTCCCCAAATTTAAGCAATACTTTTCCTTCAGCTAGCCACTTGTGTTCCTTCTCTCTCCTTTTGCAATCCTGTAGTCTTCCTCTGTCTTTTGTGTGTGTGTTGGCAGGTGTGTACGTGGGAGGGGTGTTCACCTTGACTCTCCAGGCAATCTTTGTGTAGAGAATTTGAGTTGGTTCTGAGCTTATGCTCTCAAACTTCACCATGGTTCATGAGAAATAGTTATGCATTCTCTTTCCTCTCTCAACTAAAATACAGTTCTCTGTTCCATTTGTTCAACTTCTTCAAGAAAAACATTCAGGCATCCTTGTCCTTATCTCAAATGGAAATGTAGAAAGCTTCTGGAGCTTCCAGATTTTTTTCTTTCTCTTTCATCTCCCTACTGGCGAGTTCATGCACTTCTCACATAGACATATTTTAAAGCATGGAGCCAGCCCTAAGCTCTGAGTACCACAGATGCCCAGGACCAAAAGTCAAACTCATCTATTGTGAGAGAGAGGACATCTTACCTCTCCTGGAGGGTAAGGTTGAGATGAAACTGACAGCTCTTTGATGAAACTCTCCCACTGACATCCAACACCTATTCTTGGCCCCTCCACTTCTTTATAGGTTGGAGGTAAATGATCAGCTCAGCTAAGGATCTAGGCCATTTTCTTTGCAAGTCCTACCTAAATGATCCAGACCTTCTCTTCAGAATGTTGGAGCAGTTGACATAGTATCTCAAAGGCCTCAGCTGAAACAGAAAGAGAAAAGGTCCAACTTAAAATTGTGTTACCTATATATGCAGTTACACAATACATTCTTTATCCTAAGAATTTTCTATGTATTATTTCATAACAACATTATATGGAATATTATTAATATAACCTAGTCACAAATGAGGAATCTAGGTAAGATAAACTAGGTAACTTGCCAAGGCCATATAGTTTAGAAAGAAGTGGCAGATCTGGGATTAAAATCTGCAACCCTAATTTTTCTTTTCTTTCTCAAAATTCAATCTGTTGAACTATCATTCCTAGGTTAGTTATTTTAGGCATCAAATGCTAAAACTACAAAGAAGTAAGTTGTGTCTGAAGTTGTTAACACGGTGTATATGTGTGTGTGTGTGTGTATGTATACGTATTTACATACAGATGGAAAGACATGTACATATATGTACAAATAAATATGCATATATGTATTTCCTTTTTTCTAAGTCACAGTCTTTCCTCCTATATTTCCACATATTATAAACGTGAGTCCTTCTTAGAATCAGTGTACACTCTTCCTTAAAAAAATAGTGCCTCTTTTCTCCAAAACTATCATAAATAAATTAATGTTATATTTGACAATTTCTCATCTTAGAATCCAAAACATATCAGGATCAATGAATCACTCAAAGAGAGACTCTATGAATACAAGTGTGCATTGACCCATTCTTGATGCAAAAAAAATATCAAGGATCAAGAGGAGATAATTAACATTAAACACACTCTTATGAGCGTCAGTGGCCAATTGAATGCATTCTTAGGGTTAGATCAATTTAAAAAACAACAAAAACCCTTAAAGGTTTCTTTTGAAATATGTTATCTTTGAACACATAGCTTTGCAGAGTTTGAAAGAGAAAAGAATATAAAACTAGTTCTTGTTAGTGTAAAAGTAGTGTATTCTGCTCATTATCCATTGATTAATTCAACAAATACTGCAGTTAAATGTATGATACTATGCAAGTCAGAACCAATAGTCTTAAAGATTGGGCAAGGAAAAAAAAAATTCAAGCTTTTCAGCAGGCCCGTATGAAAATCGACATGCTTAACCAGAAAAGAGACATGTGAACAACTCCTTATATTTTTGATATTTATTTTAATTTTACCCAAATACAGTTACAAGTTCATTAATTTTATCTTAACTAGTTGGCTTTAAGAATATAAACAATGCAAGACCCCCTTTATTTTAAAGGTGTGAGTACTGCACTATTGCTACAAGCAAAAATAAATCTACATACACACACTTAAAGGTTGATACTATAAACATGTCACGATGTATGAAGCTGATTTCACATTTCTATCATGAGCACATCTTGTTCTATGAGTACGATAAATTTATTAGGTGTGTGCACATGGAACTTTATAAGTGAAATAATGAAGTGCCTCATTTTACATATGAGATCTAAGGAAGTTACATGATTCTCCTGAGTGCTAGTGCCAGTGAGTAGCAGAACAATACAGATGCATTTAGGATTCTTTTTACATACACAGAGAGAGCATTTTGAGATACATAGGAAGAGAAATGATTCTTAGTTTCTGGAGTATTCTCGATCTATAACCTTATATCACTTATGTTATACTTCCTTTGGCAGAACATAACTTAAGTACTTAACATAGCCAAACACATACAAATGCATTTAGATAGTGAACAAAAAGTTGTATTCTGGGAGTGAATATGATTAATGGGTATTTGTAAAGAATCATCTATACATCAGATGCTTTTACATATGAGAGATACATACATGCTCATCAGCACAATACAATTATAACTCTCCTTCTCACATTCTTACTTCCCTCCTTCTAGGTCAACTGATACTTATACTAAAATCATTGTTTTTAATTTGATCTAACCAAGCCCCAGGCTTCATTCAGTGTTCTAACCTCTTAGAACACCCAATTAAGAGAGCATTGATTTTCTTCTCCAAGATGGTTCTCTCTGTTTCTCCCATACACATAATTTACTATGGGTACATGGGATGTGAGCCTTTTCCTGACATATCTCTTTACTTCTTGAGGTTTGCAGCTGAGAGAGATTTCAGTCTGTTTAGTGAATAGCACTTGGGGATGTAGGGCAATTGGGAGGTAATCACAACTTTTTCTACCACTTTTACTCTGCTGAATATTCTCATTTTCTTCCTAGTCAAAGAAATGGGTAAAATATAAGCTCTCCAGCAATACTCAAAAAGTGTGTTCTGACATTTGGAGACTTTCTCTAATAAGATGGTGAAGGAGATAAGAGGTTTGTGAGAATTGCACTTGCTTCATATTACATGCTTTCAAAAAATTATTCAAAATTGCTAAAAATATAATATCCTGGAACCTAGTTTATATAATTTAGATGTTTTGTCCCCTCCAAAGCTAATGTTAAAAAGTGACCTCCAATATTGGCAGTGGCCCTAGTGGGAGGTGTTTGCACTGTGGGAACAGATTTCTCGTAAATGGCTTGGTGATGTTCTTGCAGTAATGAGTGAGCTCTCACTCTATGCTCATGTGAGATCAGTTTATTCTAAAGAGTCTGGTACCTCCCCTCTCTCTCCCTCTTGTTCCATCTCTTGCCATGTGATACACTGGCTCCCCCTTGCCTCCTATAGATATAGAAGACCCCAGAGGCAAAGAGAACGTTGGGTTGAAGGAACTCAGACACTTTCCTCATTGCTAGATAGCAGAGCGGGTGTCTGAGATGAGGTAGAGAGATTAGCAGTGCTCATTCTGTTCAGGGAAATAAAGAACTATCAAAGGGTTCTATGCAAGAGGTGGTATGTTCATATTTGCCTTTCAAAATATTACTCTATCTTCATAAAGGGGATGGAGGAATGGTAACATTAAGGGAAGAGACCTACTGTAAGTAATTGCAGTCATCCAAGTGAACTATGATGGGGCCCTGAACAAAATTAGGGATAGTGAAGATGGGGGCCAACAGAATAGATTTGAAAGATCCTTTAGGGTGGAATTAGAAGTATTTTGTAGTTGAAGGGAAGTAAAGTATGTGGGCAAAGGAGCGAAGGATAACATCAGATGTCTAGCTTGTTCAGGAGTTTAGTAGGGAGAAATGCAGGTTTTGGAAAAATGGGAGGTAGTTAGTTAAATTATAGTATATTAAATTTAATGAAACTATGGAACATCTAAGAAGCATGGAGGAGGCAATTCAGTAAATGGGTCTGAACCTTTGGAGAAATGTGGGTGACCTTTGTCTAGAATACCCATATCAGACCTCACTATTTAAAATTCAAATTTTGTATTACCTCTTTAATCCCTGGGTTAACTCCATTTTATGTTTTCCATAGGAGGGATGTTTGTCACAGCTCTTACCATCTTTTTGAATTATTTATTTTCTCTTATCATAAAGTTAATATCCTCCAGGAAGAGAGAAATCATTGTTTCTCCATCCTGGTCAGTTTCTTGAAGACAGTAACAGTGCCTTCTTTCTTGGGCCATCCTTGATGTTGGGAACAATTCTAGACACATAGTAGGCAACCATAATAAATGTCCATTGAATTGAAAATTTACTGATTAAAGCAAAGATTTGTTTAGTTATATAAGCAATAGAAATTAGGTTGGAGGCCGAGGCTGATCAGCTCAAGCCTCCCAGCACTTTGGGAGGCGGCGAGGCGATCCACGAGGTCAGGAGTCCCGAGACCATCCTGGCTAACTGCAGTGAAACCCGTCTCTACTAAAAATACAAGAAAATTAGCGGTGGTGAAGCCTGTGAGTCCCAGCTACTTGGGAGGCTGAGGCAGAATAAGCGTGAACCGAGAGGCGGAGCTTGCAGTGGCAGACTCAGCCACACTCCAGCCTGGGCACAGAGCAAGACTCCGTCTCAAAAAAGAAATTAGGTTGGAGCCAGATCGTTCAGGGTCTTATATGCTAAGTCAAGACTTTGAATTTATCGTTTTCATTTTGACTACCACTCTAATTGTTAATGTGTGAAGGAGTTATTTTATAATGATTTATGTGCAGAGTTTACTGGACATTTATTCCTATAGTCATGAATGTCAGATATGAATTATGTGTAACCTTGGGAGTTACCATGTTCCATATTCGAATGGCTAATGATAAGACAAGGCACTGGATTTCTTTTTTCCTTTTTTTATCTTTCTTTCTTTTTTTTTTTTTTTTTTTTTTTTTTGCTAAGCTAATGTCACCTTTCTCAGCCTCTTTGACAAGGGTACAGTAATAAAAGAACCTTGTCATTGTCTCGGTACTCTGGAAAACTAGGCTCTATTTTGGATTAGCCAATTAATTTATACAAACACATTCTCTCTTTCTCTCTCTGTCTCTCTCTCTCTCTCTCTCTCACACACACATACACACACATACATCTTAATAACTTCATCAATAAAATTGGGTGGTTGGGTTAAATTATACCTAAAATGTAATAGGATTAAGCTACTGACTATATCCTTCTGAGTCATATCCTGTTATCTGTTGGTCATATATTAAATTCCCTATGTTTAAACTTGCCTAATAGTAACATACCTATTTTAGATAGGCTTTTAAATCACAAACAAACTGAACTCCTGCAGTAAAATCTTCAGTAAAAGCATTAATTATAATGATTACTTATCAAACTTATAACAGATGTGTTTTAAATGACCTGCTTTGTACTTTTATTTTAAAAATTCTGTTAATATTATTCTGAGTAAGACAAGGGTTTATAGTTCTAATTGAGAAATTCACAATGATTATGAGGTAATTTGATAGAATGCCAAATGAATATTAATTTTGATGCTTGTGAAATGTATTATTTCCATGTTTAATTGAAAGAATGATAACAGACCATTGTAGCAATCCCATTATTTTAAGTGGCATGCATTATGAATTAATCAAATGGATGATAATAATTTGTTACTATCTACAGCACCACTCTGGTATGTAAAACTATAAAATGGTTTCATTTCAGCATTCCTACAATAAAAAGAACTTTAGTAGTCTTTTTGATTATTGAAATAGTTCTTGTTTATGGAAATCATACACAAATGTAAACGTAGACAATAATATCAAGTATTTTATTATCACAAGTTCCTAAATTATTTTCACATTTAGTTTAGAAATTAATGTTAGTCTATACTAATACTATGGTATGATATAGCTGTCCAAACAGTAGCACCTGGCCACACGTGAACTGTGGCAAGCATTACTGAAGAACTAAATTTTTAATTTTATTAAACGTAGGCTCTTTTAGTTGATTAATTTATCTGGAAATGTAATTAGCTACCTATGTCTGGTGGTTACTATATTGGCCAGCACAGATTCATAGATTTAGAACCATATTTCAAAAATATATGATCACTATTTTCACAGCACTTGTTTTATATACAAATTCTAAAATTCTTAATTTTTAAAAGGAAATTTCAAAAAATAATTTTTTTCAAAACAAGGTATCACTCTGTTGCCCAGGTTGTATTCCAGTGGCATGATCATGGCTCAGTGCAACCTCAATTTCTGGGGCTCGAGAGATTCCCCCACCTCAGCCTCCTCAGTGGCTAGGATCACAGGTATACACCACCATACCCAGGTAATTATCATTATTTTCTTTGTTAGAGATGGGGTCTCCTATGTTGCCCAGGCTAGTCTTCAACTCCTGGGCTCAAACAATCTTTCTGCCTTGTCCTCCTAAAGTGCTGGGATTATAGGCGTGAGCCACTATGCCTAGCCTTACATATTTTTTCAAGTAATAGAAATGTTTATAAACCGAAATATACATTTTTTAGCTTTTAATTCCATCACGCATTCTTAAAATTCTATGTCTTAACTCGAGTCAGCATCTGAAAGATGAAGGATATATTTGATTTACAGTCTTTGTATTTGTGTTCATTCTCTTTTAGCAGCATTAATATGCAAATTTACTATACGTTTAGCATGATCATTCCTTGATATTTAAGTATTTTCTCAAGCTTGCTAATTGTTAAGATTAAATACCAGGCCCTCCTCACTCTGGCAAAGTAACTTTAATTCACTTAGAAACACACACACACACACACACACACACTGCTATTATACTGAGAGTAGTTTACACATTATAGTCAACTGAAGCAGGCTGAAATCCCCTCCAAAACAGAAAGCTAAGTAAATTCCTTCCATGTCATGCTTTTAGACAGCATTCTCAGAAGCTAAAGAACATTGCCAGCTTCCTCTCCTACCTAGAATAAAGCACACAATGTATTTTGGTAGTTATCCCACAAACAAATGCCTGATTATCCTTTGCAGTTCTCAGAGCCTGAATATTAATGCTGCATAAAGGATGAAAATGTCTGCTCTTCAGATTTTGTTCTTATAAAATAACATTTCAAATTATTACCCTTTAAAATTTTCCCAAATGACCACTCAGGACAGCCTCTTCCTTTTGCACCAATAGAGGCAAGAAAGGCTGTGACAGCCTGGCTGTGGCAAAAGAGGATGAGACTTCTAAAGATTGAATCATTCTAATTGCCTAAAGTAGTGAAACTGGGAACAACTCCACAAACGAAAAATGGAAGAGTTTTCCTAAATCATTGCTTTGATCCTGTTATCCCTTTGCTCAAGAAGTTTCAGTTGCCCCCCTCCTTCTTTGCTTAGGAGTATGGTCTTGATAATTTTTGATCATTCAATTCCAGTTTGGGGGAAATATATATACACACACACACACACACACACACACATATAAAAAACATACATCCAGATGTATAATTCTCTCTAAATTATATATGTGTAGCTACTGAGTATGTGCAGTTAATACAAAGTTTTATTTGTTTATCATATGATTGTTATATTGAGGAAAATAAATGTTAAAAACTTGTTTTTACGATTGTTTCCTCAATGGTTCATCATTTGCAAATAGAAAACAACTCATTTTTTGGAGATGACTGACTCAGAGAATAACCTTTAAACCCCACATTCTTGCTTTCTAGGACCAGAATGGGGGTTCCTCTTTTTCTTTCCTACTAATTTTCCATACTACTTCTGTCCATAATCCCTTTGTACTACACCAACTAGTTTCAAATTCTTTTAGTTTGAGTTGAATTTCTTTTGTATAGTTTTTCTTCAACATTTTAATGATTATTATAGCCTTAAGAAAAAAGTATATAGAAAAATTATTGAATATCTTTAATGAATTAATTGTGTTGCAAAGATAATTCAGAGCTCTCCAAGAAGCTTACTTGGCTACATTTATGGATATATTTAATGTACTTCTAAATATTCTCTCTCTTGAGAATTTTGCCTCTGACCTTCAAAAAATAATCTTTCTTCTTCAGCAATCCTCTTTCTCTTTCCTCTCTTTTTCTTCCATTCTTTATTCCTTAATTCAAACATATGCACATCCATGCAGTTAAAATTTAAAGGTAAACATTCTACTAGTACTTATATAAGTCAGGCTGAGTCATTAAATGCCAACTAGATTGGCTTGGCAGAGTCTCACATAATAGAATCACAAAAATGTATGCAATAGAAAAAGTAATATGTGGCATTTTGAAAATATTATGCAATAAACACTACACTGTAAGTTTTGTTTGCTTATCATGTGACATTTATGTTTAGGAAAAGAAATATGAGCTGTTTTTAGATATTTTACTGATTTAGCTTTGAAACAAAAGATTTTCTACTAGAAATAATTTCAATGTTCTTAATCATTTACTTTCCTTTTTTCAGGAATCTCTGCAGTCAGCAGTCTGTTGTCCATTGCCTGAAAAGCACTGTTTTATATATTTTGCTCAGATTTCTAGTTATTTAAGGTAGGAGGGTAAATCTCATTCCTGTTTTTCACTCATGGCTGGTAGCAGAAGTTCCTGATTTATTTCTGCATTTGTTTCAGTTTAAAAAAAAATGAAGAGAATAAATCCCAATTCACAAAGAACTGTAGTTATAGAATTATTGTATTAGTCCATTCTCGCACTGCTATAAAGAACTACCTGAGACTGGGTAATTTATAAATAAAAGAGGTTTAATTGGTGCATGGTTCCACAAGCTGTACATGAAGCATGGCTGGGGAGGCCTCACGAAACTTAGAATCAAGGCTTAGGGTGAGGGGAAAGCATGCACGTCCTACATGGCTGGAGCAGGAGGAAGAGAGCACATGGGGAGGTGCTACACGCTTTTAATCAACCAGATCTCCTGAGAACTCACTCAATATCACAAGAACAGCAAGGGAGCAATCCTCTCCCATGATCCAATTACCTCTCACCAGGCCCCTTCTCTAACACTGGGAATTACAATTCTACATGAGATTTGGGCAGGGACACAAATCCAAATCATATCATTTTAATCCTGGCCCCTCCCAAATCTCATGTCCTTCTCATGTTGCAAAATACAATCATCCCTTCTCAACAGTCCCCCAAGTCTTAACTCATTTCAGCATTGACTCAAAAGTCCACGGTCCAAAGTCTGATGAGACGAGGCAAGTCCCTTTCACCTATGAGAGAGTCAGCCTGTTCTTTGAAGCTTTGAGGCCAGGCATTGACCTCTCTTTATTAGTGAAAGTTCTTGATGGCATTATCTTCTAATTGAAGGCTCTTTTGTCTACATAGAAAATCTATTGTTTAATGTAGGTACATTCATCAAAGATTTTAACTGGATCTTCTGGATAGGTTGCTGCAGTTTCTGTATCAGCACTTGCTTCTTCACCTTGCACTTTCATGTTTTGGAGATGGCTTCTTTCTTTAAGCCTCATGAACCAACCTCTGCTAGCTTCAAATTTTTCTTCATCAGCTTCCTCATCTCTTTCTTTCAGCATTTGTGGAACTGAAGAGAGTTAGAGTCTTATTCTGGATTAGGCTTTGGATTAAGGAAATCTGGCTTGTTAGACCTGTCTAGACCATTCAAACTTTCTTCACATCAGCAATAGGAGTTTTTCACTTTCTTATCATTTGTGTGCTTGCTGGAGGAGCACTTTTAGTTTTCTTCAATACATTTTCCTTTGCATTCACAAATTGATTGTTTGGCACAAGGGACCTAGCTTTCAGCCTGTATTGGTTTTTGATATGCCCTCCTTACTAAGCTTAGTAATTTATAGCTTTTGCTTTAAAGTGAGAGAGATGGGATTCTTCCTTCCATTTGAATGTTTAGAGGTCATTGTAGGGTTATTAATTAACCTAATTTCCATAATATTGTGTCTTAGGTAATCAGGAGGTCTAAGGAGATGGAGGGAGATGGGAATGTACAATTGGTGGAGCAGTCAGAATACACAGAACATTTACTGTGCAAGTTTGCCATCTTATATGTCCTGCTGGCACAGTTCGGGTGCCCCAGTACAATTACAATACAATACAATTACAAAACAACATGAAAGATCACTGATGACAGATAACTATAACAGATATATTAATAATAAAAAGTTTGAAGTACTGTGGGAATTACCAAATGTGACACAGAGACACAAAGTGAGGACATGCTATTAGAAAAAGAGCACTGATAGACTTGCTAGATGCAGAATTTCTATAATTTCTATAAACCTTCAATTTGTAAAAAGCATAATACAAAGTACAATAAAATAAAGTGCAATGAAATGAGGTATGTCTATATTTTTATATTACATACTAAGCACTTGGTGGGGTGCGTGTCACACAGGAAATAGTCATGTATTATTGGGGAATAAATGAGCAAAATAATCACATAAAATATACTTTTGCTGTTTGTTATGGTTTATATTACCTTTACTTTTTCAATATTAGAACTATCACAGACAGAAATTCTGGCCATTTTTCTAAACTGAAAGTACTTGGAGGGGAAAAACATTCCTATTATATTTTTGAATCATTGAATTTCTGTCTTCACCAGTATATAGAAAGTATTTAGATTGGTGCAAAAGTAATTGTGGTTTTTGCCCACGCAAGTAAGGCCAAAAATTGCAATTACTTTTGCACCAACCTAATACATATAAAATTTGTTACAATCGAATGGTATCCAAGTATCTCACTCTGCAGATGAGGTAACTCGGGCCAGGGAATACAAACTAGTTGTAATTATACTAGGTTGCCTGAGTCCTGTTCCAGCTCCCACTCACTCATTCAGCAAAGAATTGTGAACTCCTATTTTCTGCCTACTATTTTCAAAGTTAAAATTATTGACAATCCTGTAATGGGTAATTGCTGGTCATGGTTTGATAGTCTGGACTGACCTTTCAAATTTAAAGAAAACACTGTACAGAACTACATTCAGTATCATACTCAGCATGCTGAGTAATTTTGCTTGGGTTGATTAGGTTTAATATTTTAGAATAAAAGACATTTCTAATGAAGCCTACATTAAGTAAACCCTCGTTAGGTCAAATTTTATTAAGTTTATGTTAATTAAGACCTTTATTGGAATACCACCTTATTTTTTTTTTTTTTGAGACGGAGTCTCGCTCTGTTGCCCGGGCTGGAGTGCAGTGGCCGGATCTCAGCTCACTGCAAGCTCCGCCTTCCGGGTTCACGCCATTCTCCTGTCTCAGCCTCCAGAGTAGCTGGGACTACAGGCACCCGCCACCTCGCCGGGCTAGGTTTTTGTATTTTTTAGTAGAGACGGGGTTTCACCATGTTAGCCAGGATGGTCTCGATCTCCTGACCTCGTGATCCGCCCGTCTCAGCCTCCCAAAGTGCTGGGATTACAGGCTTGAGCCACCGCGCCCGGCTCCACCTTATTCTTAAAATAATTATTTTTAGAAGCATGAGAAAACGGTTTCCGGCAACTTTTTAAGAAGAAAATGTCTCCGTTAATGAAACTTATCTCTTTCTAGATCTTTTTGAGAAAATATGTCTCCTACAACAAAGATTAACTTAAGTAGTAACAATTAATAACCTAAATTTTAAAAAGTGGTGGCAGAGGCCTTAGAAACGTAAAGAAAACTCTAGAAAAGCTTGTATACCAAATAAATAAGGAAGCTGCATTGCTGACAGAGGCAACAGCTGGATAGGAGTCCAAAGGGAAGGAGGTTTGGTCCTATTATTGGCTACTATTGATCTAATGACTTAATATTGGCTTGGGAATTGATGTTTGTGACTGACCATTGATCTTTTCACTTCACAGTGGATTCTTGAGAGTAATATATGGTTCTTAATCATCTGAGTATTCATAATATCTGGCTCTGCATTAATACATAAACAACTTAATGAATGAATGAATGAATGGATGGACAACAATATGAAAATGCATAGTTTTTTTTCCTATAGGAGTAGTTAAATTTTGAGTCAGCTTCCATTATGTACATACTCAACCTGAATAGTAGTTTCAGTAACATGTTAAAAGTAAATGTTGGCCAGACGCGATGGCTCAAGCCTATAATCCCAGCACTTTGGGAGGCCAAAGTGATTATTGTATCACTTATTTGTGATTATTGTATCACAGCCTTACAAATATTCAATTGTGGAGGGCGGAGCAAGATGGCCGAATAGGAACAGCTCCAGTCTCCAACTCCCAGCGCCAGCGACACAGAAGACCGGTGATTTCTGCATTTTCAACTGAGGTACTGGGTTCATCTCACTGGGGAGTGCCGGACGATCGGTGCTGGTCAGCTGCTGCAGCCCGACCAGCGAGAGCTGAAGCAGGGCGAGGCATCGCCTCACCTGGGAAGCGCAAGGGGGAAGGGAATCCCTTTTCCTAGCCAGGGGAACTGAGACACACAACACCTGGAAAATCGGGTAACTCCCACCCCAATATTGCACTTTAAGCAAACAGGCACACCAGGAGATCATATCCCACACCTGGCCGGGAGGGTCCCACGCCCACGGAGCCTCCCTCATTGCTAGCACAGCAGTCTGTGATCTACCGGCAAGGCAGCAGCGAGGCTGGGGGAGGGGCGCCCGCCATTGCTGAGGCTTAAGTAGGTAAACAAAGCTGCTGGGAAGCTCGAACTGGGTGGAGCTCACAGCAGCTCAAGGAAACCTGCCTGTCTCTGTAGACTCCACCTCTGGGGACAGGGCACAGCTACACAACAACAACAACAACAACAACAAAGCAGCAGAAAACTCTGCAGACGCAAACGACTCTGTCTGACAGCTTTGAAGAGAGCAGTGGATCTCCCAACACGGAGGCTGAGATCTGAGAACGGACAGACTGCCTGCTCAAGTGGGTCCCTGACCCCTGAGTAGCCTAACTGGGAGACATCCCCCACTAGGGGCAGTCTGACACCCCACACCTCACAGGGTGGAGTACACCCCTGAGAGGAAGCTTCCAAAGCAAGAATCAGACAGGTACACTCGCTGTTCAGAAATATTCTATCTTCTGCAGCCTCTGCTGCTGATACCCAGGCAAACAGGGTCTGGAGTGGACCTCAAGCAATCTCCAACAGACCTACAGCTGAGGGTCCTGACTGTTAGAAGGAAAACTATCAAACAGGAAGGACACCTACACCAAAACCCCATCAGTACGTCACCATCATCAAAGACAAGAGGCAGATAAAACCACAAAGATGGGGAAAAAGCAGGGCAGAAAAGCTGGAAATTCAAAAAATAAGAGCACATCTCCCCCGGCAAAGGAGCGCAGCTCATCGCCAGCAACGGATCAAAGCTGGACGGAGAATGACTTTGACGAGATGAGAGAAGAAGGCTTCAGTCCATCAAATTTCTCAGAGCTAAAGGAGGAATTACGTACCCAGCGCAAAGAAACTAAAAATCTTGAAAAAAAAGTGGAAGAATTGACGGCTAGAGTAATTAATGCAGAGAAGGTCATAAACGAAATGAAAGAGATGAAAACCATGACACGAGAAATACGTGACAAATGCATAAGCTTCAGTAACCGACTCGATCAACTGGAAGAAAGAGTATCAGCGATTGAGGATCAAATGAATGAAATGAAGCGAGAAGAGAAACCAAAAGAAAAAAGAAGAAAAAGAAATGAACAAAGCCTGCAAGAAGTATGGGATTATGTAAAAAGACCAAATCTACGTCTGATTGGGGTGCCTGAAAGTGAGGGGGAAAATGGAACCAAGTTGGAAAACACTCTTCAGGATATCATCCAGGAGAACTTCCCCAACCTAGTAGGGCAGGCCAACATTCAAATCCAGGAAATACAGAGAATGCCACAAAGATACTCCTCGAGAAGAGCAACTCCAAGACACATAATTGCCAGATTCACCAAAGTTGAAATGAAGGAAAAAATCTTAAGGGCAGCCAGAGAGAAAGGTCGGGTTACCCACAAAGGGAAGCCCATCAGACTCACAGCAGATCTCTCGGCAGAAACTCTCCAAGCCAGAAGAGAGTGGGGGCCAATATTCAACATTCTTAAAGAAAAGAATTTTAAACCCAGAATTTCATATCCAGCCAAACTAAGTTTCATAAGTGAAGGAGAAATAAAATCCTTTACAGATAAGCAAATGCTTAGAGATTTTGTCACCACTAGGCCTGCCTTACAAGAGACCCTGAAGGAAGCACTCAACATGGAAAGGAACAACCGGTACCAGCCATTGCAAAAACATGCCAAAATGTAAAGACCATCGAGGCTAGGAAGAAACTGCATCAACTAACGAGCAAAATAACCAGTTAATATCATAATGGCAGGATCAAGTTCACACATAACAATCTTAACCTTAAATGTAAATGGACTAAATGCTCCAATTAAGAGACACAGACTGGCAAACTGGATAAAGAGTCAAGACCCATCAGTCTGCTGTATTCAGGAGACCCATCTCACACGCAGAGACATACATAGGCTCAAAATAAAGGGATGGAGGAAGATTTACCAAGCAAATGGAGAACAAAAAAAAGCGGGGGTTGCAATACTAGTCTCTGATAAAACAGACTTTAAACCATCAAAAATCAAAAGAGACAAAGAAGGCCATTACATAATGGTAAAGGGATCAATTCAACAGGAAGAGCTAACTATCCTAAATATATATGCACCCAATACAGGAGCACCCAGATTCATAAAGCAAGTCCTTAGAGACTTACAAAGAGACTTAGACTCCCATACAATAATAATGGGAGACTTCAACACTCCACTGTCAACATTAGACAGATCAACAAGACAGAAAGTTAACAAGGATATCCAGGAATTGAACTCATCTCTGCAGCAAGCAGACCTAATAGACATCTATAGAACTCTCCACCCCAAATCAACAGAATATACATTCTTCTCAGCACCACATCGTACTTATTCCAAAATTGACCACGTAATTGGAAGTAAAGCACTCCTCAGCAAATGTACAAGAACAGAAATTATTACAAACTGTCTCTCAGACCACAGTGCAATCAAACTAGAACTCAGGACTAAGAAACTCAATCAAAATCGCTCAACTACATGGAAACTGAGCAACCTGCTCCTGAATGACTACTGGGTACATAACAAAATGAAGGCAGAAATAAAGACGTTCTTTGAAACCAATGAGAACAAAGATACAACATACCAGAATCTCTGGGACACATTTAAAGCAGTGTGCAGAGGGAAATTTATAGCACTAAATGCCCACAAGAGAAAGCAGGGAAGATCAAAAATTGACACTCTAACATCGCAATTAAAAGAACTAGAAAAGCAAGAGCAAACACATTCCATTCCAAAGCTAGCAGAAGGCAAGAAATAACTAAGATCAGAGCAGAACTGAAGGAGATAGAGACACAAAAAACCCTCCAAAAAATCAATGAATCCAGGAGTTGGTTTTTTGAAAAGATCAACAAAATTGATAGACCACTAGCAAGACTAATAAAGAAGAAAAGAGAGAAGAATCAAATCGACGCAATTAAAAATGATAAAGGGGATATCACCACCGACCCCACAGAAATACAAACTACCATCAGAGAATACTATAAACACCTCTACGCAAATAAACTGGAAAACCTAGAAGAAATGGATAATTTCCTGGACACTTACACTCTTCCAAGACTAAACCAGGAAGAAGTTGAATCCCTGAATAGACCAATAGCAGGCTCTGAAATTGAGGCAACAATTAATAGCCTACCAACCAAAAAAAGTCCAGGACCAGATGGATTCACAGCTGAATTCTACCAGAGGTATAAGGAGGAGTTGGTACCATTCCTTCTGAAACTATTCCAATCAATAGAAAAAGAGGGAATCCTCCCTAACTCATTTTATGAGGCCAACATCATCCTGATACCAAAGCCTGGCAGAGACACAACAAAAAAAAGAGAATTTTAGACCAATATCCCTGATGAACATCGATGCCAAAATCCTCAATAAAATACTGGCAAACCGGATTCAACAACACATCAAAAAGCTTATCCACCATGATCAAGTGGGCTTCATCCCTGGGATGCAAGGCTGGTTCAACATTCGCAAATCAATAAACATAATCCAGCATATAAACAGAACCAAAGACAAGAACCACATGATTATCTCAATAGATGCAGAAAAGACTTTTGACAAAATTCAACAGCCCTTCATGCTAAAAACACTCAATAAATTCGGTATTGATGGAACGTACCTCAAAATAATAAGAGCTATTTATGACAAACCCACAGCCAATATCATACTGAATGGGCAAAAACTGGAAAAATTCCCTTTGAAAACTGGCACAAGACAGGGATGCCCTCTCTCACCACTCCTATTCAACATAGTGTTGGAAGTTCTGGCTAGGGCAATTAGGCAAGAGAAAGAAATCAGGGGTATTCAGTTAGGAAAAGAAGAAGTCAAATTGTCCCTGTTTGCAGATGACATGATTGTATATTTAGAAAACCCCATTGTCTCAGCCCAAAATCTCCTTAAGCTGATAAGCAACTTCAGCAAAGTCTCAGGATGCAAAATCAATGTGCAAAAATCACAAGCATTCTTATACACCAATAACAGACAAACACAGAGCCAAATCATGAATGAACTTCCATTCACAATTGCTTCAAAGAGAATAAAATACCTAGGAATCCAACTTACAAGGGATGTAAAGGACCTCTTCAAGGAGAACTACAAACCACTGCTCAGTGAAATAAAAGAGGACACAAACAAATGGAAGAACATACCATGCTCATGGATAGGAAGAATCAATATCGTGAAAATGGCCATACTGCCCAAGGTAATTTATAGATTCAATGCCATCCCCATCAAGCTACCAATGAGTTTCTTCACAGAATTGGAAAAAACTGCTTTAAAGTTCATATGGAACCAAAAAAGAGCCTGCATCTCCAAGACAATCCTAAGTCAAAAGAACAAAGCTGGAGGCATCACGCTACCTGACTTCAAACTATACTACAAGGCTACAGTAACCAAAACAGCATGGTACTGGTACCAAAACAGAGATATAGACCAATGGAACAGAACAGAGTCCTCAGAAATAATACCACACATCTACAGCCATCTGATCTTTGACAAACCTGAGAAAAACAAGAAATGGGGAAAGGATTCCCTATTTAATAAATGGTGCTGGGAAAATTGGCTAGCCATAAGTAGAAAGCTGAAACTGGATCCTTTCCTTACTCCTTATACGAAAATTAATTCAAGATGGATTAGAGACTTAAATGTTAGACCTAATACCATAAAAATCCTAGAGGAAAACCTAGGTAGTACCATTCAGGACATAGGCATGGGCAAAGACTTCATGTCTAAAACACCAAAAGCAACGGCAGCAAAAGCCAAAATTGACAAATGGGATCTCATTAAACTAAAGAGCTTCTGCACAGCAAAAGAAACTACCATCAGAGTGAACAGGCAACCTACAGAATGGGAGAAAATTTTTGCAATCTACTCATCTGACAAAGGGCTAATATCCAGAACCTACAAAGAACTCCAACAAATTTACAAGAAAAAAACAAACAACCCCATCAAAAAGTGGGCAAAGGGTATGAACAGACATTTCTCAAAAGAGGACATTCATACAGCCAACAGACATATGAAAAAATGCTCATCATCACTGGCCATCAGAGAAATGCAAATCAAAACCACAATGAGATACCATCTCACACCAGTTAGAATGGCGATCATTAAAAAGTCAGGAAACAACAGGTGCTGGAGAGGATGTGGAGAAATAGGAACACTTTTACACTGTTGGTGGGATTGTAAACTAGTTCAACCATTATGGAAAACAGTATGGCGATTCCTCAAGGATCTAGAACTAGATGTACCATATGACCCAGCCATCCCATTACTGGGGATATACCCAAAGGATTATAAATTATGCTGCTATAAAGACACATGCACACGTATGTTTATTGCAGCACTATTCACAATAGCAAAGACTTGGAATCAACCCAAATGTCCATCAGTGACAGATTGGATTAAGAAAATGTGGCACATATACACCATGGAATACTATGCAGCCATAAAAAAGGATGAGTTTGCGTCCTTTGTAGGGACATGGATGCAGCTGGAAACCATCATTCTTAGCAAACTATCACAAGAACAGAAAACCAAACACCGCATGTTCTCACTCATAGGTGGGAACTGAACAACGAGATCACTTGGACTCAGGAAGGGGAACATCACACACCGGGGCTTATCATGGGGAGGGGGGAGGGAGGAGGGATTGCATTGGGAGTTATACCTGATGTAAATGACGAGTTGATGGGTGCAGCAGACTAACGTGGCACAAGTATACATATGTAACAAACCTGCATGTTATGCACATGTACCCTACAACTTAAAGTATAATAATAATAAATAAATTTTAAAAAAATAAAAATAAAAAAATAAAAAAAAAATAAAAAAAAACAAATATTCAATTGTTTGTGTAGATCAAAATAAGAATCAAAGGGGTAACAGCCTTATTTGCAACATTTTAGATTTTTATTAGGAGGAAATATTACTGTATTCCTTATGCAATTAACATCAATTCAAATGCTTTAAAATGAGAATTATTAGTAGAATGGAAAATTGTAACAAACCTTCAATGTACAAGAGGAAAAGAGATAGGTTTTAAGTAAATTATTTATTTTTTCCTAATGAGAGCAAAATTAATTGTTTTAGCAATGATTAAATCAGGATATAGATGAATAGCACTAAATTCTAAATAGAATTGGGGTGAGTAACAATGTTACTCTTGGGAAGGGACCTAGAGGTAGGCCAGGGATTGCAGTTTCTGTTACTCTGTTCCTGTTCATTGTCATTTGAATGCCCCCTCCTCCCCAAATAGGCACATACTTATGTTTTCAACTGTGAAACTATTAATAGTTTTTACATAATCTTAATGAGGTACATACCCCTAGAGGTGGCCAAAGAGTTTTGAATTACATGTCTTAACTAATAAACGAAACGAAAACATTTGACACAGCATAACCCTTTAGTAACATGCGAGTCATCCATGTTTGGGCAAATCTCAGAAAACTGGCATCCAGCTACTTCCACCTACAAAAAGAGACAGGATGGAAAAAGAAAAAAAAAGCTCTGCTGGGCACTGCATTAGCCCAACTCATCCTGAAATTAATATTTATTATCACTGTCCCAAATAATTCTTAAAACTCTGATTCTTAATATATAACTCTATTAGAAGGCAATCAAAATGAAGTAAAATGATTTAACTCCACCAGCAATGGTCCTCTGTCTGTGGTCACTGGTTATCATTCTGGATGTACTATTTATCCAAGAGTAATTTCTAAATTGACTATCATATGCACAGCTTGGGGGCTTGCATGTTTGAGGCTTGAGGGAGAGTGGATACTGATGTGTGTGTGTGGGGGGGAGGGGCATGGAATTCTAAGTATATAGTTCATTAATCTATTTTCTTCAACTTTCTGTTAACAATTCTATCATAATTTAATGCAGATGCAAATAATTTCTTTAAAAAATGAGAATGCCAGTTTTGAGCTCATGCAATATCAGGGATCTGGCATCTGAACAGGAGGCTTTCTACCACCAGTTTATTGCTCTCCTATAATCAGTCTACCTCCATCAGCAAGTCTTTTTAGAGAGTCAGTGACCCATTGATAGGTGCACTCATGGTGTACACAGCACTATTGTTTAACACTGTGAAATTCTGCCTGCCAGACGGTGCCATAGGGAAACAGCATCACTGGCAGGTGGCTGGTTTGCCTTGATGTTTCGATACCTATTTCTGGCGAAGATTCTTTCCCCTTTCTATTTTGCTATTTTCTCTCTTACAAAAAGCTGTCTTCCCAAGAGCCTTCCACCGATGTCATGAACCAGAGTTCATTTCTGTCAGTTCTCAGGTTGATCGCCCATCACAGAGTAATGTCCAAACACGAGAAATTGTGATAATTAAACTTCTTTTTTTTTCTTTGCACAGAATAACTAATTGTAAAAATTGGCAGTCAGCCTGCCATTTGAAAGTGAAGAAAACATCTTGTTTTAACATCTGAGCAGGGATTTTTTTTGTAATCTGTAAACAATTGGACCATATGTAGTGTGATGGGAAACATGAAGGCTGTGATAGAACATCATTGAAGGAACCTTGTGTTTAATCGCTGTTCTTTGATTCACTGAAATAGAAATTAGCTTTTTAGTTCTGGGCTTTATCATGATTTTAAAGAGACAGTTTTTATTAAAAGATCAGACCATACTGACAATTTACCAAGTGATGACCAAGAGAGGAAAGGGAATTTCAATGTTTTAAATGTAAATATGTTTTAAAGACACCTAAACAGGTAACAGATGTAGCCATGGGCTTTTACAGCCTTTGTTTTGGCCAGCAATTCACTTCAGGGATACAAAGAATCTTCACACAGTATGGTTCAACTCTTAGAAGGTGAATTTTTTTTCCTAAATAAATTCTGTGGATGAAACTGAAGTCAAGCAAAATTACCACCACTGATTAAGTTAAAACTTAAAAAAGTAAGATATGTTCTCTCCTAATTTTGCTGTATTTTCCAGCTCATTATGTATATAGCATGGACAAATTAACTATGGTGTTAAAAAAGGGTGACTGTTGAAATCCAGAAGAACTGTTGAAATACTTGTATCTTATAATACATAATTATATGTATCATTATCTTATGATACATAAGGTATATATGGTATTACAGATACCATGATTACACTTCTTTACATTCAGTTGATGATACTAAAGAAAAATAACATGACCAAGTGAATTTTGAAATAATTACAAGGGGAACCATCTGTATCATTGTATAAAAAGGAAAACCTTTGAAGCAGAAACAGAGATAGATTCTCTGCCTGACTCACCATTAGCTGGACTTCAAGTTTGCTGACTAACTTTATCTTTCTGTGCCTTGGTGTCCTTTTCCCTAAAATTGGCTGATTAGATCAGGTCAGTGATTTTTTAAAAGAAGAGGAATTGAGACCAATCAGAATCACCTGAAGAACTTTTGCAAAACATTGCTGGGGGAGAATGCCTAATTTCACTTCTTATTTTTTTCCTTATCTGTCCCCAGAGTCATGCAGGGTGAGCCATTCTTGCTGCTGAGAAGTATGTCATATCTGAGAACAACTGACCCAGATAATTGCTCAGAAAGGGTATATTTGAGATTATTGAAGACTTAAAAGCATCTCATTATTAAATGTGCTATATCATGTTTTTCACTTTAGGCTCCAAGTGTTTTTGACTTGATAAAGTTTTGTTGTGTTAATTTTCATCACTTTAATCTTTTATTGGATCATTTTCCCACATTAAATTTAAATAGGAAGAACATATGTACTGATGTTTTGCCATAAACTCTGATGTGCCTCAACTGGCTTCCAACTTCAGTCTATTCTGGAAGGCTGTACTTACAGGTCTCAGCCAGCAAGCTGAAACTGACAAAGGAGCGTTCCACTTCTCTGCTGTAAAAGTTGTACTTACCTTGTTTTCATGAAACCAACCTCCGTTTCCAAGGAAACAAGAACAAAAAGGCAGTTGGCAGCTAGCATCTGGGACTTAGAAGAACTCTCACATGTCAATTTCAACTGCTGGCTGCCGGCTGAAACATAAAGATGTGGGGTATTAAAATCACCTTCAGACTTGTAACATACAACAGAACATTAAGGTTTTTTCCTAGTGTTTAAATAATCAAGTTTAATAGCAAACCATTTAAAATATCTTTTGAAATACTATAACAGATATTATAATCATTAAAAATAATTTAATAAAAAAACTTAAGTTTTATTTAAAAACAGTAGGCACATATATTATAGAGATATTTTCTCAGTTTTACACCATAAATTTTTGCACTTTCTCCCTTTTACTTAATCATTTTACTTTCTCCTTTTTTATAATGATTCATATGGTGCCAACTCCTTACTCCTTTTTCTTGTTTTATGATTCATGCAAAATATCCAGATATTGTCTGTTTTATCCATAAAGCTTTGTGGCCATGTTTAGTGTTTTAATAAAGCATTTTAATGATGAAACATGAAAATTCACATTGTAATTTTTCTCTTAAAAATAGAATTTCATGATTCTAGGCTTGGATACCCACATTAACACAATCTGCTTCTTCCGAATAGCACTTGTTCGTTTCACATGAGTATGCACTTCAGAGTTCACTGCGGTCCTCATCATTCCATGCAGTTTCCAGGCCGTCTGTTTCATGGCTTTTAGATATGTTTGAATTTTTAGACTCTGGCTAAAAGACAAACCTGGTTGGTATGCAAGATTTGCACAGGAATGGGATAAGATACATTTTATCTGGAAAACAGAAACTTGCGAACATTCTTTAGACACATGTATTTCTATGAAATGATGAATAATTTCTAAGAAAATGGAATTTCAAATTAATACTTATACTCTATCTTGGTTTATATTATTTTATATTATCCTACTATTTAATTACCAGCTTTAAGTTAAAAATGTAGGTCTTTTAGAATTTCCCTCTTTTGACTGTTTTGTCACTTTGCAGTATACTAATGTCCTTTGAAATCCAGGATGCTTGTGAATAGATATTCGTAGGTGAAATATTATGAAAAACTGTACAGGAAGTAATTTATCAGATTTGTGACATGGACTTATTTCATTACATTTTATCAGTACCCCATTCGTAATGGGCTCTAAGGATAAATTTGTACAATTTTGGAAAGTGTCATGTTAGACTTCTGCAATTAAATATGCTTACTTTTTACAAAATACAAATATGATCAACAGTAAGATAATAAACTTAGGAAGGATCATTTTTATTGTAACTTCACCTAATTTCTGTATTCCTAAATCTGTACTTGTAACAATCTTTTATTGTATTTTCTTTTCTTGGTGCAACATTCCAGTAATTTACATTTTTCACTTGTAAATTCAGATAATGTTTAATATTTTCACATGTTTGGGGAGTAGGCATGTGAGATGCTCATGATCAACATCTTTTGCTACTGTTGGAAATTCAATTTAGGGGGCCAGGTGCAGTAGCTTATACCTGTAATCCCAGCACTTTGGGAGGCAGAGGTGGGGGATCACGAGGTCAGGAGATTGAGACCAGCCTGGCCACCATGGTAAAACCTCGTCTCTACTGAAAATACAAAAATTAGCTGGGCATGGTGGCTTGCGCCTGTAGTCCCAGCTACTTGGGAGGCTGAGGTAGGAGAATCGCTTGAACCCAGGAGGCGGAGGTTGTAGTGAGCCGAGATTGTGCCACTGCACTCCAGCTTGGGCAACAAGAGTGAAACTCAGTCTCAAAAAAAAAGGTATACTTAGGGGAAACACCATGAGCACTTGCTTCAAGGCCATAATAAAGACTACTCAAGAAATAACTGCAAAGAATTGATAATATTATAAGTGATAAAATTTATCTCCTAAGTTTGAGAAACCTCCAAAGTTGAAAAATATTGCAAACTTTACTCCAAAATACAGTCAAATTAAAAAATAAAACCTAATCCCAATATTACTGTGTTTAGATATTTTAGCTGATATATAAATCACTTACCATAAAATTCACCATTTAAAAATGTACAATTTGTGGTTTCAGTATATTCACAATGTTATATAACCATCACCTCTAGCTGAAGGATTTTTTTTTTGTAACCCTAAAAATAAAACCCTTACTCATTATCAGCTACTCTCCATTCCCTTCCTCCATTCTCTGGCAACAGTTTACTTATTTTCTTTCTGTATGTATTTGCCTATTCTGGATATTTCATGTAAATGAATGATATTTCATGTAAATGAAAGGTAATATGTGACCTTTTGCATTTGGCTTCTTTCATTAAGCACGGTATTTTCAAGGTTCATCCATGTTGCAGCATATAGTATATCAGTACTTTGTTCCTTTTTATGTTGCATAAAATTCCATTTCATGAATGTAATAAATTATATTTGTCCTCTCATCTGTTGATAGAATTTTCTGTTGTTTCTAATTTTTGGCTATTATGAATAATGTTGATATGAACATTCACGTACATTTTGGTGTGAACATATGTTTTTGATTCTCTTGGGTATACACATAGGATTCGATTGCTGGGCCATATGGTAATTCCAAAATATTATTTTAATTGAAATAATACAAACAATTTTTTGTAATGTTGGAAATGAGACAGAAGGTAGAAGAGTATACAATTTTACCCAAAAAAATGCTCTTAAAAGCTTATTAATAACAACAAAACTCAAACAAACACCTGTCAAGTATAGTTGTTTGTAGAGTGATGCTTCTCTTTGTTTCTGTTTGCATTTTTGATCCTATTTATATATAAGATTTTAGTAACAAGCGATTTAGCATCATATATTACTCAGAAATCAGATGTGTTAATTTCATATTAAGTTTTGAAAATATAAAAATATAGGCTCAAAATATTTAGATAAATTAGAAGCAGAGACATTATGAAGCCTAGTAGTATTATACACTAGTATCTAGAGTCAAAGGTCATAATTAACATCTAACATAAGAAGGAAATTATTTTATTTTAAATACAGAAACCAAAGGTATAAAGTGTTCATAAGAAAACACTTCTCATTTTCTTCTACTACTCATTATCAGCACACATGGTTATTGTGAAAATGCTTCAAATCTGCTATTTCATTGAAATAGAAAATTTAGCCTAGTTTTTGTACTGATTTGTTTATTTTTCTGTAATAACAATAATATGTACCCGAGATTGGATTTTCAGACTTCTCTCTCTCTCTCTCTCTCTCTGTGGTTGTGTGTGTGTGTGTGTGTGTGTGTATGGATATAAAGTATGAGTTTATACTTTAGAGTATATACACAAACATATGACTATAATATGAGTATTTGTATTAATATTATTCAAATATATATCTCCAAATCATCTTCAGGGAATATGTTTTTAGAATATCCCTTGTTCAATAACCCAGATTCTAAACATTGGCTGTGTTAATTTTAGCACTGATCACTATTACTACAACTTTTTTTTCTCACTTAGTTATTTTAGTATTACCTTAATAGAGACTCTCACTTTTCCTAGATCTGAGAGTTCCTCCTTTGTTTGAGATATCATCTTAGTTCACTTTAATAATAGCTATACTCTAGACATCCCTTTAAAATAAAGTATGCTCTCCACCCTTGGTATTTTCGAATTACTGTTGTTGTTACTATTATAATTTCTACTTCGACTAAACTTATTACTACTTTTGCAATGAAGCAAGAGGTTGCCAATCCCACCTATGAGTCCTAAGATGTGTAATTCTGTATGCAACCTGATTTGCTTCCCTGGCCACATATATTCTTTTTATTGGAATTTGGGACCTGAATTCGGCATATGTTTATTCCATGTGAGTACAGATTCTGTAAGATTACAGGGACTCGTGGCTTGAGGATGCCTTTTTGGAACAGCCATCACTACCGAGTGGACAGTTGCTCAGAGAACTACAAAGATAAACAATTATGCTGACCACAAAAGGAAGATCAAGTGAGTAGTGGACTAACAAATAGAAAGTTCCTGTGAGTACTGATATTGCATTTCATTTATGAAAGACACTGCTGTCTTCACTAACAAAGACTGTATCCTGTGTTTTTTCTTTGTTTTAACTTAAATTACTTTGCACTGATTTCTGTTTCTTGAGGTTAAATATTCCTTAAGACTACATTTAATGGAGCTTAATTATACTATTACAATTTGTGAGTTAATTGGTTTACTCTTGGTTAAATTTCTATTTTCTTTATAAATTTTCAAAGCTTTATCAACAGTTTGTTTTCACAAGGGACTTTTGGGGTTCATTAAACTGTTTTATATCTTGATTATGGTAGTGATTATATGATTCTATGCATTTGCATAAATTTATAGAACTGTATGCTAAAAATAGTTAATTTTACTGTATGCAAATTTAATTTAATTTTTTTTTTTTTTTTTTTTTTTTTTGAGATGGAGTCTCACTCTTTTGCCTAGGCTGGAATGCAGCTGCACAGTCTCAGCTCATCACAACCTCCATCTCCCCAGTTCAAGCAATCCTCCTGCCTCAGCCTCCCAAGTAGCTGGGACTACAGGCGTGCACCACCATGCCAGGCTAATTTTTGTATTTTTAGTAGAGACTGGATTTCACTATTTGGCCAGGCTGGTCTTGAACTCCTGACCTCATGATCCGCCTGTTTTGGCCTCCCAAAATTGTAAATCCCAAAGGAATTACAGGCGTGAGCCACTGTAAAAGTATTCTTAAAGTATGCTTTTTAAAAAGATAATTGAATATACTATCATATAATTTTGATGTCTCTATCAGATATCTGATAGATCAAGGAAATATGAAATCAGAATTATCAATATAATTATCACTTTTTTGTTTTAGGATATAAGCGTCATGAAAACAGGCCATTGTCTTTATGCTTTGTTCTGATACTTAGCTCATTGTAGACACTCAAGAAATGTCATTGAATGAATGAATTAATTAATTCTTGAACATTATAGGGTATGTAATAATGGCTGTCAGATATTAAATGCCCATCAGTCAAAATATCAAACACACTGTTGAATAATATATACAATTTTTTTACCACATGTTTTAAACTTTAAAGACACACGGTAGGTATCAATACCAGTTTCCACTTATTTATTTTTGGACCTTTAAGATTCACCATATCATCTCTCTCAAAACCCTGGGCTCAGATGATCCGCCAACCTTGGCCTCCCAGAGTGTTGGAATTGCAGGTGTGAGCCACCGTGCAGGCTGTTGTGTAAAAGTAAAACAAATGAACAAACAAAAGATTCTGACCACAATTCCTCACAATGTGGCTTAGAAAATCACTCGTATCCAGCATGTACTTTCTTGTCACCATATTTTCCTTGTTATTCATTCAACACATGCTAACTCGTTTCTAACTATGCATCAGATAATGCACTGGTCCCATAGGATGTGGAATACAATGGAATGTCAAGTTCATGCTTCAGAAATCTTGATACTGAGAGTTAATTTTTGTCTAAGTACTACTTCAGTTATATTCATTTGAATAATATCCATGTACCCCCTTGTTTATTCCGCACCATAAAGCTATAAAGTAAATATACATATAGACCTTATAAATGAAAAGGTAGAATAATTCATGTTCAGATGACAAATGCCCTGACTCCCAAACCCATTCTAATATGAAGGGACTCATTCAAAATGTCTCTGGCTGTGATCTGTTGTTGTTGTCATTTCTTTTTAAGATTACCCCTGCCAAAATGACTTCATCTTTCCTTAGTCTAAGCTCTCATTTTACTTATTCTTTAGTTTAATTAAACATTACATTATATTTACTAAATGTCTACCATGTGCAGGAACATAGTATTCTCCATGGTACGCAGATTGACTTGTCATCATTAACTCATTTAGTAATAGATTATATGTTCCCAACAAAATAAAGTGGAAAATAGAGATTTTCCATACACTCCCTTCCCCACACATGCATAACCTCCCTTATTATCAATATCTCCCATCAGAGTGGCACATTTGTTACAAATGATGATGAAGCCACACTGACACTTCATTATCACCCATAGTCCATAGTTTACATTAGGTTTCACTCGTGGTGTTGTACCTTCTATGGGTTTGGACAAATCTATAATAACATGTATCTACCGTGAGAGTGTTATACAGAGTAGTTTCACTGTCTTAAAACGCCTCTGTGCTCCTCCTGTTCATCCATCACTCTCCACTAACCTCTGGCAACTACTGATATTTTTTTACTGCCTTCATGGTTTTGTCTTTTCCAGAATATCATGTATTTGGAATCATACAGCACATAACCTTTTTAGATTCACTTTTTAAATTTAATAATATGCATTTAAGTTTCCTCCATGTCTTTTCATGGCTTAATAGCTCATTTCTTTTTAGTGTTGAATAATATTCCATTGTCTGGATGTGCCTAGATCCCGTTTATGTATCTATTCTCTTACTGAGGGACTCCTTGGTTGCTTCCAAGTTTTGGTAATTAAGAATAAAGCTGCAAGGCCGGGCGCAGTGGCTCAAGCCTGTAATCCCAGCACTTTGGGAGGCCGAGACGGGCGGATCACGAGGTCAGGAGATCAAGACCATCCTGGCTAACATGGTGAAACCCCGTCTCTACTAAAAAGTACAAAAAACTAGCCGGGCGAGGTGGCAGGCGCCTGTAGTCCCAGCTACTCTGGAGGCTGAGGCAGGAGAATGGCGTGAACCTGAGAGGCGGAGCTTTCGGTGAGCTGAGATCCGGCCACTGCACTCCAACCTGGGCGACAGAGCGAGACTCCGCCTCAAAAAAAAAAAAAAAAAAAAAAAAAAGAATAAAGCTGCAAGGCCGGGCCGGTGGCCTCGCCTGCAATCCTATACTTTGAGAGGCCGAGACGGAGGATCATGAGGTCAGGAGATCGAGACCATCCTGGCTAACCCGTGAAACCCCATCTCTACTAAAAATACAAAAACTAGCCCGGGCGAGGTATGGCGCCGTAGTCCCAGCTACTCGGGAGGCTGAGGCAGGAGAATGGCGTGGAACCCGGGAGGCGGAGCTTGCAGTGAGCTGAGATCCGGCCATCACTGCACTCCAGCCCGGCAATAGCCAGACCTGGCCTCAAAAAAAAAAAAAAAAAAAGAATAAAGCTGCATTTTTAAAGTAAATACTTTCTCTCATTGCCTTAAGCAAATGGTTACATATATTGTTTAAAATATTTCAATATATAGACAGAAATATTTCAACCCCCAATCTATAATAAATAGGTGTGTTACAGAACACAAAGAAAGAGAATACCAGCCAGAGTGTTTACAATATGAGCTCCTTAAAGCACATTTGTGTCTGATCATCGACCACTTTGCCTTTGAACTGATATCAGATAAATACATATAAAGATTCCTGGATACACACTCTTGTAGCTACACATTGTTATGTCAACCAGCCTTCCCAACCTGGTAACTTCTTGGCATCCACATGAGTTACTAAGGTCACTTATTTTAGTATATTAAGTAAAAAAAAGAAAAAATAAAGTCTTTCAGCAAAGAAGCTTCAATTAATTTAAAATACACAATAATGGGCTCTAAAATAACAACTGCATTTTAACCAGTAAGTTCATTAAACATTTTCCCAAACTCATAACCATTATTTTGCTTAGTCAGATGTTTTCTCAAAGGAGAGTTCATTCATTTTAACTGCTTAAAATACATGATGAATTAAGCAATTTGCTTTTTTATTTACATTTTACCACTGATAATATTTTATTAAAAACACCACCACAAAAGAGCACACTGTGACTTTAATCAGTGCTTATTTTCTAGGGCAAGGCTTTGTTTTACATTTAAAACTTTAGAGTTATGTTTGTGAATTACACATAATAAGATGTTCCTAGAAATTACCAGAATATCCTATGTTAAAATTAATATACGTCCATTGTTTAATATAAACATAAGAATAAATACAAATTAGTTATGTCTGTCACATAATATTTTTTAAGAGGCAACTGAAAATTGCAATATTTGGAATAAAGATAAAGTATATTGTGTTGAAATGAGATGGTATAGCAACAAATTTTTTCTTATTTTTTCAAGTTTGAGAACAGATAAATAAAAACAGAACATCTGAGATTTCTAAAGCACCATTATCAGTATCGTTCTTATTTTCCCAAAAGTAACAGTAATTGTATTTTTTTGTTTTTATTCAGGAGAGTGTAAAAAACACATTAATACTGGCCATTATTGCCTAATCCATTCATATGTACATACAATTCCTGTTACCACCCAAAAACACAAAATCTGAGAAATACATATTTTATTATTACTTGTAAATTATTGAAAAAGATAGATGAGTGAAAAACTAGACAAAGACAAACCAGGGTATTGTGAATGTAAGATTTTTTTAAATCACATTTTGACTGTAGCTCATATTCGTTGTTTTTATGTTAGCCTTAATTTCTTATTAATTTGAAATTTCTTAGATGATTTTCTTGGATCTTCCAAGTAGATAATTTTATTATCTGTAATGATGAAAGTTACATTATTTTAAATATTGTACCTCTTATTTCTTTAACTTCTCTTGCTGGTGAGGTAAGCCCTTAGTTCAATCCTGAATGGTAGTTTTGAAGTGGGCAGCCCTATCTTGTTCCTGAATTTAATGGTAATGCTTGTAATGTATTTTAATTAAAATGACACATGCTGAACATTTCTGGTGAATAGCTTTTAAGTCAAGAAAATTTTATTTTTATCACTAGTTAGGAGTTTTTAAAAAAATAAAGAATAAGTATTGAGTTTTATCAACTTCTTTGTAAGATTTATTAAGGTGATCATAATTGTTCTTTAATCCGTTCATGTGAGTAATTATATTAATAAATTTTCTGATACTAAACTGAGATCATGCTATGATAATGGTCATAATGTATGATTCTTTTAATAAACAAGAGTATAATTTTAATAACACTATTTTACTAGACAATGTTGTGTTAAGGATTTTCACATCTGTCTTCATATAAAATTAACTTTCTTTAAGTATTTTTCTCACCCAACTTTTAAATTACTATTATGATAGTTTCAGAAAATTTGCAGAATAACCTCTCCTATCTGGGTCTCTCTCCTTCTCTATTTCTCTCTCTCATTTATTCTCTGTTCTAGAAAATGTACTTAACAGAAAATTATTTATTCATTGACATTTTGCTAGAACTAAGCCATTGGGCTTGGTGTTGTTGATAAGGATATAACCCTGTCTTCTATCTATTGTTGGCTATAACTGTTGGCGTATTTGGAATTTGTATTGGTGTACTGAATTGGTGATTTCAGGTTTCCTAGAAAATAATTCATTTTAACCATATGTTGAAATAAATTTATAGAAAGCTGTCTGTATTAACCTTACACTTTTTGAAATATCTGAAACTATACTTATATATCCCTGTTTTCCACAGATCATTTGGTCAGACTTTCCAAAGGTTTATCCTGTTCAGTGGTCTTTTAGGGGAACCATCTTCTTGTTTTATTAATAAATTCTAATGTGTATTCTGTTTTTTATTTTATGTACTTCTAATTTATTTCTTACTTTTGAGTTTTTCTAGCATTGTTAATAAACTCTTAGTTCATTTGAAAGAAATTCTTAGTTTTTAAATATTTCCGAAATTACATATTTTCTTTAAGTTTCAATTTGACCACACATCACAGATTTCAATTAATGATATTCTAAATTGTCAGTTGTTTCCCAGTAGTTTGTAATTTTAGTTTTGATTTTCCATATAATTCACAAATTACCTACATTGTTTTTAACATGAAAACATTTGTGGGACAGTAATATACAATTTTTGCTAATTACTAATTTTGCACATGTATTAATTAAATATAATGGGTTAAATGCTAATTTTTAGAATTTATCAATATTTTCTTTGTAGTCTATAGAAGCCCAAATGTGTGAAATTTCAAGATATTTGTGAAATATTTTATTAATACATCTAAATATATATACACACAAATATATATTTATATATTAGCTTGGTGCAAAAGTAATTGCAGGTTTTGCCATTTATATATATATATGGAGTAAAGTACTCTTTACTAACTTTAGCTTGTTAATTGTCCTATTTAAATACTGCATGTGCTTACTTTTTTCTACTCAAACTGTCCATTTCTGAGTGTGTGTCCAATTTCATTGTTTATTTTTCATCTCTCTTTGTAATTCTGTCAAGCCTAAATTGTATGTCTTAAAGGCGTTGTAAGCATATTAAAGTTTATTTATTTTCATATATTCCTGGTGAATTTTAACTTTTATAAAGAGACCCCGAAAAGTTGACGATATAATTCTAGGCTGAGTCCAGAGTTCTGCCAGCCAGGTGAGCCGATAGCGTATTTTCCAGTCTGAAAGCTGGAAGGCTCAAGACCTGAGAAGAACTGATGCTTCATTTTGAGTCTGAAGGCAGGAGAAAACCAACGTTCCTTGGTGAATTTTAACTGTTATAAACATGAAATATGTATCTTTATTTATATTTGTGATATGGCCTTTATTTTTATTTTCTGATGAATATTTTTGCACCATCTTGATTTTTGTTAACATAGTGCCTTATAAGTCTTTTCTGATCCTATTTTCCCAACTCTCCAATGTTACTGTTTTTAGTATGTATATGTGCCTTCTTGTGATCAGTATAAGTTTGGGATTTCTCCCTACTCTGAGTTCCTTTTCATTTTGAGGTGGGATAATACTTTAGTTTGAAGATCCCAGTTTCTCCACAGTGCCTATTTCTGTTCACATCTGTTGGCATTATGTCACAATCCAAACTTTAATTTATAAAATAACTGGTTGATTCCATGTGTGTGTTATGTATTGTGTTAGTTAGGGTTCTCCAGTAAAGCGTAAGCAATAAAGTGTGTGTGTGTGTGTGTGTGTGTGTGTGTGTGTGGAGAGAGAGAGAAAGAGAAAGAGAGAGAGAGAGAGAAATTAATTATAACAAATTGGTTCACATGATCAAGGGTATCAAGAGGTCACAGACCTGTAGTCATCAAGCTGGAGACCCCCAAAAGCTGATGGTGTAGTTCCAGCCTGAGTCCAAAGTCTCTAGAGCCAGGAGAGCCAGGAGAGCCACAGTCTGAAAGCTAGAAAGGCTGAAAACTCAGGAAGAACTGATGTTTCATGTTGAGCAGAAGCAGGAAAAAAAACAATGTCCCAGCTCAAAGCAGTCAGATGGAAGTTCTCCCTTACTTGTCGAGGGATTAGATATTTGGTGTTTTTGTATTATTCAGGCCTTCATCTGTTTGGGCCATTCACATTATGGACAGCAATCTGCGGTACTAAGTCTACTGATTCGAATGTTAAGCTCATCCAGAAACACCCTCACAGACATACCCAGCATAACGTTTGGCCAAAATATCTGAGTATCCCTTGGCCCAGTCAAGTTGATAAATAAAATTAACAATTACTTGTACTGTTATAGTTCTCTGGGGATTTATTATATAAGTATTTTATACTGACATAAATATAAGACTTTAAGAAGTCTTATCACACTAACTTTATTTCTTTAGGTTTGGTTCTTCTGTTTGTTAAACTTGTGTCTCTGTCTATTTCATAAGCTGGATGGATTTTTTTAACATGATGCTGTTTGTTTTAGAGTTGACCTTTACTTCAGATTTCCTGCTATCCTATGTGTGACAATTGTGTCCATTTAAGATATACCGCTTTCAGTAATTGTTGGCAATCTGGTGAGAAGGTTTCTGGGCGAGAGCACTCCGACTTCATCCTGGCTCTTATTGGCCTTCCCAGGGCCCGGCCCTGAGTATTGAACTGCCTGGCTATCATTACTCTAGTCGTCACCAGTTCACATTACCTACCATCCCAGTTCTCACCCCTCTTTTACACATGGACTGATTACCTCTATACATCCTGCTTCCTCTTATAGAAGTCCTTTTCTATGCAGGTTTTGAACTTTGTTTCTGCCCTCCAATCTGATTATGTATACCTTTTATTTTTTGCTGATTCTGCATAATTTCTTGCATTTTGTGAGAAATTTTCGTTTTCTATTAATAATGTGGCAGAGATGGCCCACTCACAAAATATAAAGTTGTTGCTGAGGAGCAGCTTCCACTCAGGGAGTCTATTACCAAAACACTTTTCATCTAGGTAGGCCTGTGTTTATGTTCTTGCCAAAGCAATGTTAACAGAAATGATGTGCTTGAAGATGGTTATGAAGCATATACATCTTCTCCATCCTCTCTTTCTGCACATAACAGCTGACCTGTAGGGAATGGCAGAGCCACAAGGCTAAAGGAGTCAAATTGCCTGAATTATCTTAAGAGAAAATGCCACAAACCAGCCAGGAACATGTACATTTTACTGTAACATGGACAAGAAATAAAATTTCAGTTGCATGAAGCCAATGAAATATTACATTTTTAAAAATGATACAGCTGAGAAATTACCCTAAATCGTATTAGTTTTACAGATATGATTTCTATGAAAACATATTTTCAGCATTTCCTATTGACTTTCAATGGAATGTTTACCTACTTAATTTTATATATTCATTGAATATTAGGCAATTCTTTCATATACAGATCCACTTTAAATATCTAAAGTAATATCTTCATAATTGTTTAACCTTTGAATATTTATAGATATTAGTCATTCATTTATAATGGGTTTTCAGTATCTGGTGGTCATTTTTGAGGTATGTAGGAAATAACTTTTAATAAAAATATAGATTTTAAGATTTCTACTGTCATAAATAACTTTCTAAGATGTTTATAACTACAAAGTGTCTAAGTCGAACAGATGTTACAACACCCTCCTTTGACACACACAATCTCTATACACACGCTATTGTTTAAAGAGGTTTATATTTGCTTTTTTTTTTTTTGAGATGGAGTCTTGCTCTGTCGCCCAGGCTGGAGCACAGTGGCACGATCTCGGCTCACTGCAACCTCTTGCCTCCCAGGTTCAAGCGATTATGCTTCCTCAGCCTCCTGAGTAGCTGGGACTACAGGCGCCTGCCCTCACGTCTGGATAATTTTTTATATTTTTAGTAGAGATGGGTTTCACTGTGTTATCCAGGATGGTCTTGATCTTCTGACCTCGTGATCCACCCGCCTCAGCCTCCTGAAGTGTTGGGATTACAGGCGTGAGCCACCGTACCCAACCTACATTTTCTTTCTAAACCTCTCAACATTCTTGTTGTATTTACACAGGCCCCAAATTAATCTCATGGGGTTCTTTATATCATATACCACCACTCAACGTCACAGAAATATATCACTTGCCTCAAGAATAAAAACCATAGGAATTCCTACAGAGGACACACTGGATTAACAAAAGTATTTGAGATACAGCAAAGGTATAGAATTACATACATGAATTTATACCAATTTTGTAGATGAGAGGGCGATTTGAACTAGTTATGTATAAGAACAAAATATGTGGATAAGAATATATTCACCCTTTAAAAAAATTTCTCAAATCTACACAAATTTTGTCTTTGCCCTCAAGTTACACATAGTTTAGGGAGTGATGTATTTCCATGTATAAGGAAGTTTTGAATTGTGAAATTTATGTTTCCTATAAAGAAAATTTTTTTGTTACTGAGGCTCACTTTCAAAATATATTTATGATATGCTACTAATAGCACTATTTCATCAGTCATTAATCTCCTATTACGGTGCTTTCAATGGTTAAATTCAGTTGAAAATTAAAAATTAAATCTCTTTGGGACTTCTAATGAAATGGTAGCCAGCAGTCAGCGATAGTATCTTCCAGACTTGGGGAACAGAACTCTGATGAGAAGAGATAGAATTATACCGATGTTTCTGGGTACTAATAATTTAATTCTTATTTTTCTTCAGAAATACATGAAGTATTTTTAGTGTTCTAAACAAGTATCAAAGTTGCCTTTGAATTCCATGACTCTCATCTTTACTTAACACTGGGAGTCATTATATCATGATTAACTATATGGCTAAACTTTGAATTTTGAGAAGGAAGAAACAACTCTACATGAGACTCACTGTCTTAATATACACTTATCTTAGAAGAAAGAAAGCAAAATTAACTGGAGTAAAATACCAGCATATCCCATCAAGTAGAGATGTGGAAAGGCAAAAATCAATTCCTCTCTTAGGATGGAGTAAGAGTGTTTCCAGGGAACACTTGTGTCTTCTATATCCAGATTATTACCTTCTCCAAGACATCACCTGCAGTCCCACATCCTATAGTGCAAATAAACACCGAAGCCCCCTCACCCTCTGCAATCCTGATTCCTGATGGGAGGGAGAAGGGAACCACATCACCTGAGTCAGTGGTTACAGTTTAGATTACTTTGTCTCAGGATTTGGATTGTTTTTCATACTTCCTTGTCACTATCTACAGGTTACATAGTGTTCAGAAGGTACAGAAGAGTGACTTTATATTTTAGTGTTTGCAAATCATAATGAACACTACATGAAAGATGAAGGTAATCTGTTTGTGTTTGTGGTTACCTCTATTCAGCATTTCTTGCATTTGTTGGTATGCCAATAACACTTCATGATTCCAGCATTCATCCAGTTGATGTTCTTGGAATCTGTGCCAAGGATACTTATTTACTGTTGCTCATACACACAGTGATTTCTATTTATTTCTATAAGTGAGCAATACAAACTCAGAAATGTATTGTTCTATTTACCTAGTAATTTATTCACTCAGCCAGTTTCTCACAGTGTTAGTTAAGGTAATGTGTGCTGCCATAATAGATAAACTATGGATTCCCCTATGGCATAGCACAATAGAAGTATCTCATTCAATAAGTATAGTGTAGGGCTTCAGAAGAAAGTGTTTCTTCTGATGTTAATTTCCTTGTCACCTGCCACCTGACTGCTAAAACAATACAACCTATTTTAGGCTTTTTGTTATAACCTAAGGTATCATTTTCAATAATAATAACAATAAGAATGCTAGCTGCTATAATAGATAAACTCAAGGTCCTATGGCTTAATATAATACCAGAAGCTTGTAGAAATTAATAGAATATATAAATATATATTGTTCCCTCACACAACAGTCTCACGCTTATTCTTCGTGGCTTGACTTCTACGTAGTGATTTTGTTATCTTGCATCTTTTAGATTCAAGATTATTGACTTTTGGAATATCTGGAGTCAAGATTATTATAGAAAGGAAAAAGAGGAGAGACAGCAGACTCACTTTTTAAACCCATTAGCTCAGAATGAACACACATTGCTAATGTTGATTTTCCATTGACAAAAATTACATACATATCCCACGTGTTGTATGCAAAATTCTGCTGCCAACCATAAGATGGTCAGAGCCTCTGAATTAGTGTACATGGTCAAAGGAACTTTGCAGATGTTATTAAGGGCCTAAATATAAAGGAGAGTATTCTGGCTTATCCAGGTGAATCCAATCTAATCATTTCTTTATATAGGAGAACTCTCCTGGCATGGTCAGAGGGAGGCATGACTATAGAAGACTGGCCAGAAAGACTCAATGTCGCTGGCTTGGAACATGGAGGAAGGAGGTCACAAGCTTAAGAAATCCAGGAAGGCTCTAGCAGCTAAAAAAAAGAAAAAAGGAGGGATATGGGTCGCGCATGGTGGCTCACGCCTGTAATCCCAGCACTTTGGGAGGCCGAGGTGGGTGGCCTGAGGTCAGGAGTTTGAAATCTGCCTGGCTAACATGGTGAAACCCCGTCTCTACTAAAAAAAATACAAAAATGAGCCAGGTGTGGTGGTGCACGCCTATAGTCCAAGCTACTTGGGAGGCTGAAGCAGGAGAATCGCTTGAACCCAGGAGGCAGAGGTAGCAGTGAGACAAGATCATGCCACTGCACTCCAGCCTGGGTGACAGAGTGAGACTTTGTCTCAAAAAAAAAAAAAAAAAAAAAAAAAAAAAAGGAGGGATATGGATTCTCCTTAAGTTTCAAGAAATGAATAGAATTCAATCAGACTCTTTGATTTTAGCTCTGTGAACCCACAAAAGAACCGTAAAGATAATAAATTTGTGTTGTTTTATAACAGTGAGTGTATGCTAATTTATTAAAGCAGAAATAGAAAACTAAATAGAACACAGATGTTCTAAACCTTGCTACTACTGGTATTTTGGGGAAGAAAATTCTTTGTTGTAGGAACTTACTGTGTGCACTATAGAATGTTTAGCAGTATCACTGGTCTATACTCACTAGATGCCAGTAGCAACCCATCGTCCTCCAAGTTGTGACAACTAAAAATGTTTCCAGAGATTGCCAAATATCCATTGGGTTAAAATTATTAATGATTAAGAACCATTACAAGCACTGGATGGGGCAAGGGAAGTGGTCCATGGCCAGGCACTTACCCATCACTCTACAATAACTCTATACTATGGAAGGGTCAGGAACTTTTGGTGACCATCTCCACCATACTCTTAGAGCAGATATTTAAAGATAGCCTGCATTAGGGCTACCAGCCTATGTTCTTCATGATTTTGGGTTTACACTGGTGAACAACATAGCTTCTGTTCCCACTGAGCTTGAGATCTATAGAGAACACAGGAAACAAACAAACACAAGTTTATAGAGAAAACTACAAAAAGTGGTAAGTGCTATGAGTGAAATGGAAAGAGTGCAGTTACAGAGATTTTTCAGGGGGACCCGCATTAGCCAGAATGATAAACCTGAGATGAAACATTTTGTCAGGGGTCTTATATAAGAAACAAGTCGGGAGAATTACTGGTGAGGAGAGTGAAAAAATAGCATTTCAGAGTAACAGCATGGGAAAAACTTTGAACTGAAAAAAGGAAAAAAGTTTGGCTTGTGTACGGCAGTGTGGTTAAGTGGTGAATCTTTTTTTTTTTTTTTTTTTTTTTGAGATGGAGCCTCCCAACGTGGCCCAGGCTGGAGTACAGTGGCACGACCTCGGCTCACTGCAGTCTCCTGCCTCAGCTTCCAGAATAGCTGGGACTACAGGATCCCGCCACCACGCCCGGCTAATATTTTGTATTTTTTTTGTAGAGACGGGGTTTCACCGTGTTAGCCAGGATAGTCTCCATCTCCTGACCTCGTGATCGGCCTGCCTTGGCTTCCCAAAGTGCTGGGGGTTAAATGAAACTTATTTAACAAAAGGGAGAATTACATGCTTGAGATATTAAAATCAGGTCAACTCCAGATAATAGAAGGCTTTGAAAATGTTAAGTGGGGTGAGGCGGACATGTAGATGTCCACCCAAATCCCTTTCAAGGAAGGGCTTGGTCCAGCTAGTTGGAGTGGTGTCCACAGCGAGCTTTCAGCTGCCAGCCCCTTCTTCAGGGATTGCCTCAGCTGCAGAGCCGCACTGCACCCAAGAGCGTGCCTATCTGGGCTCCCTTGATCCAATAACTGAAGAAAGAAGATGTCAAAGGCCAATCATTTGGATTTTTGTCTCTTCTCTCTCTCTCTCTTTTTTTTTTTTTTAACTTTTCCAAAGTGATCCTGAAAGAATTTTGACGTAGTATATTTTCATATGCGTTCATTGCTAAACAAATTCACCTGAAAGCATTTTGTTCTAGAACATGATCCTCAAAGTGTAGTCACTGGATTAGTAGCATTATTATAACATGGAAACTTATAAAACTACAGTTTCATGAGCCTGAGTCTACACTTACTGAATCAAAATCTCTGGTGGTAGGGCCGCTGTAGTAATCTGCATTAACAAACCCATCAGGTATTTCCAATGTTGTTAAAAGTTTGAGAACCACTGGGACAAGCTTGAATTACTAATGTATCTTCATCTATTTCTGAAACAACCAGTGAACCATATAAATTTTTCTAAAACTGAGGCCTATGGGACTCTTGTTAATAAGAAAAATGTGGATCAAACATTCTGATAAATGAATTCCTTACTCTCCTTCTCGAAAGTGATATAATGTAAAAGATTGAACAATAGTTGCCTGTTAGTGGAAAAACTACAAATAACCAAAAAATTCCATTACCCAAATACATTCCCAGGTAAGTGCTTTGAATTGAGAAATATTCAAGTGCTTCATATGTACTCTGATTTCTAGAAATACAGGATCTGTATTTTCTAAATATCACTTCTGGCAGCAAGAGAGGATGAATAGATAGATATCAGAAAATTCAAATAAAATAAATATATAAGTAAGCTTAGGAGAAAAAAAAGACAGATGAAAAACTGAATTATTAATAGTATCAACAGCATTAGCATTTACCCAATTGGTTTTATAAAGCCCAATAGTATGTCTTTCATAACATAAACAATGTCTTTAAGCCTTCCTGGGGATTAATTTTTAGTTTTTTCATCTTCTATAAAGCCAATTGACACTAAAATAATTTATCATCTTATAAAGAGAGGTATACCTTGCTTTCATCCCATTCACTTGAAGGTATTTTCAGATTGTGGAGCAGTTCCTAACTTCCCAATCTGTCAGTATATTATAAAGAACATACAACCATACAACCCTACTCTTCACCACTAATGCATACATACCACGTCAAATTAATATAATCATCAGGATTTAAAAAGTAGACTATTGAAGAAGTATGCTGGAAACAGTATAAATGTAGATCTCAAACAGGAAGCTAAAATTCTAATGCTGTTGTGTTGAACAAGTCAACCAAATACACCAAGTCTCAGAAGCCTCTACTGCAAAATACATATCACAATATCCATTTTGTAAAGATTTTGTGAGGATTGAATAAATGTACACAGAAGATAATAAATGTTAATTAATATCTATAATAGGGAGGGTGATAGTTGAAACAAACTGCCAACTACAGGAGGTAAACCATTAAATATATATTTCTCATCTCTTTCTGATGTGTTTAGAGCTTTCCTCCAAAGAAGTAACTCAGAAATCCAAATTACTCCTATACTATGGCTCCATATTTATTTATCTGGCAGAAATGGGGACTCTCTTTAGTGGTAGTCTCTACCTATGTAAGTATCTACCTCAACCCAGAAGAGACAAACATCAATTCATCTCATATGAATTTGGTAAGAACTAGTCACATGACTAAGTTTAAATGCAGAGTATACAGAATGTTTCTGGCTTGACAGCTAAGCATGAATGAGTAGGAGTCAGCTAGCCATCACTGACACAATTTAGCACTTACTTTTTCCTTTTACTCAGTTTTCTTGGCCATGAAAGGAGAATATTGCATTGAATAGTGACAAAATTAAAATTCTATGTGTTTTTCCCTAAAGAAATAAAGTTTACAATTTGCTCCAACTGTTCATTATTTTTATTTCATTTTCTAATTTTTATTCTTTCTTTCCAGCTCCTGGGACCAGCCTGCATTCTATTTTCTCTCTGTAACCTTGGAAGCTAATTATCAATTAACCCATACAATTATCAGAAGTAGGCAAAGTGTTCACATAGCACAACTGAACATATTTTATTAGACTGTACAAGACCTACAGTTATATTAGAATAAAAACATTTATTTTTAAAGTTTTTTATTAATGTAACAAGTACTAACATTTACTGAGAGATTATTCATAGGCAGCAGAGTGTATCTGAAGAGTCTTAATTCAAACCAGATAAGTGATCACCTGCTTCCAAAAATGAATCCTAAAAAAAAGTTCATCTCCAAGCAGAATATGGAAGGGAAATTTAACTATAAAATGGTATCATAAAAATATTTTTGAGTAACATACATTATGCAATGTGGGGGCACTTTACTTTTTTTTCTAAAATAAAGATAGCATTTAAATATTATTATTTATTTGGAAGGAAACTATTCAGAAGGACACTAAAGAGCAAAGATCCTGGATACTTTGACATTTTAAATTGAAAACTTCAAAAATCTGTTTTTATGTAATGGTGTCCCCAAAATGTAAGGTAGTAGAGACTAGAAAAAAAAAATACTCAAACAAGCCCAATAAATTAAAATTATGCAATTTTAAAAGTCAATTATCTGGGTATACTTCTTTTTCTGGTGATTAATTACAGTATTTTGTCAAATACAAAACTAAAAATTAACATGACAAGTCTTGAAGAAATTAAGATTCAAACACTATTATAAAAACTATTTCTGAATTCTCAGTCGAAGTAATTAACTGCTGGAAAACACACACACACACTGTCATGTGCGTCCGTGTGAAGAGACCACCGAACAGGCTTTGTGTAAGCAACATGGCTGTTTATTTCACCTGGGTGCAGGCGGGCTGAGTCCGAAAAGAGAGTCAGCAAAGGGAGATAGGGGTGGGGCCGTTTTATAGGATTTGGGTGGGTAAAGGAAACTTACAGTCAAAGCGGGGTTGTTCTCTGGTGGGCAAGAGTGGGGGTCACAAGGTGCTCAGTGGGGAAGCTTTTTGAGCCAGGATGAGCCAGGAAAAGGAATTTCACAAGATAATATCATCGCTTAAGGCGAGGACCGGCCATTTTCACTTCTTTTGTGGTGGAATGTCATCGGTTAAGGCGAGGCAGGGCATTTGCACTTCTTTTGTGATTCTTCAGTTACTTCAGGCCATCTGGGCCTATAGGTGCAAGTCACAGGGGATGCGATGGCTTGGCTTGGGCTCAGAGGCCTGACACACACACACACACACACACACAGCACCATACAACCACATAAGTCACATAGGGTGAATCATGCCAAACAAAGATGAAGACTGATTTAAACAAGAATCAGAACATTAAATGTAAATTGTATATTGTGTTGATATTTAAAAGGTCTTAGCAGTCCCACATGCAGGTTAAATCCTCATCTGTAGCATGAAGGAGCACAATTATTTACTTATAAACTGTCTGCTTACATACAAAGATCACATAAGTAAATTTCTGCATTATGCTGCAAATGTCATGCAAAAAATACAACTGTCTGATTGATATGCAAAATGTTTGCCAGGATAGTGACAGCCAAAGTAAGTTCAAAGTCACAGGAAATGTTGTCATCAGCCTAATGTAAAAATGTACAATTACTTGCTATTCTCTTTCTGTTTAAAGGTGACTACTACTATCTTTTCCCTAGGCTACTTGTTCACTGTAGCTTATTATCATTACAAAGTATTAAAATGGATTAGCTTCTTCATATTGTGTTCATATTGGGAAGGGCATTTTTAGACAGCTCACTGACATGATTTTTGAAAAAAGCATTTATTTCTCCACTAAAAATTACCAAGCAGCTTGTTTTTGAGAATAAAAATCTCTAAACTGCATGCTTGCAAATTCCTCTTTCCTGAAAATTCACTTAATATAAAGAAATCAGAGAGAAGTGAGCAGTATCTAATTAATATCTTCTAATGCCCAACTAATGTCAAGCATGACTCCAATTTATAACTGAACTATATTTTTACATTGAAAAATTCAATTACATTTACTGACAGACTTTGAAATGCCACATTATTTATATTGGCAAACTTTGCAGGCTCTCAGTATATTTATTAACATTCTTTCCACAGAATAAAGCATATATACAATACAGATCACTGCATTCTTCATTTTTTAATCTTTCAAAGTGATATGTATATCTACCAGAGCAGCAAGGGGCTGCTTCAGCCTAAGAGAGCCAAAAGACCAAATAGAGGCAGACGTAATAATATGCCCTTCCTTTTAATTCTCCAGGCAAAGCAAGGTAACCTTGACATTTCAGTATCCTCTCTGGCTCCTGCTTCCCTTTCTCATACTCTTTCTCATGTGCGTGCCCCCAGTCCCTCTCTGGTTCATCCCTGTTCATACATGCGTTCAGTACAACCACAGGGCCCCTCCGTGCACACATCAACAATTTTGAGCTGTGAAGAGGTTCAATTGCCACATTGGTGACTCAGTTGCAATGCACAAATCATTTACTGGGATAGCTTGAGGACATGACAATGACAGAGAGACATCTGTTGGGTAGATAGGAGGGGAAAAAGGGGTTATTCACAGCTGGTGCATTAGTCCTGCTAGCCACTAGGCCACCACAGTGTCCTCGGTCGTCCGCTTCCTTTCCCGACTTGCTGCCTGCGCCCTGCTGTCAGCTGCCAAAAGATATCTGTTCTCACCCTTTGCTGAATGAAAAGGTGCTAATGCATGACTTCAGGATATGTCAGAACATACAGTACTTACAAGTGTTTGGAGATGCAGGCAACCTGATCATGGGGAAAGGAAATGAGTAACCAAAGAGTGATTTTCTTGTAAAGGAGAGGAAAAAAATAGTCAAGAATAGTCAAGGGCTTTTCCTTTTTTTTTTTTTTTTTTTTTTTTTTTAACTATACACTGGGGGCTGGGGCAATTGGGAAGTAATCTTCTTTAGCTTCAAGCCGTCTCCCCACTTCTCTCTCCCTCCTCAAGATATCCAATATATTTTGTAACCATACTAACCAAAGAAAAAACATTTTCTGCAAAGTGGTCTTGGTTTATATTTTTGTAATCTGATCTTGGCAAATATACCAATTGGCATAAAAGATAAATAATTCAAAATTATTGTAGAATTACTTTAGGAATACTAGTTGACAATTTTTTCTTCCTTTTATATTCTAAAGAGGAAGGGATAAAATTAGAACGAGATTGAAACAGATATTCTACTTTCCCCGTGGTAATAGCTGTAATCAGATGACTCATTGCCATATATTACTCAAATGTTTATCTCTCCTCATATAGCACCTAGAATGTAGAATTCATTCATTCACTTCTAAGAAAAAGGAATTCCTTTTGGTACTGATGAAACCTGAACAACTCCTTTAACATCCGAAATTCACATCCAAATCTTCAGCTGGTTTTTGAAATCTGATAGTCCAGATGAGATTGGAGGTTTATCATAAAACAAACAAACAAGATCTAAGTTACAATGCTGGATCAAGACTACAAACAATCACAAATATGCTACTAGGAGAGCAACATTTCACACAAAAACGTCACAGATCTAAAATGCAAAACACAATTAAAAAAAAATATGTAGCATAAGTGAGAAAATTTTATATTGGGAAACAATGCCTGTCATATATAGCACCACATAAAGGGTTATCACCAAGAGTCTCTGCTCTCAGGCCTTGAAACACAATTGTCAAACATCATCTCAATTTACTGATTAGTTTTTACCAATTTTCATAACATTCTTACAGCTTAATTGGTAGAAAGAAAAAACAAGTGTGAAGAGTTTAATTAAGAAGTCATATCATCAAGTAAACTGAGGTCAGATGATCCCTTTTAAATTAAATAATATGGTCATCTGCATACCTTCAATTTTACAGGGAAAAACATAAGATTTGCTTCTTTTAAAATGATAAACTTAACTAAAATCAAAGGAATCTTCTTGCAAGAGTGTAATCCGCTAGTTTTGAACCTTAAAAATAAGTGTAATTTTCATGTATAGAAAGCCACATTTTAGTCCTATTTTTGGAAGTTTAGCAAAGCCATCAAATGTATTCAATTTTTTATTTTGATTTTTTATCTATGTATTTCTAATTTCTTATTTTACATTTTTAATTTTAATTTTTTAACAGAAAAATTGAAAAGTGATAATAAATATGAGACTAGTGTGCATCTGTACGTTATGCAAAGATGGGATTAAACTATGCAAAGAAATGTTAATCTATAGGAGGACTTATAAAAAACAACAAAATAGCTGTTTTAACAGTTTCAATATAATAGGAAATTGGCTAAATTGCTCTTGTTATTGTGGTTGTTAGAAATGCCTTTGAAACACATTATCCAAGATTCTTGCAACCAAAATAATGAATTCACTTTCACCAAATACCTTTGTTTATTAGGCAAATTTCTAATAGAAAAATAAGTTCTTTGTAGAAAACTGAAAATTTATTTATATCAGCAATACATTCCGTGATGCTTCGAACAGAAGAAAAATTTAAATTGTTTTGTTACATTAATATTATTGTATTACAAATTAACCATATTTTGATGAATAAATGCAATAAAATGTGTCCTTTCTTTTTAGTTTTTTGTTTGTTTGTTTTTGTTTTTTTGAGACATGGTCTCACTCAGTCACCCAGCCTCCTCGACCTCCTAGACTCAAGAGAGCCTTCCACCTTACCTTCCCAAGTAGCTGGGACCATAGGTGAGAGGATAATTAAACACCAGGCCTGGATAAGTTTTTTAAAAAAACTTTTTGTAGAGGTGGTATATCCCTATGTAGTTCAGGTTGGTCTCGACTCCTGGGCTCAAGTGATTCTCCCATCTCAGCCTCTTGAAGTGCTGGGATTACAGGAATGAGCCACTGCACCCAGCCAAGAAATTTTATCTAGAGAAATGTGAAATACAAAAGCAGAGCCTTATCTAAAATATGCAGTATTGTTATATGCAAATATATTATACATTATATAAAAATCCAGTATTATTAGTGCTCTTTATTATGCTTGTTAAAATGACTGACAGTTTTTATATGTAGAAATTTGATTTAATGTAATGATTAACCTTTTATTAGCTTCAGCTTTCTATCTGTAAATTTTGTCTTATTTTGAATTAATAATTCTTTTGATGATGAATACTATCAATTCTTTTCCAGTTTTGCTTGCTATATGAAAATAATAAAATCATTATTAATGTGATAAAATCTTAGTTTGCAAATACGTCAATGTCAGATGACTTTGTGGAATAAATACTTCATATTTATTTTTTATTATAAATTATAAATTACTTATGTATAAGTATAATATTACAATTATACTTTATATTTTTGTTGTATTTATACTTTCCTTTCCTAAAAACAAATTTTTTTGTTATTATATCTAGTATACAACATGATTTCATTAAATAGAATGTTAATTGCTTTTGGAAAAAAATCAAGTCTGGGTTAAAATTATATCTGGCTATGACACATACTTGTACCTAAAAGATTGGTAAGTAATAATATTTTCTTACTTAATCATTGGATATTACCACAACAATGAGACATGATAAACCAAAGAAGATAGTTAAGGCAATTAGTAGAGATAATTTAATCTCTTTCCAAAAGCTACTATAAAGCAAAAGGATATCAGTATTATATCAATAAAATATATGAGTTTCCAAACTGTCCACTTCTTGTTTGCCTACTATGATTCTTTGGTTTTATCATTCTTATCCACTCTTAAAAATAAACTAGGAGAAAATATAGATAACTTAATATAGATATCTTGTAGGACATTGAAACACACACCCATTTGAATATATAAAAGAACACCAATAAGCTTAAATGAGGGAAAGAAACTCCTTTGCAATAATTTAGAAAAAATGCATGTTGAGCACTGTTCTTGGCTCTATGTATGTTCATAAAAACCCAGGCTTAGATAAAAGTTAAGACATAAAAGAAATGAATCAAACAATTTTCTTATTACACTATTTCCTTATAGTTGATGACTATGTCTATATAATGGGTATAGTTTCGTGCCCACAAATTATACATTCAAATTTTGACAACATGATCTTCTATAATTGAAATAATCATAAATGATTTTCTTTTATGTCATTGCTTTCTGAATGGTGAATGGTGAAGCTCCACATCGAGACGTTTCAATCCCATATGTACAGCATGGCTCCTCATATATGGCAAGTAAGGGGCTAAAATTTCAGCCTGCCTTTCTTCTTACTGAATATAGAGCTTGCAGGCTAAAAAGTCTTACTGTTGGATAAACTAATTTTTTGATGCATTTAGATTCTAGCTATATTATTTTATAGTTATTTGTAGTCCCCATAAAACCTTTCCCCGGCCTTGAATAGAATAGGTTTTGAATAAATATTTGTCAAAGTCGTCTATGACAAATATTTATTCAAAATATTTGAAGCCTATGCAAAGAGGCCTAGTCTCCAAAAGTTAAAAGTTAAGAGACAGTTATAACCGTCAACTAAATTCAATTGTTCCTTTACACTATTTACTCTAATGTCAGATATTTTTCAAGTTTAAACATTAAGCTCAAACATTACACAGGTGGATTTACGGTGTGACAGACTTAATCTCATTTCAAGAAAAGCAACAGATTGATCACATCTCTATGTTATTTTATGGAGATTGCATATGCTGTTGATTTTGTGTTTGTTTGAAACAACAGTGGAGGGAAAGGACAGCAAAGTCTTTGCTATTATTCACTCATAATATTAACTTCATGGCTAAATCTGTGGCTGACAATTTTCTGAAATAAAATATGGGATACACTAGTATTTAAATGACAAACTAATGAACTAATGTTCCTATGGCACAAAGAATCTCTGGCTTCATATATTTAACAAAGGGTACAAATAATCTTGAACTTATCTCTAACTCTTGCCTTGACTCTTTGCAAGAAACAAAGAGCTATGTGGCAATATGCTTTGGGAGATTGAAAAGCATCTTGATTTTCCTATCAATAGATACAAAAAGTGTGTTTTTTCAAATGGCATGAAACATGAATAGAAACTTTTGTAATTGTCAAGTGGCACCATTCTTTAGTTTGGGTATGGCATATGTACTGCAATCATCATTCAAGTTAATGTAATTCATCCTACTAAAGATTTCATGAATGATGTGATTTATATTGTTTTCTAAATACTAGTATCTTCTGAACATCTATTACCCTTTAAAATTTCCACAAATTTTATTTCCAATCAATAATCACTTAGTTAATAAATTTCCTTGATTACTAAAACTTAGATTGATTTTATCATGACAGAATCTTTACCATAAGGCAGAACTCAGAATATCTTATAAAGAAAATGTAAACTGCTAGACACAAATTTCCACTTCAGAGTAGCAGCTTTTAAATACAAAAGTCTGGTTTCCTTGCAATATTTGTATATATTTTTAAAATTTTAAGATCTGAATTGTATCCTAGAAATTTTAAGATATGAATTATCTCCTCTCAACTCTACAAAATTATTGAAAAATTTTGGTGTGTACTACAAGAAGTACACTATGTTAATACTTCACCTCTCATTGCAAAGCATGCAAAACATCATGAGTAACTTTGTGGTTTAATGTGACACAATGAAATGATGATTAAGCCACCTGCCATAAAAATCTCATACAATTTTCCTACTAATATGGCATTTAAAATGCATATAAACTGTACCTACAGACTTCTAATATTGTCACTTACTAATAAGAAGAAAAAACAATCTTATTTATGTAGGTTATTCAGGAAGTTATCTACAGACAAGATTAAATTGTAGTAAAACAATTTTTCATCAACTTTTAAGACGTCCTCTTGGTGTAGTAGAGGTACACAACTCTCTCTATAAGAATTTGAGTTAATGTAAAATTCATAGTTAACTATATCAGTATTTTTATCAATGCAATTTTGAGAATATTTAAATAGCCAAAACTAATCACTGAAACCAGAGAATTAGAACATAGGCATTGAAACTAGAAAGAAAGTTTTGCTATTTAATTTTAGTAAGTTATATGGTAGAAATGATAACAGAACATCCAAGAAAAGAAATACATGATGTATAATTTTGAGTGTTGTGAAATAGTAACCATATAAAGTCAGACATTTGAAGTAAAATGATTAATGTCAAGCACTATTATCATCCAATCTACTGGACAAAATTGTGAAGGAAATCTATTCATTCGTCTATATATTAAATCATCTTATACAGATTTTTTTCTTAATGAAAACAAAAATATAATGCTTCCTATTCTTTGATATGAAAAGAGTTTTAGGTGCAAATATAAAGCTGAGAACCGTACCATAAGAGCACAAGTTCAGATATCACAGGTGAATAAGAAAACCGACAGAGTGTTTTCGAGTATGCCTGTTTTTCTTGATCTATTCATCATAAAATGTGCTACTGCAATAGCCCTTTCTAAAGAAAACTGTCCCACCCGAAGCCCTTGCTAGAGGGGTAGGCCAGCCTAGCCATGTGACCTCAGCCTTTCTCCTGAGTCATAGCTGCTTAGACTAGCAGGTTGTATGAGCTGATTGAAGAGAAGTTAGGAAGTATAAGGATAATTGGACAGTTTGTGAGAGACAGGTGAATTGCTGTCCACAAATACAGAGTACAGGTCATAGTGGTTTCTAAATAAGCTAAAACTGAGAGGGAACTGAAGCCATGAGCTAGAGAAAACATGTAGACTACAGGGAAAAGAAACCACTTGGCATGGGGAAGAGTAGACACATAGAGGTAAACACTAACAGAGTTAGTCAAACCTCATCAAAGATAAACCATTAGTGTGATGATTCACGAACTCCTGTGTTGAGGCCCAGGAAAGAGTCCTGGATCCAGTCTCAGATGTAGTAATGCCTGGTCCTGCTGTATTTTTGTCCTTCCCATGGGATCTCTGGTCCTTTTGTGACAATATCTGTATCCTCTTTTATTGAAAAATCTGGTAAGCCCTATCTCTATATATCCAAAAGAATCTCACTAAAATGCCTGTTCAGTGCCATCCAGAACATTAGCTTTGAATATCCTTCTAAGTTTTCTTTTCTTCTCTATCTTACTATACATTCACGTTTTTTCTATAAAAGTTTATATGCAGATCCTATAGTCTCCATATATATAATGCATTCTGCCCTCTAACTTTCCCTGTGTTCAGTGACAGGATAGGGGAAATTGTTCCACTTTGAGTCATTAAAGGGGACATTTTATTCTGCTAAGCATGCTGACATTCTTTCCCTTTCCTTCCTATGTACCTTCTCCTCTTGATCCTTTTATCTGAACTATTCATTCTCCTTGCTCACAGTCGACCTGATTTCCTTTTTATATGCAAGGTTCAAGTTAACTGAGAATGATACTAATGAATTAGCATGCTTGATTTTCCATCTTCAGTGTCTCCCAACAAAATATAAGTGGCGTTGATATATGAAGAGGTAGATATATTAACCACCTTTATGTGCTGTTGAATCCTTTTATATTAATTACTGCTCCACCTTATGTTTTATTCATGTATGAAAGTTGTTTGCATTAGCACATATTTCCCAATAAAATTATAAATAATGAAGGATGGAAATGCTTTATTATGCCAAATCAAATCTATCGCTGCATTAACTTATTTTTGTTCCCAAGTTAGTAGTTAATAGTAATAGTTATATACTCTAGCTCTTTTCAAAGTTAAAACATACAAATATGTACTAAAAATGTTCAAAATGTTTTTGCAAAGGTATCAAAATTATGAATTTAATTTATAATTCTGAAAGCCAATCAATAGTCTTATCAGAAACACTTTTAGAATTTGTGACTCTGAGATGTGCCAATATTTTTCAGATTATAATTGATTAAGGAGGTAATGTACAGACAAGTGCTCTATCAACTTTATAGTGCTATCAAAATATAAAAGATCAAGCTATATCTCTTTTTCTGAACATATGACTATAAAAGCACAAAATAAATACCCAAGACTTCAGAAACAAACATAATATCTTGAATGTTCCTTTTTAGAGAAAAAGAATGACTAGTATTCTCACAATCCTGTAATCTTCATATTTTTTAATATTCAGATTTGTAACACACACTGTGTGTTTCTTCGTAAGTTCTGATTAACAACTTAATCGAACAGTGCCTTTCTAGATATGTGTAAATTGTGGGGTGATCAGAAGGTAATACCCTACCATTAGTGGGTCTTCCCATACTCTTTCATAGCATTGAAAGTAAGATTGATATATTTACTTGTATGAATGCTTGCCAGGGAACTCAGTCTAGGTGTTTGGAAATATTTATCTATGATTTGGAGACTTTACTGAAGATACACCTGGTCACTACAGTGTTCCATGACAAATATCACAGATGTATAATAGTGGGGATCATCATGTTGGAAGGGAAGAGCAGTAGTTGCTGTTTTGTGCTACATTAATCTTGAAATTTGTTTTAATCAACTGACCTTAGTCTGGATTTCTGAGGGTTAGTTTTCCTTGGGCTTGGACAACAATCTGACTTCCTGTTGTTGGAAGAGACATGAGAAATGACCAAAAGAAAACAGTAGCAGACTAGTTTGACCAAGCTATACCCAGGTTATGATGGAAGACTAGCAGTCCTCTTTGGGTTACAAAGAAACATCTGTTTGGGGGAAACTTTATAAACATTGTAAGATATTATAAAATGATAAGGGATATTTATATAAAAGACAAGACATTTTATGTGAAGGGAAATGGACCTTGATCTGTGTTCATAATCTGGATTCAGGCATGCACAGATAAAACTGACAGGTACTATATGAGGGAGTAGCAGAGGAAACTTAACTGTAGGAAGGGAGAAAATCCCTGCCGATATGGAGGGTGGGCATGGCTGAGAAAGTCAGAGGTCCTTAAAAGTAATGTGAGAGTTGTGTTGGGTCAGTCCCACACCTAGTACCCTTCTCCCTGGTAAAGAGAGACTGAGTTAAGAATTTAAAATTTTTGTCATACAGGCTGGACCTGTGAAGCAGAGGCAGTGTCCTATAAGAAAAAGACTAGTCATTGGGAAGGAAGAATCCCCGAAAGCTGTTCTTTACAGTTTTGTTTCTTGTTTAAAATCGAGAACTAAAAATCCAGTCCCAGGGTGAATACATAGTCAAAGCAAACATGGGAAGTTCAGAAATTATGCAGTAAACCTTCAGAGCCTATTAAGAATCTAATCTTTCTCCAAGTAATGTTGGGGTCAGGCAGCTAAGTGTGACCTAGCCTTTGGTTTAGTTACATTTTGATGTCTCAGGACCTCTGAAGAAATTTTGATCTGCCATGTTTTCTCCATATCCCTTTATGTCTCTCCAGGATGACTAAACTATGCATAATAAAATGTCATTATACTTGAATTACAAAAATTGGAGAGGTTCACAATACCAAGTGTTGGCAAAGATATAAAACAACTCAAAATTGAATACTTTTCTGGGAGATTGCAAAGTGGGTCAGTTATCTTGAAAAACAGTTTGATAGTTTTGTTTTAATAAAGTTAACCATATACTTACCATACAATCTATTCATCCTAATTCTAGACATTTCCCAAGATACATGAAAACACATGTTTACACAAATACCTGTAAGCAAATATTCATAATAGCATTATTCTAAAACTGGAAGAAACCAAAATGTTTATGAACTGATGACTGAATAAGCAAGTAATGGAGTATTTGTACAATGGAATACTACTCAAAATAAAAAGGACACATTAAAACAATGTGTACAACAACGCAGATGAGCCTCATAAACAGGATGCTGTATAAAAGAAGCCCTCCATAATTCCTTACATGTTAAGGTATACCATCTTAGAAATAGTACAGCTATAAAGGCCAATTCTTACATGTCCTTAAACTACCCTTTTAACATTATGTTTATATCTTCCTCTGACACCAGATTCTAAGCTTTTCCATTTATTCTACTTTTGCCAATCTTTCTCTCCTGGATCATTATCTATCATCTTTTAAAATTAAGCCCAAATGCAACATCCAGCCTTTCCTCATTCGCCCACATGTTTCTTTACTCTCATTATTAACCTCTACAGCACCATTATAGCATCAGCACTGGATAGGCAGGCTCAATTCTTGGCAACAAACATTTCATTGTGATAATTTGCATTCTCCGAGAAAGGACTCCTCAAGATCAAGATCTTCATTTGCTTTTTCTGTGTATTTCCTGGTTCAGAGTGTCCTGCACAGAGTCAGCATTCCAATTAATGTTGAATGTGTTATGTTGAATCTGTTATGTGCTTTTGTGATTATTCAAAAAGACAATAATATGAACCAGATACATATAAAGCAATAAAGTTTTACGGTGATTATTATTTTTGTTTTTCTGTATTGATCCTAGTATGTAGCAGGGCTATTATGAAAGGTGAGCTAACATTAATTTTTCTTCTAATGTTAAGAATGGTGCCCTTCACATTACAGGCTATTCCAAAGTTGCAGAGAAAAAAACAGGTCATTGAAACTTTCCAGAAAATAGCAGATAGTTTATTTAATTACTTTAGTTTTCCTTTAGCTATTATTTCTTAAATGTAATTGAAAAAGAGTTAGCTCATATACTTTTAAGAATATATACAAGCTATTGTACTCAAATGTTACTGTATTAAGTAACAAGAGAAAAATAAGTAAAAGCAAATGAACTTAATTCTAATACTGACAGAAATATTGGAAAGTGGAAATAAAGTTTTTTTGTCTAAACCCTTATAAAAACTTTAGTTTAACTTAGATTTGTTAAACCTATTTAGATTTAACAAATTTAACAAATCTGACTTAGATTTCTTAAATGTATTTTTACTGAAAAATACATTCAGTAAGGCTGATTGACAGAATCGACTCTAGCATGTAGATAGGGAGAAGAAATGGATTTATCATTGATTTAGAAGGCTGCCTGGTATTATAGATTTACTAACAAAAAGTACAAACAATGCCTATAAAAACACTTAGATGTTTGATGTTTGAATAGTTGCTCAAAATATAAGATTCAGTAATAAAGTCAGCTCAGAAGACTCACTAAAATATGAAGAGTAAACAGTCTGACCTGAGAGCAGTAGATTGATGATTTTATGAATAGTTTTGATGCTGAGATACGATGCACCTTTTATGCTCAACTTTAAAATATGAGAGAAAAAGTAATTAACAAAATAATGTTCACGGAAGCCTGAATCAGAATAATAACCTTAATAAGTACAAATTCTAGAACTGCAAAACAAGATAATGCTTGACAATGTGATGGGTGGGATCCAGCACTTTGAATATACATTAAAATAGAATTAAAATCTTTAGTATAAATTTGTCTTAAGATATCAAATGTGTCTGATACTGACTAATATCTATTATATACAATTTCTTAAGACCAAGGTCTTATATATTTCTGTCTTAAAGAGTCTCACAGAGAATTTTGCTGGTAATAATCACTTGATAAGCGTTTACTAAATAAATTATCCAGTTGTACTGAAATTTGGTTGTTTGAATCATGCTGGAAATAAATGGGTTATCTCACAGATTGAAAATATTTTGTTGTAGAAAATTATCTACTATAATATGGCCTATGGCATTTTGTTACAATAAGTCTCCTGAAAACATTATTTTAAAGGTCTACGTTTATTTAGGCCACAATAGAGTAATTCTCTGCACTACTGTTTCCATGTGAGAAGTTAGAAGATTAATTATATGTAATAAGAGATTGCTGAAGAATAAAAGGAAATTGGAGTAATTTAAATGAAGACTGAAACCCTAAAACCATCCTTAATAGTACTTTAAAATATATAAAGGTAGAAAATGGTGATTTTGTTAATTCTACAGTGAAAAAGTAACATGACTAACTTATAATATACTGGATGTAAGAAATATATTTCTTATTATAAGTCACAAGTTGCCAGCAAAATGAATTCTGCAATTAATATCTGAGTTATTCATAATAAAGATGTTTATGTTTTGTTATTATGGAAGCAGTGTCTTTTCATGTTATAGTTCATGAACATTGCAGCTTCTATTTAAAGCCATGAGGCCAAGCTATCAAGTCTATCCTGTATTGACTCAGCAAGCCACTATCAGCAAAAAGATACTTCTCTTGCAAGTCTGGCGCTCAGTTATTGTGGCTCAGCATGAGAGTCCTGCTGCCTGCACTAAGAAGCTCCAGCTAGACCCTGAGAAGCTCCAGCAACACCCTCTTCCCACCTGTAGCTACTTCTAGGTCTGTTCCTCCCACATCCTTGAACAACAGTACACTACTTCCATGGACCAGAGTCAACCACACCCTATGAAAACATGCATAGCCCAGCTCCCTGTAGAAGCTATGCTCTTTCTGAAGAGGTCTGAAGCACAGCATATAAATAAAGGGATTTTACCAGTTCTTAGCTCCTTTGCTGTCCTCTCCTCTTTGGCCTAGATATCATAATTGCCCTTTGGAATCTGCTACATCTCTGGACCTCCAGTGTCCTTTTCCCTCCTCTCATCAATTAACCAACTTCTACCGGAACACAATCCTCTCTATTAATTTTTTTTTCTATTAGCAAACCAGTGTGGTTTGAGTCATCTGATTGAACTCTAACTGATACAAATATTTAATAACTGGCTCCGGTTTGCTAAAAACTTTCTGCAATGTAATTCAATTTGTTGATGGAGTGTCACCCTACATCAACCTTATCTTCCATTGACGTATCTGAATTGATGAGTTACATGGCAATGCTTAATTACCAATACTTGTCTCTATAAGAATCACAAAAACAGGAAACATCAGACCTTAAAAAAAAAAAGACTCTTTTCTAACTTCATTGCATTATATCATCCTGAAGATACAAGAACTGAGAAAACACTTTGTACTTTTTAAAATGTGGCTATCATTTCTATAGCACCCTTTCTTACACGCCCACTTACCAACTATTGGTCAAATTCTTTCTTTGGAACCAACATTTGGAGTCTCTTATTCACAGTATACATAGAAAATGATTACTTTCTGCTTGCTACCTTAGCAGAATAATTGGAACAAATACATTTTAAGACTCACTCCAAGTGGTTCATTTGCAAGTATAAGTAAGTTGCTCGATGGATTTGGAAGTGTATCTTTTGTATGGCCAACTGTTCTTTTCTTAAAGTTAGTAAAGTTTCACAACTTTGAGGTTTGTGAAAAGGGAAAACTGTAATTTTAGCAGACAGTGTTGTTCTTAGGCGTGGACAAACTTGGGTTCTTGCCCAGCTTCCCAACTGTAGGATTGTGCTGCTCTGGAGCTTGCCAGGGCCTCTGTTTTCTGCTAATAGACCACAAGTTTTCTTGTGGGTTTTCTATTGTAAAGGATGATAAAAACAGATTCTTACAGAAAACTCAGTTGAAATGTACAGTGCTTATACCAGAAACACTGAAAAAAATGTCTTATTTTAGTATTCATGGCATTTCTCTTTTTTTCCTTTTTGGCAGAAAACAGAGGCACAGGCTGGCTCGGCTGGCACCTCAGCTCAAAAAAAAAAAAAAAAAAAAAATAGACAAAAAAGAAAAAAAAAAAGAAAAATCAGAAGAAAGGAAAATCGAGGCACAGATGGCGCCAAACATTCTCAAAGGCTCCATCATGAAAAGTTCTGAGAATACTCAGGGATTAGGCAGTCATCCTTTTAATGAAAGGTTTTTCAAAGATCTCTTCCTTCATTTAGGTTAGGGAAAGGAGACAGGTTGGGAAAAGACTATTTAAAAAAGAAGATTAAATCATTCAAAACGAAAAGAGGAAAAGGACTTCATAAAAAAAATTTTGGCAAGCTGAAATTCCCTGGATAATTACTATAAGGGAAGAGTGAAAAATAGTCCTGGCCTTGGCCCATTTTCACTTCTTTTAGGTATAACTTCACCAAAGTATATATGAAAATGACAGCTATATCAAGCAATGTCATTAGATACTCTAGATACATGAACACCAGAAAGGAATATATTAATCATTCTTAAGGCCCAATCTAAGAAGCAATGATGCCATGATACTCAGATAGTTATATGAACGGCTCCCTTGCCTTGCTCAACAACATTGAATAGTAGAGAATAAAAGGTTTTAGTCATGATTCTGAAAAAACGTACATTCCAATTTCAAATAATTGCAAGCAGCCAAGGAAATAGAGGATATCTACTCATAAGCTTTTACTAAATTATTACACAATGGTAAGATTAAGGCTTACTTCCTAGTAATTTAGTAACTACATCACCTACAAAAAATAAATAACAGCAAGTAATATTTAATTGATGTAGAGTATGTATTCTCAACTTTAAGAGCCCCTTGAAATCCATTCATTCTGAAAGTGAGAATGAATTTGTGATTTTCCACAATAAGTGCTCCAAAGAGATAGCTTTCTTTTCAAGAAAACAGTTTTAAAAGGCTGATTAGAAAACATCAAAGGGCTGCTGGGACAGATCATATTTAATGCAAGTGAATCAGGCTCAGTGAATACATTCTATTTCTTTAAAATATCATCCAACTAGATACCTTTCTGCTCTCTGCCTAAATCTTTCATCTGAGTCCAGCACTCCAAAGCAATGTTTATTTCCTTCACACATCATCCCCAAGATCTAGCCCTCAGAATCTCTCTGTCTAGCCTTTTGAAGGAAACATTTCTTTCAAAAATCAGCATCTAAAATTTCCTATTTACGCCCCCATTTCTTCAGGAGTCTGTTAAAGCAATAATACCTGTGATACAAGCCTCCCTGACTAAATACGTCCTGCTGACTTGATACTGCTCATATTCACCTTCTCAAAGGCACACTGGAGATACTTTATTTACAAACATGTTTTTTGCTGAGGGAATCCCAAGCACTGTGGATAATGATGGGGGAGATTTGGGGAAAGGTAGGACCTTGTATCAATCTCAGATTATATCATTTTGGGTCATAATCTAAATATATATATATATATATGATGACCACATAGGTCCCAGGAATAAATTATGAAGTGTGGGATAAGAAGAATGTAGTCAATGATAAAATTAACATGGTGTCAGAGAGTGCAGCTTCTGTTCCATTGAGATTATCATTACCATACAGAATATGGAGGAAGTGTTAACAGAGATTTCTGGTTATCAAAATAAGGTAGAAATCTAGATTTTTATATGAATCTTCCGGTTTTTAATTTGACTTCCAAAAAATTGTATATAGAATGGTCAAAACATTACCAAAAACTGAACACAACTTTTGGCCGTCGTTCTTTTAGGGGAGCTGCCAACATGAAAGGCATTTCTCTGATAAAAGATTAAGGATCTGAATATTGCATGGGAGGAGGGGAGACTGGTTGGTAGGCATAAAGGAAGAGCTCCTAAACCTCAAAGTCAAGGAAAATCGATGAAGTCTGTGTGCTACTCTGTACAGCTGATACCATTTAGTAAATGTAACAAGTCTCCAAATAACTTAGAAGCAAATGGTTAATTACGAATTAAAATATTTTGATATAAATAATAATCAAGTAGATTAAGATTTTTCTTAAAGCTAAAGAACTTCTATGCAAGTGATCCTTCCTTTTACTTCTTCCTGACTGATCATGTCTGCCTATTGGCAGAGACAGAAAAACTAACAAAAAAGAATAAAAGTTTATTTGTTGTTGTTGCCTGTTTGTTGCAGCAACAAAGTGGAGAGTCTAACAGGCCAAATTTGCCATTTTCAAGTATTTGTGTGGCTTACCAAGGTGTATAGTGAAGATGTCTGTGGCCCAGAGTTGCTTTTTATCTTAATGCTTTCTTTTTCATATCAAATTAAATTTTAACATTTGCTATTCTAGTTTCTATTCTAGTAGTATCAAACAAGGAGGCAATAAGTGGCAAGACTGAGGTAAAATAAAAAGGGTTAAATACAGAGATCATCAGAAAATAGCATGAACACATTATCCAACATTAGGCAAGAAAATTAATTATTTAATGTCAGTGTCTATTAACCTAACCGTTAAAATAGGACCAAAATATACATAAAAATGAAATAAAACAATTAGGTAACACTTTAAATGGCTCATTATTATTAATTCATTTAGTATTCATTGTAACTGTGCTGGTCATAATGAATTCATTTGATATTAATGGGAATGTTCAGCAGCAATTTCATTATAATGCAGTTTTAATTCATGTGCTGTTAAAGTAAAGCAATACCAAAATTTTACTTATTTTTTGAATACTGTACATGATTTTTAACTTTTAGAAACATTATGACATTGATTATATTTTTTAAATTGAGGTGAATAGCCCAGATTTAGGACAAATTACAACGTCTGCCTTGAGCTATACTAATGATACTAAAGTTGATAGAGGTTTGTGTAATTAAAATGTTCTATGACATTTGGAAAATGTAAAGGTTAATGGATACTACGAAATTTGTCATACATCAATATTTACTAATATTTAACTGCTTCATGCAACAAAAACTTTTCAGCATTTTGCTATTTATATGGCAATAACAAAGATCTTTTGGACTTTGCATCCTCTGTTTTTGTTGGGAATAAATTATATATGTTGGGCATTTCATTGGAAAAGATTGTGATTTTAACCACCTCCAAAAGTATTACCCACACTTAAAAAGTAGAGTTGATCTTGTGAGAAAAAAAGTCATCCTTTTTATTGGAGGGTTCTAAATTTTTTATGAAAAATATTGTTTCCTACGTAAACTGTATTTATAGAATTGCAACCAAAAGTTTTAATTTAAAACTTCAAAATGGCAGCAGAAATGTACTCAGTAGCATGTTTACTATTACTTTCTATACTATTATTTCTTTCAGGGGGCAGCCTGTAAACCATTTTGCTAAACCATGTGGGAACCAATGACAACAGACAACCAACCAAAATCCACAGTCCAATTAACAGGTCCATGAAAAGAGCATTTAACCCCTTGGGCAATTATTCAGCAAGGCCTCAGAAAGTAGCTGACCTTGAAATTTCTTAGTTGAAATGTTATGCTTTAATACATTGTTCACAGACTGGGTGGCCCAGAGGTATATTATATATAATTTTGGTATTCATTGTCATGAAAATAATTAATTAGAATAAATTTATCTTAAACAGCAATAGAGACTGCTTTCTGTCTCTTCAGCCTTGACTAGGAATTAAAAATTATTTAGAAGCCGATTTTATAAATTTAATCCATGTTGCTAATTTTCTTGCTATTTAAAATAATTCAGAAAATAAATTAATAAAAATATCATGAAAGGAATAAAATAATTCATTCAAATATTATGAATTAATAGTATTTAAGAAATAGATTTACCCTACTGTGTGGAATAAAGTACTGGGTAAAATATGTGAAATAACAGTTTCATATCAAAGTAGACTTTAGTTTACAGCCATTTTACCTGATTCCTGAGGCCATAATAGACCTCTGAGTATTCCACCTGATGCCTGTTAATAATTTATTTTCTTTCTCTTAGAGACCATAGTCCTGGTTGCCTATCAAAACTTTTCTACCATGGCTGGTCTGGAGAAAATGCATTCTTAGCACTTTGTCCTAGACAGTTGTTCCCTCTTACTATGCAATTATTTTCCCAGCCTTTGTAGTTTCCTTGGACACATACACTGATTAGTACTTAGAAGAAGGCTAATGGGGACCCTCTGTATATTCCTAAGACTCTCTCTCTCTCTTTCTGTGCACTCCTCTCCTCTCTAGTACTTTGCTTTGTGAACTCTAGCTACCTTGGTGTCTCCAAACTTTTTGTCCTCAGGAATCAGGCAAAATAACCCTAAACTAAAGTCTGCTTTGATATGAATTAATGAAGCCTAAAAGCAAGTTTTAAAGGATAAACCTATTTCCAAGAAACTTAACTGTGACTAAGAAAAAAAGTTTAGTGGCATTTACAGAAATGTTTATAAAGTATCTAAGAAGATAGAATTTATAATGTATAAACCATAAATGATAAAATTAGTAGACAAAACCATTAAAACAGCTACTATAACCATGTTTCATATGTTTAAGAAGATAGAGAAAAGATTGAATATGTTAAGAAGAATTATGGAAAATTAAAGAGAGATACAAATCAAACAAATATTACAATTTCTAAAGTGAGAAATACACTAAGGTTAGCAGAAAATTAGATATTGCAGAAGAAAATAATAGCTTGAGGAAATAGCAATGTCAATTATTCAAAATTAAAAGAAACAAAAAGGAAAATACTGAAAAAAAAAATCAGTCTCAGTGAGCTGTGGGATACTTTAAATCTGTTTAATATGCATGGAATTTGGATTCCCAGAGGAAAGTAGAAAGGGAAGGAATACAAAAAAATGTTTAAATACTTTTCCAAATTAGAAGAATAGTATAGCCACACAAATATAAGAAATTCAACGAACTCCACAAAATCATGAAAAAAGTAACGCTAAGGCACATTCATTAAAACCACTGATAAAGAGTACATCTTAAAAGTAGACACACAACAAAGACATTATGTACAAAGTAACAGATTTTTGTCAGAAACAGTGCAAGCTAGAAGGTAGTGGAGAAATATTTTATAATTCTGAACCAAAACACACCCTGAAATCTGTACCCATCAAAGGCATCTTTCAGAAACAAAAGTAAAATAAAGGTTCACACATACAAAATATTTAAAAATTATAGAAAGTATATTGACTTCCACCATGTAAAATCTTAAAAAAAGTATTTTATCAAATGGAATATAATATTAGATTGTAAGCTGGATCCATACAAATAATAAAGAACCCTGGAAATGGCATGCATGTTAGTAAATACGAAATGTTTCATCTTATTTTTCATCTCTATAAAATAATAGACTTCACATCCAATTGTCTAACTTTCTTGTAGATTCTGGATATTAGACCTTTGTCAGATGCATAGTTTTTGGAAATTTTCACTCATTCTGTAGGTTGCCTGTTTACACTCTTCAGGTTCTTTTGCTGTGCAGAAGCTCTTTAGTTTAACTAGGTCCCATTCATCAATTTGTGTTTTAGTTGCAGCTGCTTTTGAGGACTTAGTCATAAATTCTTTCTCAAGGCTGATGTCCAGAACGGTGTTTCTTATTTTATTTTATGTTTTTTTTCTAGGATTCTTATAGTTTAGGGCCTTGCGTTTAAATCTTTAATCCATCTTGAGTTAATTTTTGAGTGTAGTGAAAGATAGTGGTCCAGTTTTAACTTCTGCATGTGGATAGCTAACTATCCCAGCACCATTTATTGAATAGGAAGTCCCCTCTCCAGTGCTTATTTCTGCTGACTTTGTCAAAGATCAAATGGCTGTGGGTGTGTGGTATTATTTCTGGGCTCTCTATTCTGTTCCATTGGTCTTTATGTCTGTTTTTGTACCCATATCATCCAGTTTGGGTTACTGTAGCCTTATAGCATAGTTTGAAGTAAGGTAATGTGATGCCTCTGGCTTTGTTCTTTTTGCTTAGGATTGCTTTGGCTATTTGGGTTCTTTTCTGATTTCGTATAAATTTTAGAATTTTTTTCCAATGCTATGAAAAATCATGTTGGTAGTTAGATAGGAATATTGTTGAATCTCTATATTGCCTTGGGTGGTATGGCCATTTTAATGATAGTGATTCTTCTAATCCACAAATATGTAATGTTTTTTCATTCGTTTGTGTCATCTATTATTTCTTTTAACAGTGTTTTGTAGTTCTCCTTGTACATATCTTTTACCCCTTTGGTCAGATGTATTCCTAGGTATTTTATCTTGTTGTGGTGATTGTAAATGAGACTGTGTTCTTGATTGAACTCTCAACTAATAAATAACCCCATTAAAAAATGAGCAAAAGACAAGAACAGACACTTCTCAAAGGAAGACATACAAGAGGCCAACAAACATGACAAACATGCTCTGCACCACTAATCATCAGAGAAACAGAAATCAAAACTGTAATGAATAGCATCTCACACCAGTCAGAGTGGCTATTATTAAAAAGTCAAAAAACAACAGATGTTGGTAAAGCTACAGAGAAAAGCAAATGCTTATACACAGTTGGTGAGAATGTAAATTAGTTCAACCACTGTGGAAAGCAGTTGGGAGATTTCTTAAAGAACTTAAAATAGAACTCTGTCTAGAGTTGGTTCCTGCCAGTGGGTTCGTGGTCTTGCTGACCTTCGCAGTGAATGTTACAGTTCTTAAATATGGAGCTGTGGACCTTCGCAGTGAATGTTACAGTTCTTAAATATGGCACGGACCCAGAGTGAGCAGTAACAAGGTTTATTGTAAAGAGCGAAACAACAAAGCTTCCACAGTATGCAACTGGACCAAGCTGGTTGCTGTTGCTGGCTCGGGTGGCCAGCTTTTATTCCCTAATTTGTCCCCTCCGGTGTTCCGTTTTTGTCCTATCAGAGTGCCCTTTTTTCAATCCTCCCTGTGATTGGCTACCTCTAGGATCCTGCAGATTGGTGTGTTTTACAGAGTGCTGATTGGTGTATTTTTACAGAGAGCTGATTGGTGCATTTACGCGCCCCTTGTAAGACAGAAAAGTTCTCCAGGTCCCCGCTGGACCCAGAAAGTCCAGCTGGCTTCACCTCTCAGAAATACCATTTGGCCCAACCATCCCACTACTGGGTATATAACCAAAGAAAAACTGCCAAGTAATTCTACCACAATAACACATGCACACAGGCATGTTCATCACAGCACCGTAAACAATGACAAACCATGGACTCAACCTAGGTGACCATCAGTGGTGGATTGGATTTTAAAATCTGTGGTGCTTATATACCATAAACTATGCAGCCATAAAAAGAACAAAATCCTGTGCTTTGTAGCAACATGGATTCAATGGAGGCCATCATTCTAAATGAATTGATATGGGAACACAAAACCAAATACCATATATTTTCGTTTAGTAGTAGCTAAACATTGGGTACTCATGAACGTAGAGATGGTAGCAATAGACATTGGGAATTACTATATTGGGGAAGCAGAGATGGGGAAAAGTGTGAAAAACTAATTGTTGAGTACTATGCTGAGTACCTAGGTGATGGTATCACTCATACTCCAAAACTTAGCACCATACAATATACCTAGGTAACAAACCTGCATATACACACTGTTAACTAAAATAAATGTTGAAAAAAATATATTTCTTTTATATTTTATTTATTTATTTATTTATTTTGAGACAGAGTCTTGCTCTGTCACCCAGACTGGAATGCAGCCGGGCGATCTCAGCTGACGGCAACCTCCACCTCCTGGGTTCAAACAATTCTCCTGCCTCAGCCTCCCGAGTAGCTGGGACTATAGGTGCGTGCCACCACTCCTGCATAATAAATTTTGTATTTTTAGTATAGATGAGGTTTCACTGTGTTAGACAGAATGGTCTCAATATCCTGACCTTGTTATTCGCCCGCCTTGGCCTCCCAACGTGAAAAATAGATTTCTTAAAGCAAAATAATAGCAATTAATTTTGCAATCAATAGCAAGTATAGAAATAAATGTTTGACAATAACTACATTAAAGATGGGGGTAGTAAATAGGAAGTACAGTATTTTCAGTATCTTACATATAAAGTAGTGAAATATCAGTTAAAGCTATAAAGTGATAAACTAAGAATCTATACCCTGAAGAATCCACTTTGAAAGAAAACAAAAGAGTTATAGCTGATAAAAAAAAAAAAAAAAGATTTAAAACAAAACTTTAAAAGTGATTGGAAAGAATATTGAAAAAGGGGAAAAGGTAACAAAGAACAGATGGGAAAAATAAACAAATATGTTGCTGTGTTCAATCTCAATAATATCAATAGTCACGTTAAATGAAAATTGCCTACAAACCCCAACTAAAGGCAAAGATTGTCAGACTTGATTTTTAAAAAAGACCCAACCATATTACCAAATAGATTAAATGTAAATGACGTTAAAATGATACTCCATGCTAACACTAATAATCAAAAAGAAGCTGGAATAACAATATAACTATTAGACAAGGCAGATTGCAAAGCAAACTATATTACCATAATAATAAAGGGGTCAATTTATCAAAATGACAAGAAAAATCCTATACATTCATGTAGTTAATACAGATTTCAAATACATAAAATATAAACCAATAAATCTTTAATATATCTGGGAAACTCCAAATATTTAAAAACTGTATCATATATAATTATTTGTCAATATTACAAAAAAGTATTTGGAAAGGATATAATGTTAAACTAAGTTTAATTGGTGGGCCAAAGTAGAAGTAATAAGTGATATTCAAAAGTATTTTCAACTGAATGAGAATAAAAACAATATATGAAATTTGTGAGATACTCCTAAAGCAATGATTAGAGGGCATTTTTTTGCTCTAGATGCTTATATTAAAAAGGAAAAAAGGTCTCAAATCAACTACCTCAGCTTCCACTTTAAGAATAAAATAAAAGAGAAAAAATGAAATCCAAAGTATGTAGATGAAAATAAATTTAAAGATAAAGTTGGAAATCAGAAAAACAGAAAAAAAGCAGTGAAACTACTAAATCTTGTTCTTTCACAAATTTCGTAAAATTTACAAATCTCTCTTCAGACTTATCAAGACAAAAAAAGAAAACAAATTACTAATATTATGAAAGAAAGACATAGCATAACTAGGGATCTGAACGATATTTAAAGCCAAGTAGAGATTATAAACAACTGAATACTATAGTGTCTTAGTAAAGGTATCAATTCCACATAAACTCTTTGAGAAAACTAAAAAAGAAAGTTAGCATTACCCTGATACCAAAATCAAGCAAAGACAACCAAAAAGAAATTGTAGGCAAATATAGTCAATGAATGTGGATATAAAAAGTATTAATAAAATGTAAGTACATTAAGTTCAACGTTTTATAAAAAGACTAGTACTTTATGATCAAGTCAGGTTTATTTGAGAAATGCAAAATTGATTTAACAGCTAAAAGTTGTCAATATTACATACTCTATGTAAAGGCTAAAAAAAGATAAATCATATGATTCTGTCAATATATGCAAAAACTTAAACAAAAAAACATAATCCCTTCCTGTGAAAAACTCTCCTCTGAGAAAACTAGGACTACAAAGTTACATTTTTAAGCAGATGAACCTTGAAACCTACAGCTAATATCACAGTTAATGGTAAAAGAGTGAATGCTTCTCCTATAAGATCATGAACAACGCAAAGATAGATGCTTGCACCACTTATATTAAACATTCGGTTCTTTATAAATCTTGTTCCCCATTTGCTATTAATTAAATAATACATTTTAAGCACCAGTGATGAAAAAAGTTGTATTAGCTAATCTAGAGGTCATTTTACAAGAGTAAAACTAGTGTAAACTATTACTATTTTTGAGGCAAGAGTCCTCAAAAACCTAAAAAATTCCAGTATGCTTAGGTATTTAATCGCAGGACTTAACACAAGGAGGGCTTACGAGAACAAAAGCAGGATGGAGCAAGCATAGCTGCTGTTATATAATTCTCAATGTTTTTTCATTATCAGCAGGATACTAATGGTAGGACGTATCCTTCTGTTTCTCCCTTGTCACAGCCCATTCTGCAAATATTCCCCCTGACTTAACAGCCAAAACAGGAAAATTTATTCCATCCTCCTTAAATTCACTAAGGTTTCCCTACTCATAAAATGGCACCACTATCCATCCAATTAGTTGCTTACCCCCAAACCTGTTGTTATCCTTTCATTTTTAAACTTTTCTTCACATCTGATATTTTGTTCAATAGTTAAGTACCATCTACAAGAAAAATTAATCCTGAGTCCATTAGTTATCATTTTCAATATAATCCTAGTCCTAGATATTATTAACTCCTGCCTGAACTACTGCGGCAGCCTTCTCTCTGTTTTCACTGCGATGCATTGTCAATTTGCAATAACCCTCCCTAGAAGCAGTCTTGAGTGATTTTCTAAATTACAAGTTGGATCGTATCATGCATCTGCTTAAATCCCATCAATGCTCCCCATCTCCACCAGAATAAACTTTAAACTCCTTACCATGGGCTGCAAGGCTGTACAAGATTCAGACTTGTCCCTGTTCCTTAGACTTCAGGCTTCATCTTTCTTTTCTTTTCTCTTCTCTTTTCCCATTGCTCATCCACATAGGCTTTCCTTCTGTCTTATTAACACATATGTTCTTGTCCATCTCATAGCTTTTGCATTTTGTGTCTCTTCTGCTTGGAAAGTTCTTCTCTGCATCTTCACATGACTACATCCAGTCTTACTTAACCACTTCCTCTATGAGACCTTTCTTGAATACCCTAACTCAAGCACAATCTCTCACTCCAGCTGTCACTTTCTATCACATTATCATCTATTTAATACTACTTAAAGGGCAAGATCTTAATGTCTCTTACCCAACAGCACCTACAACAGCAACTGGCAATTGGTAAACCCTCAATAAAATGTATTCATTGAGTGATCAAGTAACTTAGTGACTCAGGAAAATGTAAGAATTCTATGAGGTGTAAAATAAGCTATGTTCTCAGTAAAAGGCAGTAAACAACTGGCAGAAGTAAGAAAAATGAATTTCAAGTGTCCAGTCTCTTTATTCTTAAACAAAAAGCAGAGTACCCTTATTGGTAATGATATATTATATGAGGGTCTTGCTCTCTAAAAACGGCCTTCCTCCTTCCTGACTTACAGATTGTAAGTCTGTGTTTTTAAAGTCATAATTCTCTGTAAGAAGATGAATTGCATGCATGACTGCTTTACTGTTGTTCACTTTTGCATCTATCAACCTGAGGAGAAATGTCTTAGAGACAAAATAAACTGGTTTTAATCTCTTATTGATTGTTGCTTGTGGTTTTGACTCCATGGACAGTATTCTGCAATGGATTAACATGAATAAGGTCAGTATTGGCTCCTGGTTGTTGTTTTTCATTCAGGATCTGCACCTTAACACCACCTTAAGAGTAAGGGTCAGTGAGAATGTTCTACAGGCAAATCAAATAAAGTAGATTTGTATCTTCCATCCTCCTTCTATTAACATATTTTAATGACAATATCTCATGGACACAGCCAGGTCCTTTATTAAGTGAAGCTGCTACTATATAACTTAAAATAATTGGAAGCCAAAAACATCATTTATGTGAAATATCTTTGTGCTCCGTTTACATGGATAACAAAGTACCTTGCATGAAGGTGAGTTAGCCTCCTTCTCCTCTCCCCCAGCACTTCGGAAACTAGTGAAGTGAGGTCATAAGTGAGTTAGCAAACAGCCAAATCTCCAATTAAGGACATCTACATGTAATCTCCCATTGAGATCTGCAATATAACAGTAATTTATTATGAGAAAATCTAAATAATTCCATTGTGCCTCCTCTTACTGGAGTAGTATTTCAAAGCAGTGAACAGCCTAGAGCTGCATTTCCAAATATGCAAATATTAATAGGTATGACTAAGGCATGGAGTTCAAAGTCCAAAATAAACTGCTTTAACCTTACTACCACACCTGGTTTCTCAACTTCAGCAATATTGACTAAAATGTCACCTCTACAAAGAAGATCTCTCTGACCATCATATGTAAATTAGACCCTCTTCACTCTCTATTCTCTTTACACTGTTCTTTTTTCGTCCTCATTGTACTTATCACTGCCTATCTTAAATCATGTATGACCTCGGTTTTCTCTTACCTGTCTACCCCACCCTATTAGTCAGGGTTCTCTAAAGGAAAAAGATAGATGTACATATGAGGGGAAGTTTATTAAGGAGTATTGATTCACATGATCATGAAGTGAAGTTCCACACTAGGCAGTCTGCAAGCTGAGGAGGAGGGAAGCCAGTCCAAGTTCCAAAACCTCAAAAATAGGGAAGCTGACAGAGCAACCTTCAGTCTGTGGCCGAAGGCTCAAAAATCCCTGGCAAACCACCGGTCTAAGCCCAAGAGTACAAAAGCTGAAGAACTTGGAATCTAATATTCAACAGCAGAAAGCATCCAGCATGGGAAAAAGATGAAGGCCAGAAGACTCAGCAAGTCAAGTCCTTCCACACCTGTCTCTCTGCTTTATTCTAGCCATGTTGGCAGTTGATTAGATGATGCCCACCCAGATCGATGTGGGTCGGCCTCTCCCAGTCCACTGACTCAAATGTTAATCTCCTTTAGCAACACCCTTAGAGACACACCGAGGAACAATACATTGCATCCTTCAATCCAATCAAGTTGACACTCAGTATTAACCATATCAATATTAACTACACCCTCTAAAATGTAAGTTGCTTTTAGACAGTTACTGATTTATTTACAACTCTAACCTCAGTGCCAAGAATAGTAGATCCTGAATGTCCATTGAATAGTAGATCCTGAACATATATTTATTGAGTGAATAAATAATTTCATATGAGTGGAATTCAAGCCTCTGCTGCTACAGAGAACAAAAAAGAACATTTGATCTATTACATGTGAATATGATTTTATTGTCATAAAACAAGAGTGATCTCAAAAGTTAAATGGCTCTATTCTCTAATTACTACTAGAAAGAGTGATTCAAAATCAATTGCCTCAAAATCCAAATTGATATTTTTGGTAGGAGTCTTTGGACATAATGTTTGAAAGGATATTAATGAAATAAACTAATTTAGTTACTTAGCATAACATTTTGCAATGAATTTGTTTTGGGAAGTTCCATGCAAAATTACATGTTTGAGTGGAAATATCATATGTGTGCTTTGCAGAAATTATTTTTCAATAAACAAAGTTAGAGCCCCATATTATAGGTTTTCCAGGTTAAAAGCAGCATAGATTATGTGGTATAGACTCTTATCTGACCATTTATTGGGACAACTCCTTGTGAGATATTAGAATCTGACCATTACATTTCCCTTGACATGTTTCCACGTAGAGGTGGACTGACTTGCCATATATACATGTATCCAGTTCTGAGAATTTCCAGTCAAGCAAGTTGCGTTTTCTCATTTTTCCCTTTTAAATAATCTTTACATCTGTTTATTAAACAAAGGAACCCCTCCCTCCTCTGAATCTTACTGTGGTATGCTAAAAATGGTAGAAAAACTGTTGGAGCAGCTTAAAAGGGATAGGTAATAGGAAAGAAACTGAATGACTTCAGTAACTGTCACATCCTTTTGTTGCTCTTTTAGTTTCCAATTATTTGCATTTTATAAAAGTAAAAAAGGACCCACTTATAGATCACCTAAATTAGGGGTTGTAATCCTAATTTCAGACAAAACTGATGTAAAACCAAACCAATAAAGATCAAAAAAGACAAAGACGGTCATTACATAATGGTAAAGGGTTCAATTCAATGAGAGGACCTAATTATCCTAAATATATATGCACCCCACATAGGAGTACCCAAACTCATAAAGCAAGTTCTTAGATCTCAACTAAGAGACATAGACTCCCACACAATAACAGTAGGAGAATTTGACTATACTAAACAGATCATTGAAGCAGAAAACTAACAAAGATACTCAGTACCTGAACTCAATATTGGACAAAATAGATCTGATAGATCTCTAAAGAACTTTCCATTCCAAAAAAAAAAAAATCAGAAGATACATTCTTCTCATTGCCACGTGGCACATACTCTAAAACTGACAACATAATTGGACATAGAACAATCCTCAACAAATGTGAAATAACTGAAATCATACCAAGCATACTTTCAGACCACAGTGCAATAAAAATAGAAGTCAAGACAAAGAGCATTGATCAAAACCATGCAATTAAATAAAAATTAAACAACATGCTTCTGAATTATTTGCGGGTAAATAAAGAAATGAACATAGACATCAAAAATTTCTTTGAAACTAATGAGAAAAAAGAATCTGGGACACTGCTAAGGTAGTGTTAAGAGGGAAATTCATAGCACTCAATGCCCACATCAAAAAGTTAGAAAGATCTCAAATTAACAGCCTAACATCATAACTGAAGGAATTTGAGAAACAAGAACAAATCAACCCCAAAGCTAGCAGAAGACAAGAAATAACCGAAATCAGAGCTGAACCAAAGGAAACTGAGACGTAAAGAACCATTCAAAAGATTAATGAATCAGACAGATAGGCAACTAGTTAGATTAATAAAGAAGAAAAGAGAGAAAATCCAAATAAACATTAGAAATGATGAAGGGAATGTTAGCACTGACCCCACAAAAATAAAAGTAGCCATCAGAAACTACTATGAAACCTCTATGCACACAAACTAGAAAACCTATGTTTTCATTCATTTTCACACTGTTGACAAAGACATACCCCAAACAGGGCAATTTACAAAAGAAAGAGGTTTAATGGACTTACGGTTCCACATGGCTAGGGAGACCTCACAATTATGATGAAAGGCAAGGGGAGCAAGTTATATCTTATGTGGATGGCTGTAGGCAAGAGAAAGCTACTGCAGAGAAACTCTGCCTTATAAGGCCATCAGATCTCATGCTACTTATTCACTATCATGAAAGCTGCATGGAAAAGACCTGCCTCCATGATTCCACTACCTCCCACCAGGTCCCTCCCACAACACATGGGAATTCAAGATGAGATTTTTGTAAGGACAAAGCCAAACCATATCATTTCATGCCTGGCCTCTCCCAAATCTCATGTCCTCACATTTCAAAATCAATCATGCCTTCCCAACAATTCCACAAAGTCTTAACTCATTTCAGCATTAATTCAAAAGTCCACAATCCAAAGTCTCATCCTAGACAAGGCAAGTTCCTTCGGCCTATGAGCCTGTTAAATCAAAAGCAAGCTAGTTGCTTTTTAGATATAGTGGGAGTACAAGCATTGGGTGAATACAGCCATTCCAAATGGAAGAAATTGGCCAAAACAAAAGGGATACAGACTCCATAAAAGTCCAAAATCCAGTGGGGCAGTCAAATCTGAAAGCTCCAAAATGATCTCCTTTGACGCCAGGTCTAACATCTAGGTCATGCTAATGCAAGAGATGGGTTTCCATGGTCTTGGGCAACTACAACCTTGTGGCTTTGAATGGGACAGCCTCCCTCTTGACTGCTTTCACAGGCTGGCATTGAATGTCTGCAGCTTTTCCAGGCACATGGTGCAAGCTGTCAATGGATTTACCATTCTGAGGTCTGGAGGATGGTGGCCCTCTTCTCACAGCTCCACAAGGTGGTACCCCACTACAGACTCTGTGTGGGATATCCAACCCCACATTTCCCTTCTGCACTGCCCTAGCAGAGGTTCTCCATTTGAGCCCCATCCCTGCAGCAAACTTCTGCCTGGACATCTAGGCAATTCCATACATCCTCTGAAATCTAGGCAGAAGTTTCCAAACCCTAATTCTTGACTTCTGTGCACTGGCAGGCTCAGCATTATGTGGAAGTTGCCAAGGCTTCAGGATTTCACCCTCCTTAGCCAAAGCCCAAGTTCTATATTGGCCCTTTTGGTCATGGCTGGAACAGCTGGGATGCAGGGCACCAAGTCAATAGGCTGTACACAGCATGTGGACCCTGGGCCCAGTCCAAAAAAACCACCTTTTCTTCCTACGCCTCTGTGCCTGTGATGGAAGGGGCTGCCATGAAAATCTCTGACAATCCCTGGAGACATTTTCCCCATTATCTTGGTGATTAACATTCGGTTCCTTGTTTCTTATGCAAATTTCTGCATTTGGCTTGACTTTCTCCTCAGAAAATGAGATTTTCTTTCCTATTACATTGTCAAGCTGCATATTTTCCAAACTTTTATGCTCTCTTTCCCTTTTAAAACTAAATACCTTTAACAGCACCCAAGTCACACCTTGAATGCATTACTGCTTAGAGATTTCTCCTGCCAGATACCCTAAATCATCTCTCTCAAGTTCAAATTTCCACAGATCTCTAGGGAAAGAGCAAAATGCTGCATTCCCTTTGCTAAAACATAACATGAATCACTTTTGCTCCAGTTCCCAACAAGTTCATTATCTTCATCTGAGACTACCTCAGTCTGGATTTCATTGTCCACATCATTATCAGAATTTTTGTCAAAGCCATTCAGGAAGTCTCTAGGCAGTTCCAAACTTTCCCACATTTTCCTGTCTTCTTATGGGCCCTCTAAACTGTTCCAACCTCTTCCTGTTACCCAGTTCCAAAGTCACTACCACATTTGAGGGTATTTTTTCAACAGTGCCCTACTCTCTTGGTACCAATTTACTGTATTAGTCTATTTTCATGCAGCTGATAAAGACACACCCAAGCCTGGACAACTTACAAAAGAAAGGAGTTTAATGGACTTACAGTTCCACATGGCTGGGGAGGCCTCACAATCATGGTGGAAGACTAGGAGGAGCAAGTTACATCTCACGTGGATGGCAACAGGCAAAGAGAGTTTGGGCAGAGAAACTCCATCTTATAAGGCCATCAGATCTTGTGAGACTTATTCACTATCACAAGAACAGCACAGAAAAGACCTGCCCCCATGATTCAGTTACCTACCACTGGGTCCATCCTACAACATTTGGGAACTCAAGATGAGATTTGGGTGGGGACACAGTCAAACCATATCAGACTGGAAGAGATGGATAAATTCCTGGACATGTATACCCTCCCAAGACAGAACCAGGAAGAAATTGATTTCCTGAACAGACCAATAATGAGCTCTGAAATTGAATCAGTAATAAATAGCCTACCAACAGGGAAAAAAAATCCCAGGACTTGATGGATTCACAGCTGAATTCTACCAATTATGTACAATGAGCAGCTGATACTTTTCGTACAAAAACTATTCCAAAAATTAAGGAGTAGTAACTTTTTCCCAACTCATTCTATGAGGCCAGCATCATCCTGATACCAAAACCTAGCAGAGACACAACAAAAAAGAACCCTTCAGGTCAATATCCTTAATTTACTTTGATACAAAAACCTCAACAAAATACTTGCAAATTGAATCCAGCCGCAAACCAAAAACCTAATTCAGCAGCAAACCAACAGCCTAACCCACCATCATCAAGTAGGCTTCATCCTCAGGCTGCAAGATTGGTTCAACATGCAATTCAACAAGTGTTATTCATCACACAAACAAAACTAAAGACAAACACCCCACCACCATATCTCAATCAATCCAGAAAAAGACTTTTGATACTTTTCAATACCCCTTAATGTTAAAACCTCTTAATTAACTAGGTATTGAAGAAACATACCTCAAAGTAATAAGAGTCATCTATTTCAAACCCACAACCAACATCATACTGATTGGGCAAAAGCTGAAAGCATTCCCCTTCAAAACCTGCACAAGATAAGGATATCCTCTTTCACCGCTCCTATTCAACATAGTAGTGGAAGTCCTAGCCAGAGCAATCAAGCAATGGAAAGAAATAAAGGGCATCCAAAAAGGAAGAGAGGAAGTCAACTATCTCTATTTGCAGACAATATGATCCTTTATCTAGAAAATCCCATAGCCTCTGCCCAAAAGCTCCTTGATCTGATAAACAACTTCAGCTAAGTTTCAGGATACAAAATCAATGTACAAAACTCACTAACATTTTTATACACCAATAAAAGCCCATGTGAAAGCCAAATGAGAAAGGCAATCCCATTTATAACTGCCACAAATGAACAAAATACATAGAAATATAGCTAACCAGGGAGGTGAAAGATCTCTACAATGAGAATTACAAAACACTGCTCAAAGAAGTCAGAAATGACACAAGTGGAAAAACATTCCATACTCGTGGATAGGAAGAACCAATATCATTAAAATGGCCATAGTGCTCAAAACAATTTACATATTCACCACTATTCCTATGAAACTACCAACGACATTTTTCACAGAACAAGAAAAAAGCTAATTTAAATTTCATGTGGAACCAAAAAAGTGCCCAAATAGCCAAAGCAATTGTAAGCAAGAAGAACAAAGCTGGAGGCATCACATTACCTGACTTAGAACTGTATTACTATACTATACTACCAATGACATTTTTCACAGAACAAGAAAAAAGCTATTTTAAAATTCAAATGGAACCAAAAAAGTGCCCTAATAGCCAAAGCAATTGTAACCAAAAAGAGCAAAGCTGGACATGTCACGTTACCTGAGTTAAAACTATACTACAGGTGCACAGTAACCAAAACGGCATAGAACTGGTATAAAACCAGATGCACAGACAAATAGAACAGAATAGAGAGCCCAGAAATAAGGCCACACACCTACAATCACCTGATTTTTTTGACAAAGCTGACAAAAATAATCAATGGGGAAAGATGTTCTGTTCAGTAAATGGTGCTGGGATAACTGGCTAGCCATATGTAGAAGACTGAAGTTGGACCCCTTATTTACTCCATATACAAAAATCAACTCAATATGGATTAAAACTTAAAATGTAAAACCCCAAACCATAAAAACTCTGGAAGGAAACCTAGGGAATACCATCCTGGATGTAAGAAAGGACAAAGATTTCATGACAAACACACCAATTGCAACAAAAGCAAAAATTGACAAGTGAAATATCATTAAAATTAAGAGATTCTGCACAGCAAAAGAAACTATCAATGGAGTAAATAGACAACCTACAGAATGGGAGACAATGTTTGCAAACTGTGCATCTGAGAAAGGTTTAATATCCAGCATCTGTAAAGAACTTAAACAAATTTACAGGAGAAAAACAACCCCATTAAAAAGTGGGCAAAGGACATGAACAGACACTTCTCAAAAGAAGACATACATACAGCCCACAAGCATATGAAAGAAGCTCAATATCACTAATCATTAGGGAAATGCAAATCAAAACCATAATGAGATACCATCTCACATCAGTCAGAATGGCCATTAGTAAAAAGTCAAAAAATAACAGATACTAGCAAACTTATAGAGAAATCTTCAACCATTGTGGAAAGCAGTATGGTGATTCCTCGAAGAGCTAAAAGCAGAACTACCATTCAACCCAGCAATCCCGTTACTGTGTATGCACCCAGAGAAATATAAATCATTCTACCACAAAGACACATACACAAGAATATCCATTACTATACTAATCACAATATCAAAGACATACAATCAACCTAAATGTCCATCAATGGTGGATTCGATAAAGAATATGTGGTAGATACACACTGTGAAATACTATGCAGCCATAATAAAGAATGAGATCACGTATTTTGCAAGAACATGGATGCAGCTATAGGCTCTTATCTTTAGCAAAATAACGCAGGAACAGAAAACCAAATACTGCATGTACCCTTATAAGTGGAAGCTAAATGATGAAAACTTATAAACAAAAAGAAGAAAACAACAGACACTGGGATCTACTTGAGGGTGGAGGGTAGAGGGTGGAGGGTGTATAGTAAAAGTTAAAATGACAATAACAAAAAGAAATAATGGCAAAACCTTCCTTACTGTGTTGCAGGAAATGTATATCTAGATTCAATAACTCCAAATATCTCAAGTAAAATAGATCTAAAGAAGTTGTCACCAAGACAGATAATAATCAATTTGTCAAAAGTCAAAGACAAACAGAATTTTAAGAGCAGTAAGATAAAAGCAACTAATCATATACAAGAGAGCTTTTGTAAGACTATAAATAAATTTCTCAGCAGACATCTTATAAAGATTGTGATGATCTTTTTGAAGTATTGAAAGTGAAAAATAAGCCTGCCAGCTAAGAATACTACACTCATCCAAACTTACCTTTGAAAATAGTGGTGAGAAAAACTGTTTCTTATAAACATAAGCTAAGGGAGTCTACCACTAGATCTACATTATAAGAAATGCCAAAGGGAATCTTTCAAGTTGAAACAAAAAGACAGTAAACATAAAAACAAAAGCACACAAAAATATAAAGCCCACTGACAAAGATATATATATATGTGTGTGTGTATGCATGTATACATACAAATAAGGAAAGACATAATACTGAAATATATTGGTGCATTATTCACTTTAAATTCTGGTATAAAAGTTAACAGAAAAAATAGTGGTGCATAATTCACTTTAAATTCTGGTATAAAAGTTAACAGAAAAAATATTAAACATTATAACTATGTAAATTGTTAATGAACACACAACATAAAAAGATGTAATTGTGACATCAGTAATACACAGTGTGGGTATAAAAGAGGTCAAAGTATAGAGGTTTTGCATGCAATTGAAGTTAAGTATAAGTTGTTTTATGTAAACTGCACATAACCATTTCATAAATGTCTATAGAAAATCACAAAAAATTAAGAAAGAGATCAAAGCGTATCACTACAAAAAAAAAAAAAAAAAGAGAGAGAGAAAGAAATACAAAAAAAAAACATAGCAAGAGAGGAAAAGAGAGATGGATTAAACAATGTCCCCAAGAAACATAGAGTGGCTGAGTAGGTTGTTTTTTTAAAGAGAGCCAACTCTGTTCTGTCTAAAAGAGACCCACTTTACCTGTAAAGACACAGATATGCTGAAAGTGAAATAATGGAAAAGAGATATTCTATGCAAATTATTACCAAAAGAAAGCAGCGGTGGCCATATTTATATTAGACAAAATAGACTTGAAGTCAAAATGTGCACAAGAGCCAAAAAAGAACACTACATATTCAGAACATAGTCAATTCTCCAGGATAATATGACAATTATAAATATACGTGCACGCAGCATCAGAGCACTTGAATATGTGAAAGAAACATTGCCCTAACTGAAGGAAAAAATACAAAGCCACACCATAATAGTAGGAGATTTCAATACCCAACTTTCAATAATATGTACAATATTAATATGCAAGGTTAAGAAAGAAACAAGAGACTTGAACAACACTAAAGACAAAACGGACATAACAGACATACGCAGAATATCCTACCCAATAGCAACGGATCGCATGTTCTTCTCAAGTACACGAAGAATCTTCTGCAGAATAGATTACATATTAGGTAACAACAAGTCTTAACAAACTGAAAAAGAATTTATCCTTTTTCTGTTTTGAAACAGGATCTCATATTATTCTACAAGGGCGCTATCATGGCTCACTTCAACCTTGACCTCTCATACTCAACTGATCCACCTGCTTCAGCCTCTGGAGTAGCTGGGGCTACAGGTGCATGCCACCATGACCCGAGAATTTTTTTATGTGTATTTCATGTAGAGACAGGATATCTCCACGTTGCCCACGATGATCTCAAACTCCTGGGCTCAAATGATCCACCTGCCTCAGCCTCCCAAAGGGCTGCAGTTACAGGTGTGAGCCACCACACCCACCCAGAGAATTGAAACTATACCAGGTATCTTTTCCAAACACAATGGAATGCAACTAGAAATCAATAGCAGATGGAAAAACACACAATTCACAAATATGTGGAAATTGAACACATTCTCAATAACAAATGGGTCAAAGAAAACATAAAAAAGGAAATAAGAAAACATCTTGAGACAAATGGAAATGAAAACAAATATATCAAGCATATACAATTCAGTAAAAGTAGTACTAATAGAGAAGTTCACAAAGATTAAATGCTTACATTTAGATAATAGGAAGATCTTAAAGAAGCAACCTAATTCTGTACCTCAAGGAATTAAAGAAGAACAAACTAATTCCAAAGATAGCAGAGGAAAGAAAACGATAAATGTTAGAGCATAAATGAAATAGAGACTAGAAAAATAATAGAAAAAATTAAACTAAGACTTGGCATTTTGAAATGATCAACAAAGTTTATAAATCTTCAGTTAAACTTAAAAAAAGAGAAACTATTCAAATAAATAAATTATCAGTAATGAAAGAGGAGACATTTCAAATGATGCAACGAGAAATAATAAAATAATCATAAGAGACTGCAAGACAATGAATCAGTAATCAAAAACCTCCCAAGAAACCTCCAGGACCAGATGGCTTCATTGGTGAGTTCCACCAAACATTTAAAGAATAATTAACACCAAACTTTTCTAAACTTGTCCGAAAAATTGAAAGTGAAAAGACACTTTCGTACTCATTTAATGAGGCCAGCTTCATCTGATACTAAAGCCAGACAAAGATACCACAAGAAAAGAAAACTGTAGGCCAATATTACTGATGAATACAACTGTAAAAAATCTTCACAAAATATACCAAACTGAATCTAACAGTACATAAAAGGATACTATACCATGACCAGGTCGGATTTATTCTTGGGGAGCAAAGGTAATTCAAAATACCAATATCAATTAATGTGATACATAATAACTAACAGAATAAAGGGTAAAAATCACATGATCATCTCCTTAGACACAAAAATAAAGTTTGACAAATTTCAGCAACTTTTCAATAAAAAAGGCTCAATGAACTAAGAGTAGAGGGAAAGTACCTCAAATAATAAAGGCCACATATGAAAATCCTTCAGTTACCATCATGCTCAATGGTTAAAAAAATTATAAGGGAAGAAATATAATTATTGGTTTGCAGATAACATGATCTTTTATGTATAAAGTGCCTAAAAATGTAACAACAACAAAACTCTTAGAAATAACAAACAAATTCAATAGAGTTGCAGAATACAAAATAAATACATAAAAATGTGGTTGTATACACTAAAAATGAACAGTTTAAGAAGGAAATCAAGAAGAAAATCCCATTTACAATAGCATCTAAAAGAATAAAATGTTTAGAAATAAACTTAAGGGGCAAAAGACTTGTATGCTGAAAACTACAAAACGCTGAACAAAATTAAAGACAATACATATTAGAAAGACCATACATACAGTGGAGGGACATTGTATGTTTATTAATTTAAAGACATTATTGAGATGTCTAAACTACCCAATGTGATCTACAAATTAAATAGAATTCCTATCAAAGTTTCAATGGCATTTTTCTTTACAAAAACAGAGAAAACAATCATAAAATTCATATGGAATCCCAGCAGACTCTGAATAGCAAAAACAATCTAGAAAAAGAGCAAAGTTAAAGGCTTTAAAATTCCTGGTTTCAAAACACATTAAAAATCTACTGTAGTCAAACTGTATGATGCTGCCGTAGAGACAGACGTATCCATAGAGCAGCATAGAGAGTCCAGAAATAAATTAATTCGTGCACAGTCAACTGATCTTTGGCAAGGATGCCAAGAATACACAATTGGGAAAAGAGAGTCTCTCCGATAAATGGTGTTAGGAAAATTGGATATCCACATGCAAAAGAATGAAATTGGACCTTTATCTTATACCATACACAAAAATAAACTCGAGATGGATTAAACACTTAAATGTAACACCGAAAATTGAAAAACTTCTAGAACACAGGGAAGAAGATCCTTAATATTGGTCTTACCAATGATTTCTTAGATATAATGCTAAAAAATGTAGAAAACAAAAGCAAAAATAGAAAAGCCTGACTATGTCAAATTAAAAAGCATCTGCATAGCTGAATATCTGTATGAATACAAGTATTAACCTAGGCTACGCATTTCATACAGCAAGTCAATACAGTGCACGTGGGAACAAAACTATCTCTATTACCCAAATGAAAATACTTCTATTTTATTTTAAGAGTTTTATGCATAGTAAGCACACTCAACTTTTTCTTGTTTAGAGCAGTTACAAGATATTTTTTGACAGGTGATCATCCACAAGTGTCAACCTAGCCAATTAAACAACCATTTGCTAAACTAAACTGTGTAGTCATTCAGAAGTTTTTTTGGACTGTGGACTATAAGCTTAACTCTTCTGATCTAAGTTATGAATTTTGTATGAGCATTTCAGTACTTAATACATCTCATGAGCTTCAAGCTCATATTTTCCAAAGATTTCTCAATATCATTTATTGATAGTCTATAGATATCTTAAATTCTATATTTTCTATATTAAATTCTATATACCAAATATTGTATTGCTTTTACTTCTAGTAATATTAATTGCTTCTCTCCATTTCCCTTCTCTATACCCTTGCTGTTATTGCCAGAGTGGTCCTTCTTTAATTTTACCTGAATTATTCTAATACTCTTTCAACAAAATAATAGAAATCATTTCTGAGTCTTTTTCGTCTATTTCTTTACAATTGAAAGATATACATGCTGCCATAAATGCTAGTGGATCACTAAAACAACAATTCTCAATAAAGGGATGCCTCACCGAGGGATGTAAGGAATACCTCAAACATCCACAAATGGGGTTTGTGTATAGTTTTTAAAATTAGTACTTTGATCTTCAGAAACATCCCCTATTATCTTAAGGGAACAAAAAATTTCAACATGCAATGGCTTAAATAAACGGCAATTTATTTTTAATTAGTTTTTTAACAAGAATTCTGGAGTAGGGCTGCTGTAGACAACTAAAATATGTCAGCTGATTATAATTTTCTGGGATATTCTGGACACAACATGGCTATGCAATTCTAGGAGTCACCTCTTTATTCAAGACAGAAAGAAGGAGTAAGAAGTACAAACAGTATGCCCCTCTAATCAGGAAAGTTCTCCCAGAACTTCTGGGCAGACTAATGCTTACATCTTATTAGCCTGAACAGCCACATACACAATCCTCCTTGCAAGAGAGACAACTATTATTTTTTCACCCACCACAATAGAGAAAAAGAAAAAGAAAAGGTGATTGAGCTAGCCAATTCCTGGTGTCTGCCATGTCACCCCAGAAAAGTGTGTCCAACCTATGTTGAGAATTACTGTATGAAGGTTCTCACTCTAATCCCTCTATTCTCCCTCTTTGCCACCAAAGTCCCCCTTTCTTAAAAAAATGTGACCATGCACAACCTTGTCTAAAATATTTGGTGGATTCTTCCCTTCTACATTAACAGCAGCTTGGTCCCCTATTGTGTTAATAGTATAATGATGTGAGATAATTGAATGAACAATTTTGTGAATAACTTATTAAATCAATTTGGGGAAAATAAAAGTTGTAATAATCCCATTTTCATTGGTTATTTTTATATTATTTCTTAATTTACTTAAGAAAAAGACAGCATAGATGGAAGGCAAGGAATTACACTATTCTTTGGCTCTGCTTGTGTATTGTGTCATGTATGTAGCTATCATCTGTCCTATGTACTACAGAGAAACACATGTTGAAAACTGTTGACTTGCATGATAAGATCCAAAACTATTCTTGTGAACCAAAAGATTATTTGAGGTCTGAGCATCACAAATATTTTGAACAACCTGCTCCTGCAATTAATCATCAGGTTTTAAAATTATGCAATGCATCTTGGTCTTTATGGCTTTATTTTCTGTTTTTATGCATTTTTCCGTCTCTAGCATGGCATTTTCAAAATCTTGTTTAGTCATTTTGAAGAATGCCTCTGAGTCATTCTTAAAACTTAAGTCAAACATAATTTCTTTCACAAAGTTCTTGACCTCCCAGTCATAGGTAAATTCTTTTCTCCCTGTAGCTCCCAGGGTGTCTTATTCATACTGCTATAAAGGTCGTGATTGTTTTATTTTATGTCTCTCCTCTTTTGACTCTGAAACCTTATGAAAGTCACAAGTTGTGCTCTATTAATCTTCATATTTTTAACCACTGATATTTTTGGCACATAATACACATTCATTCATTTACTTATCCAGGAAACATCTATTAAGTCAAAATAGACAATCCTCAATGGGCATGAACAACCTGCACAAGTACTCAGCCCTAATAAGCAGTAGACACAGCTGAATTATGCTTAGGTCTAGTTTTAAATTGCTCTGACATTTCTATTTAAAATGACCAGAATTTGAAATGATCAGAATCAGAAGCAGCAAAAGTCTCTCTAAATATTAGCTGCCAATGTAAATCAGAAAACAATATTCAGAGTGTAATCATTGAAAAGAAAGGCCTGATTGTAATCAGCTTTATTAAACACTTCCCCCCAAATTAAAGCTATGGTTTATATCTATCTTATTATTTTAATATTGCAAGATTGGCTCTTTGGATAAGGAATCTTCAAAATATGATTTTTCAAAGATCACCTTGTTTTGAAACTAAGGTTTTCAGATGAGTGTATCATAATGATGACAATTGTCTTAAAAACATACAACATACATTCCAAATTTGTCAAGAGGGCTCGAAAGCTGCAGAAGCTAGGCAATCTCAAGCTATCTTCACCGAATCAAATGAAATATAGCTAGTTATTGTTTTGCTGACATCCAATACATTAAGAAGCATAATGTATAAATATTGAGTTTGGGTGGAAAGTTTCAGCTCCTGAAGGAAATTCCGACATGACCAAGGGATTCAAGGATAAACCTGTGGAAACTCTGAACTGCTCAAATTTTAACAGCCCTAACCTCACTGAACACACACACACACACACAAACACACACACACAGAGACACATGCACGCACGCATACATGCACACACACACACTTCTGCTTTCTAAGCCTTGTTCTCCTTGCTGCTATTTTTTTTTTTTTTTCCATCTTATAGCCCTGTATGTCCAGGTCATTTCTAGATCTCACAAAAGAAGAAGACAAGGTAATCTCTTCTTCCATTCCCACAACAAGGGAGTAGTTACTAGACATCAGCATTATCCCCCGTTAAAATTCTAATGAGGCAGCAGTGATAATGAGCTAACTTGCCTGAATTTCCTACAGCAATGATGTGAAGTCAGTAGCTCAACTGAGAGAACACTTTGTGCAGTTATCCTCTTTATTGTTCATCAAAATATATGGTTTGGTTGAGAGGTTCATGTAACTGAGGAACCAGTTCATTTCAATGACAAGCCACTATATTAATCACACTTAAAGTTGAATATATTCTGTAGTTTAACTTTTAGGAGGTCAGTTTGCAGGTCAGTTTATTTTGTGGCTGAATTTGTTTTGTATTTTATTTCTTGCCCTCAGCATCTGCTAAATAGCTCTAAATCTTTAAGTGTCTCATGAAGTTTTCTAAAGTATTTTTTAGAGACTTAGAGTTTGCTTAGAAATTTAATTAAAATATTGTCCTCTGGATCAAAACATGGGTGAATTTATATTTTATTAATAAAGGAATGAAATGTGGAACTAGTTGTACCAGATTAATTATACAATATAACATTACTATGAATAGAATTAATTTAGAAGACTTTAAAAAATAGGGCACTATTATATGTTCATAATCCAGTATACTATATAATTTACGAGGCTGCTTCAGACTTTAGAACATATAAAACTACATTAAAGTCATCGTTCTCTGAAATATTTATTAAAAACCATACCATCTAGTGCACAAGTTAATAAAAATAATTATGTGATATTTCTTGTTAAAATGGTCAATAGATATGTGAGATATAGTGTTTTTTCACATAGCTATTCTGCTCTCCATTTCCCAAACTATGCTGCTAAAATGTTTTGATTGGGCAGAAAAAGAGTTCTATCAGTAGAGACTATCCATCAAACATATGTTGGTAAATGGGGAATAAGAAGCAGGGGAGATATGGAATATACATAATTTTTAAATTTATCACTCTTGTGATTTGTCCTTATATATGTATCACCTATCCAAGATTTCCTGCAAGGTCTATCAACCTGCTTGGTCTCTTTTGTTATCTTGTGAAGTAGTGCTCAAATAAAAAACCCATCGCCTTTTATTTTCATTCAGCTTCTGGATGCTTTCCACCAACTTTCATTGCCTTTAGATTATACCTCCCAAAAAGGCATTAACATTTAAATTTTGCTTCATGCTTATTTTCTAGGAAATGTAAGCCAAAACAATTAGTACCAGAAATGGCATGACTTTTTTTTTTTTTTTTTAATAATGTTAGAGGCTTTGGGGAAAAAGAAGAAACAGACAGCTAAAAATTGTTACCTTAATACGTAATCTGAAAAGCAAAGTGCTCCTCGAGCAGTGTTTTCCTACGGCTGTCATCTCACATCCACAGGAAAGAATGTGTTGAAAATCAAGCCCAGAATCTGTTTTTGAGTGTAACTGAATTGCATATGAAACTAATTGCTTACCATAAGACATTCACATGCGATGCACCACAACAGTTAAATCTAATATTAAATAAATGAGCTGAGCAAAGTTTCAGGATACAAAATCATTGTGCAAAATATTTTTTTCTATACATTAGCCATGAACAATACAAAAATTTAAATTAAGGAAACCATAACATTTATAATATTATCAAAAATAAAATTCTTAGGTATAAATAAACAAAAGAAGTATAAGACATGTACACTGCAAGTACCAAATAGCATTAAAATAAAATAAAGAAGTCCTAAATAAATAGAAAGGAATTCCATGTTCATGAATTAAAGACATGTTAAGATATAATACTCCCAAACTTCATCCACATATTTAACAAAATCTCGTCAAGTCCCAAATGCATTATTTGCATAAATTAACATACTGATGCAAAAATTTAAATATAAAAGAAATGAGAATGATCTAAACAATCTTGGAAAGTAACAAGTTTGAAAACATATACTGACCAATTTCAAAGCTTATTATAAAACTACTGTAATCAAGACTTTGTGGTACTTGCAAAGGATAGATATATAAATCAATGAAATAGAAATGTAAGTACAGTAATAAACCCATACACTTATGGTTAATTGCATTTTAACAAGAGTGTCAAGAAAATTTTATGAGGAAAGAAGAGATTTTTTGACATATGGTGCCTCAAACATCTGCATATCTACATGAAAAAGAAGGAAGTTTTAATCTTTCTTCACATCATATATAAAAATGAACTCCAAATAAATCAAATAACTAAAAATAAGCATTAAAACTATAAAACTCTTAGAAGAAATCATCAGTATAATTATTCATGACATTTATTCTAGAAATGCATTTTAAAAAATAATACCAAAAGCACAAGAAATCAAAGAAAAAATAGCTAATTTGGACTTCATCGAATTTAAAAACATTTTCACTTCAGAGTAGAATATCAAGGTAGTGAAAAGGTAAAACACAAATGGGAGAAAATATTTGTAGATCACATATCTGGTGAAGGTCTAATATCCAGAATATATGAAGAACCATTAGCTAGAGCTCAACAGAAAGATCAAATAATTCTGTAAAAAAAAAATGGGCAAAAGATTTGAATAGAGATTTTTCTAAAGAAGATGTACAAATGGACAATATATTCCACATTATTGGCCAACAGGAAAATGAAATGCATTAGGAAAAGCCACAATGAGATAACCACTTCACATACACTAGGAGGTTTCTAATCAAAAGAGCAGACAATAAGAAGTGTTGGCAGAGATTTGGAAAAATATGAGCCCTCATACTTTTGCTGGTTAGAATATAAAATAGTGTAGCTACTTTGAAAAACAGTTCAGCAGTACCTTAAAAAGTTAAGCATAAAGTTACCATATGATCTACGGATTATACTGCTATGTATATATCCAAGATAATTGAGACCACATGTCCACACACAAACTTGTTTGAAAGTTAATAGCAGCACTATTCATAAAAGCCAAAACATGTAAACAATCTAAATGTTCATCACAGCACTATTCAAAAACGCCAAAAAGCGCAAACAATCTAAATGTTCATTATCTGATGAAGGAATAAATAAAAGGTATATAGTATATACATGCAATAAAACATTATTCAGCAAAAAGGGAAAGAAAGAAATAAAGTAGGACTGGGTGCGGTGGCTCACTCCTGCAATCCCAGCACTTTGGGAGGCCGAGGAGGGAGGATCACGAGGTCAGGAGTTCGAGACCAGCCTGATCAACATGGTGAAACCCCGTCTCTACTAAAAAAAAAAATACAAAAAAAATTAGCCAGGTATGGTGGCAGGCATCTGTAATCCCAGCTACTTGGGAGGCTGAGGCAGAGAATTGCTTGAACCCAGGAGGCGGAGGTTGTAGGAGAAAACGAAATTAGGCCAGTGAAACAAGCGGGGAAAAGGGCAAGAAAACGACAAAAAAAAAAAAAAAAAAAAAAAAAAAGGAAAAAAAAAAAGAAAGTAGTGATTCACACTAAAATGTAGATAACCCTTTAAAATATGCTAAGTGAAAAATGTCAGATACAAAAAGGTACATATTGCATGATATTTTTACGTGAAATGTTTAGAAAAGGCAAATGCATAGATACAGAAAGTAGATTACCTCTTCAAAGGTCTGGAAGGGATAGGAGTGATTGCTAAAAGGTATGATTTTTTTGCTGGGCTGAGAATATTCTGAAATTTGGTAGTTGTGACAACTATACCACCTTGCAAATATACAAAAAGTACTGAATGCTTTACTTCAAACAGGTGAATATTTTAGTAGCTAAATTACATCTTTAAAAAAAATACACTAAACACACATACTGTAGCCATTGGAGCTATTACTAAAAGAAGTCAGCAAGAACACTACTATGAGAGTTTCAGGGAAAATGTACCTAATCAGCAAATTACTAACGCTCTGGACCATTTTGAATTAACCCTATAAGGAGGAAGCAAATAATGCCCAGTTGGAGGGAAATTTGTAGATTAAAATCACTCACTTCTCTTTGCTAAACTAGCTGAGTAATTCTTAAATAAAGAAGGAGTTAATCTGCTTCAGCTAATCTATAAAACTGTATTTGGCATTGATACATATAAAAATACAAAATAACCATGTATTAAATACTGAGTGACAAGAGATTAATACAACTTAGCTCTATTTTTCAATGACCCTATAGCCTAGAAGTTAAGGTAGATATTATTTAAGGCATGAATATTCTATGCCTTTGCAAACTTATGTGCGTGTTTGTCATCATACTCCAACTTAACAGCAAAACCCTAAAGAGCCAACAAGTAATTAAAGTTGAAGCAGGTATGAACTAAGCGTTGAGTTTCAGTAACAGAATCTATTCAGCCTCTCAGAATGAAAGAGAAACAGGCTATCAAATAAATCCGTTAATAACCAATATTTAGATGCTTAATGATGGCTTAGCTGAAAATGTGGAGAACGAGATAGTGGAGGAAAGATGTGTCATGAATTCTGAGGATCTGAAGCAGAATTCCAGTGTTTAGGAGTGCCTAAGAGCAAACATGGACAAAATGATCCCCAAAATAAGGAAGTAAGGCCAAGAAGTAAGGCACTGACTCAGAGATGAGAAGTCAACAGGGTTACACAGCTACTTGAGTCTGCATGCAAGGTCAAATAGGGCTAGTATTAATCTAATTCTTCTAAGTTACTAGTGTTCAGCTGCATAAGGAATCACATCTTATTCACTCCTTGTCACTCCTACACCAAGTGGGAAGCTTGGCACATAGCGGGCACTAAATAAATATTTATTTAATAAATGAAAGAATGAATGTAATGACTCCAGCTGTGATAGTTAGAGGGACACAGGGGCAAAAAGCTAAGTCAACCATGATACTTGACTATCTTTGTGCAGTCAGGCCTTTTAATGACATTAATAGCTTTCATGAGGTCAATAAACATAGTGTGGGAAATTATTCTTTAATTTCTGCAATTTACTACCAAGAATCAAGTCATTCAATTACCCTTCAATGTGGCCTCAGGCTTCTCTGTAATTCGAGAAGTGTAGTTAACAAAGAGCATCCAAAGCTAATACAAGTAATCTGGCCAAGATTCTTTCTTCAATGCAGCATTCTAAATACAGCTTACCTACATGCATAGGCTATCAAAATATCAAAAGACTGTCATTGAAAAGTATTTGATCTGCAAAGGTGAAAATCATCCTAATTTGTTAAGTCAAATTCCTTACATTTCAAAATTATAGCAATTGTGAGTTTCCATATATTTACTTGGGTGTTTATTAAAGTTCTTCTATCGTATTGATGATATCATCTATACTTTAAAATCATAAGACCCACATATGCTTCCTTAGTTGTGGAAGCTATCTAAAGACGACGAGATGACCTGTGTTGTTTTGGACTGCAGTTTGCAGTTCATCTAGGTTTTATTATCACAACCTAAGCTACTTAGCCTTTAGGGTCTTGGACACAGTTAAAAGGCATTACCTGATTATTGGTAAGACACTCTTAGATATTTTGACCAAACTTCTTTGGTAAATTGGTTATACTGATGTAAGAAAATCCATTGCAGTTATGACTACTGAGGAAATGATATATTGGTGCCCACTTGCTGTGTAATACCTGTAATAAATAGGAGATAATAAAGTTTGGTTATTTTCATTTTCAGTTAGAATTTATTCCTCTAGTAAGCGATTTAAAGAACAAGAAATTGAATAATTTTTTGATATTTTAAAATTGTTCCTACACTGAAAATCAACACATATTCATGTATTCATTCAACAAATTTGTGTTAAGTGTTGACTAAGTGGCAGGCACTTAGTGGCATATATAGGAATGGAAAAAGGGCATATTATTGAAAATTGTATATTTTCAACAATGTTTGAGATCTGTTAAACATCATGGATGTTAAGAACATGTTGAAAAGATTTGAAAGAAAGACTATGTAAGAAAAACTCAGATTTATCATATATTTTATAGCAGCGATATTTTATAAGGCATATAGATAATCAACATTTTAAAAAGATTTTCTTTATTAATGTCTTATTTCCTGACTATACTTCTCTACCTTTTTCCCCATTTCCCAGTACTCTCCTAGGTTTGTTCCTCCTTATATTAAAACCTGGATGATAGCTTTTGAGAGGTTTTCCCATATCCCTACTCAAAAGTAAGTACCATAAATATTAAAATAACTATTTATGGCATGGCATGTTAGTTGAGGTATAGTCATAGTATCATCTGTTGCCAGAGCTTTAATCAAGTTCTCTCTCTGCATTATCTGTGCATTAACAAATTCAGAAATCTCAGAAACAGAAATCACTCCAATAACTCAAAGACAGTTTATGAGTAGGTGTATTTTATGTAATATATGTATGGTGCTATCAATATAGTACAAACCAATAAAAGTCTTGAAGAAAACTTAGTTTACCACTTAAAGGAAGCTTTCAGTGAATCCTTTTGTAAAGATAAAAATCGCTGACATTTAATCATGTGTGTAAATATAGATTTTCTTTTATTAGGATTGCTTTATTATGATTTGTTCTCTCAACTCACAAGTTCCCCAAACTTTTGAATCTGTATTTACTGTTATTTTTATATAAAAAGGCAGCAAAATACATGTGAAAGAGCACTGAATATAAGAGTCAGAATTGTATATTTGTGTGAACTTGAGTGTGTCTTTTATTTCTCTGGACCTAGTCCAAAGGAATTATATTAGATGCATGTTCACCTTCCAATTCTAAAATTTGATGATATGTTGTGATGCAACAGCTACGTCTGTTATGTTAGAAGCTTTTAATCGGTACCTACAGTACAAAAATAGAATTGACTAAAAGTAATCATCTGGTGCTTTTCTTCTTGATGTGATGTAAGCTATTCTTAGGACACATTCTAGTCTCCGTCATATGCATAATTCTAAATAAGAGTTTTCTGACTGTTCAGATATTCAAAGAGCTTCAGTAATTTGTGGACTGTGGAATTCTACCTGGACCACAAGTTAGTGACCGATATTCTGATCTACCCTTTTGAGGACTTTACAATGAACTCAATTAAGCTTATTTTCTCTTATATCATTAAAATGGATTGTAAGACCAAAGTTTAACTTGAAAGGTGACTATATGCTCTTTTAAACAGAAAGCAATATTTTATTTTAATTGTTGGAACATTTGTCATGTTTCTATTCCTATTGATTTTTTACATCATTACCATTGAATAATGTTTCCAACAATTATCCTATAAGTTTAAACATAAAACTTGAGAGTTCATAGGTACATCGAGGATGCCATAGCACTGATCTTGATATAGAATTACAGCCATGGACAATTTTACATGAGAGAGTTTATAAAGAATTCTTAGCAGATCAATTATGTTAGAAGCTATCGCAACAAACAAACAAACAACTGGACAAGGCTTGAGACAATTACCTGATTCTTACCAATGGGAGGTACAATCATTTCAGGGAACATGGTGTGCCCCCATCTCCATTTGCAACTCAAAATGCACACTTTTCTTCCTTTCCGTGTTTCTTCCCATTTAGGAGAAAGAAAACTACATAGCTTGTTGTACCTCACTGCCCTCGTTTAGGGCCTTCTTGCCTCTTTAAAATGTAAACCTCCTAATCCAGAAAAGGGATTGTCTTTTCTAGCATCCCAAACTTAGCTCAATAGCTGGCACATTGCAGGCACTCAACCAATGTTTGCGAATTTTTTAATCCATAAATGGGAAAACTGAGGCCCAGAGATAAGTCAAGTGTCTTGTCTAAAACCACTCAGCTTATTTGCTGGCACAACTGTGAGTCCTCACTCTTGTAAGTGTAATAATCTTTCCACAGAACCACACCACATAAGGCAATGCAGTGAGCCTATGTACATTCCGGTTATTTCAATTATGCTTTTGTCCTCTATCTGCTTTATAACAATATTCTGAACAGACTTGCTTCTTGAACTCCCGAAAACCAAAACTTGCAGTCATCCATGAATACACCACCTTTGCCCCTACTCTATGCTCTGCTTGTTTTGCGCATTTTGGAATCTTGCCTTTGCTTTCCGAGCTAAGAAATCTCCCCATTGTGATTGCCTGAGTGTCTGCCTGATGGTCATTAGCTACATAATCCCAAAGCAGCCAGAAAGCAAAATTTCACTTACCACGTATTTTATCTTTATTGATACACAGTGTGATTATACCTCTGAAGAGTTAATGCTCCAGAAATATTAGGTATGTTCATATGAGATCCATGAGCCATTTCAGATGATAAAAAAAGTACCACTTTATGGAATTCGAACCAGTCCATTAACTTTGCATTGCATAAAACTATCAGGTTAGGATTTTTAATTGAATGGGCTTGAACTTTCTTAGTGGCTATTTCTTCCTTTCTATATTAAAATCTCAGCCTTATTGCTGCTGAGTATATAAACAAGCATATACATATACAAACACTCCACTTAATTAAAACCAGAAAGCCCATTCACTTAATTAGTTAGTGTGCATGAAGCACCCTTTGGAAAAGATGCTACTAACTTTTGCCACTTTAGAAAAGCAATTTAACAAATATTAGTGACTCTCGTTGGCTCGGTGTAAATTGTGTTCAGAAATGTGCCAGTGTTTACACGCACACACACTTCAGATGCCTCAACAAGACATTAAACAAATTCAAGCCTATATCATCAGAAATATTTTATCATTTGTAGAAAAATTGAACTAGTGAAGAACTTCTTGATTTTTCTTTTTACTTTTTCTCTACAGTTTAATAATCAAAACTGTTGGCTACTGAACACTAAGTATTCTTCTAAAATGATTCATGTGAGCTATCTTCTGACAATGATAACAAAAGCATTATAAGAGAGTGTAACTATTGCCTCCACATATAGATGAGGAAACTGAGGCACATGTAGGTTAAATAACTTGGCCAATGGTGAAGCTTGAATTTGAATCCAGGAAACCTTGATTCCAAAGTTGGCGCATTTAATCATTGAACTGTACAGCTCTGTTAATCAAAACAAGTGTAAACTTTGTATTTTATTTGAAAACATATTTGCCTAACTATTCTCAGGTATCTATGAATACTCTAGGTATCTTTCACTGTTCAAATGAAAACCTTTCTGTGATTTAAATTCTATTGGACATTGCATAACACATCTAAAATAATTATTTAGTCTCTCATACATTGATTTACCATGCTCATCTGCAATAAGGGAAACTTTTCCCTAAAATGACTTAAATCATCTCTCTTACTGCTCATTACTTTGATTTTAATGACTCGAATATTATTTTTGATTTCCTCAATATTTTAATACTACTTCAGTTTGGGGACCTCCTCTAAATTATTAGAAAATTCATAGACTAGGTATCTGAAATACAGATTTACAGCTTTAGTATGAGCTAAAGCTACGTAATACAATTGTTGGAACCACGTTTAGGAATTTATAAACTACTGTATCACTCAAAGCTTAAGCTGAATAGCGATCTGATTTTCAAGCCCATCTGGAATTAGAAACTGAAATCCAGAAGAAATGGATGAGTAAAGTGGAAGTGACCCCTTAGTACTAAAGAAGGAAGCTTGGACACACAAAAATTCACACAGATTTGTGTTATTACAATGTTTAATGATAAATATTCAAAATAAGGACACACATTATCAATAAAGAGCAAAAATGTGTTTAATTATAGCAGTCTTGAAGGTTATGAATAATACAAATTACAAAAATGATGATAAAAAAAACAAGAAATAAAAATTCTTGGCAAGGGTGTGAAGAGACAACCCTTGCACAATGTTGGTGGGAATGTAAATTGGTTCCACCATTACAGAAAACTGTATGGAGGTCCATCAGAATAGACCTATCATACAATCCAGCAATTCCACTTGTTGGTAAAGATCAAAAGGAAATACATCACTCCTGCTTATAAGCTGGTTGTTTGGAACTATTTTTTTGTTGAGTTATTAAATGGCATGTTCTCTTTTGCTCATTTGTCTGCCCAGTTTTAATTGCTCTGTCAATTTCTGAATCTCTTCTGGAATTTTGTCAAAAATACTAGGAGTAGAGTGAAAAAACCTATAGCCAAATTCTAATGAATAAGAATTAAGTATCTACGATGATAAAACCTTTCTAAGTATTATTGGGGGTTTACTAATTGTGATAAAACAGGTAGTATACATACATTAAAGCAGTGCAAGCAACAAAGAAATGCATCATCTTCCTCTATAATTGATTAATTAATATTGGATAGGGATCTGATTCTATTATTACCAAAGACAGAATTAAAGTAAGCATTCAATCTTTGGAAATAGGCTACTCATTACATTAATTTTCAGCATGTTATTAAAATATACACACATGATTAAATATTTCAAGTCAATTTAACTGCTAATAAGGAAATGTTATAAAAGTAGAATAATGCTTCCCAAATGTCTGGGTAATACAAATATACTCAGAATGATGGAAAAACAAAATGCAAAGAAATGATAAAAGGCAAGATGAAGAGTAAAGGGAATCAACTAAGATAATTTAAAGGAAAAATCTAGGAAAGGAGAAGTAGAAGAGAATATGATAAGTCAAAGATAATGAGAATGGAGAAGATAAATTAGCTGTAGAAAAAGATAGATTCTGAGATATGCATTTAGACTATTTATAATTCCATTTTGGGTGGATTCAAACGAATGGCAAATGTCCACTAAGTAACCTTGACTATTATAATATTTCAGATATAATAAGGTCAGGGAAATAGTGAGCCTGTCTTAGTTTGTGTCTGTCTTAAAAATTTATGTTAATGTACAAACATAACAGGCATATATTAATGAGGTTTTCTTCTATACATTTTAAGTGTTCATAACTCTCTTATTACCTTGAGCTACCTATGTGTTTGAGGAGGATGGATTTAAATTTTTTAAACTGTAATGTAAATAATAGTAAAAAAATAATAGCAATAAGGAAATACCAAACAAGGTATTTTAAATACATTAAAATTACTCTATGCTAATGCAGTATCTTTAATGCTATGCATTAATGGATACAATAGGTTAGCTCATTTAGTATCTATTTCAACTTCTTTCTATTGTACTTTCTTGAAATACAGATGCTGATAAAGATTATATTTTCATATTTTCTTATAATTGGGATTCAAGATTTTATTTAGCTCCCATCCATTATATGTTCTCATGCATTCTTTGAATTTGGAATTGTACAAAGTGGAAAAAATCAAGGTGTGATGCATCCATTCTATTGAAGTATATCACCATCAATATGACTCTACAGTTAATGACCACTTGATTTAGAGACTTTCTTTTAGTAATAGCAGCAGTCTCCTGATTGTGGCATCATTCTGAGGTAAGCAACTTCACGATTTTGAACAATGGAACTGGATCTTGCAGTGTGACTCTGGAGGTTAAGTTGTTCCTGGAATTTTGGCCTGAAGCAAGCTCTATTGAGATATTTTCAGCCATTAAATATCTGGCAATAAATCATTTTCTTTGTAGGTTTGGAAAAGTTGTTTGTGTTGTCTATAACAAACATCTAACTAATAAACTATATGAAAAAGAAAGAATTAATACATATCCTCTGACAACCAAAGTAGGATTTTCAAGTTCATAGCTAAAAAATGGGCTTGAAAGCCAGGTCTTCCAAAAACAGAAAATAATATTCTAATTTATTTAGCTCTGAAAGTTAACAAGAAGCATACTAGACCACTTCTAAACAGGATGATGAAGAAGGGAAGGATCCAGTATCTAGATAGGATATTGAAAAAGGGCGAAATCCAATGTCTATTTCCACCATTATGATTGATGGCACAAGAAAGGTGATCCAGGTAAGAAAGGCAGAGGGTAAAATATATGTGTTTTGATATTCTTTCTCCACGGTTGGTCCCAGAATGGAGAGGTATATATCATCATGAAATGTTAAGGCAAGGCATTGCAACACTTCACATTTAAAATATTTGAAGGAGATTCCCTTGAAACTTGCCCTGTAACAGAATCTTGGGAGTAGCCATGTCAAATGGAGTTTCAGGGGAAAAGTGATTAAGCTAGAAGGCAGGTAGGAATGTTGCTTTCCTGAGCACCTCTTGAGCCCTGCATGGCATGATTGAGACTCAAATGCTCATTTATGTCATACAGTTGAACTATGTAAAGGAGATGAGCAGATAGTTAGAATGTCTACTGTTTGGACCACCACAGCAAAGCATGAGATGGTACTGGAGCAGAAGCTATGGTATAGATTGGCTGAGCTGTGAGCCAGGTAAAAAGAAAAAACATGGTGAATGCTGAGAGGAATTTCATATCCAATAAGATCCAAAGTGAAACCAACCAGCCTGCAGGCATGTATCCTAGCCAAACTAACAAATTAAAAATCCAAGGTTAGATCATGAGCACAATCGATTCAGCATCAGATACCAGTATGATGATCAGGGATGGTAAGTTCAGATCTCAGTTACCAATCCAGGGAGAAGCCCAGACTAGTTATTCCATGAGGGAAACCCTGATGATCTGGAGAACACATGGTGGACTTAAGCAGTGTATTTCCCTCTGGCCCCACAAGGTCATGAAAACTATCTCCAGGAACTACTGGAGAGGGGCAGAGAACTTGAAAACACTCAGCATTTCATATAAAGAGGATGAGCAGTTTCTCTAAGGGATTACTGAAATATTTAATCATATTGAACTATAATTTGAATTTTGATTTTTGTTACTTTTTCTTGCTTCACATTGGGGTAGGCTACTCGAGGAAAATATCATTTATAGAAAAAATTAAAAAACTTTTCTTCTACTATTAGATTGTAGCATAGGTTTATAATTATGTTCTATTCGGATATCAAAAACTTATTGATATATGACTAAATAAGATTGATTTTACTACTGTAATGATTACAAGTGAAACACAAATTATAAAAAAAGCTAGAATTCTAAATTACAGGATCTTTTCAGAAAACATGAAATGAGTGTAGCATAGTTACACTTTTATAGGTTCCTGTTTATGCCAACAAACAAAAAAACAAAGTGGATAAAGTGTAAACAACTTATTAAATTTTATTACCAGTGTTTTTGTGCACTTTTTTCTCTTCTTTTTAAAATTAAATTTAATTTTTAACAATAAATTATACCATAATTGAATATTGTTATTGATATCTATTGGTAAAAGATTATACCATAAATCAAATATTGCTATTGGTATAGAGTTCCATGAATATAAACATATATAGAATTAAACATCACCAAAATTGCAATTCAGAGAAGATTCATCACCTTTAAAAAAACATTCCTTGCTTTATTCCTTCATAATCCCGGGCAACTCCATGCATCTAACCCATATCAACCACTGATATGTTCACTAACACTATACTTCTGTCTTATAGAAAGTGTATTATGAATGGAATCTCACAGCATGTAACAATTTGAGTTCTTTCACTCAGCATAATGCATTCAAGATACATCCAAGTTGTTAGATGTATCCAAAGTTGACCTTTTAAAAAAATTGCTTCAATGAAGTATATTATAGGAATACAGATGCTGTAAACATCCTTGCTACAGATTTTTGTGTGAACATAATTTTTATTTCTAATTACATAAGAGTAACAGTCTTTGGTCATATGATGAAAGTATGTATAATTTTATAAGAAACTTCCAAACTGTTTTTCAGAGGGGCTCTATTAATTTGCATTTTCACCAAAAATGTGCACAAGTTACAGATGCTTCACCAGCTTGTTAGTACTTGACATTATCAACATTTTGATTTTAACTACTCTAAAAGGTATGTAATAGTAATTCATTCAGGTTTTAATTTACATTTTCTTAATGGCTAATTATGATGAACATTTTTCTATATGCTTATTTGTCATTTTTATATCCTCTTTGGTGAAATGCCTATTCAAATAGTTTGCCCACTTTTAATTGGGTCACTGTTTTTTTAATTTTTAACTTAGTTCTTTATATACATATATGTGTGTGTATACATTTATGTGTATATATATGTGTGTGTGTGTTTGTATTCCTTTTACATTTTATTTATATATTCCTTTAACAGATTTGTGATTTGTATTCTCTTAACCATTTTTTGTAAAAGCAAAAATTATCAACTTTGATGAATCTAATTGATCTTTTTTTCTTTTTATTCTTCTTCTAAGAACGCTTTGACTAACCCAGGTCACTAAGATTTTTTTTTCTAAATATTTTATATCTTTACATCTTGCATGTATATCTATGTTTATTTTGTATACTTTTGTATAAAGCATGAAGATTAGGTTGAGGGTTTTTTCTTGCTTATTTGTTTTTTTTTTTTTTTTTGGTGCATGTATATCCAACTGTTCCAGAAACAGTTGCTGAAAAATTATTTCTCCATTTGCGGTTTTGTTGATAATCAATTGGCCATAATTGCATTGATCTATATCTGGTTTCTCTCTGCTACTTCATTGATCTATAATTCTGTCTCATCAGTGATACCACATTGTGTTGATGACTGTAGCTTTAAAGCAATTCTTAATGTGAGATTTGCTATAAGGATAGAGTAATTCTTATAAGGATAGAGTCTTCCTATCTGATATTTCATTGACATTGTTTTAGCTATCCTAGTTCATTTGCTCTCTTTATACAGCTTAGAATTATATAAAATTGTAGGTTCTGGATATTAGCCCTTTGTCAGAGGAGTAGATTGCAAAAATTTTCTCCCATTCTGTAGGTTTCCTGTTCACTCTGATGGTAGTTTCTTTTGCTGTGCAAAAGAAAAGTTTAATTAGATCCCATTTGTCAATTTTGGTTTTTGTTGCTGTTGCTTTTGGTGTTTTAGACACGAAGTCCTTGCCCATGCCTATGTCCTGAATGGTATTATCTAGGTTTTCTTCTAGGGTTTTTATGGTTTTAGGTCTAACATTTAAGTCTCTAATCCATCAGGAATTAATTTTCGTATAAAGAGTAAGGAAAGGATCCAGTTTCAGCTTTCTACTTATGGCTAGCCAATTTTCCCAGCATCATTTATTAAATAGGGAATCCTTTCCCCATTTCTTGTTTTTGTCAGGTTTGTCAAAGATCAGATGGCTGTAGATGTGTGGTATTATTTCTGAGGGCTCTGTTCTGTTCCATTGGTCTATATCTCTGTTTTGGTACCAATATCATGCTGTTTTGGTTACTGTAGCCTTGTAGTACAGTTTGAAGTCAGGTAGCGTGGTGCCTCAGCTTTGTTCTTTTGACTTAGGATTGTCTTGGCAATGCGGGCTCTTTTTTGGTTCCATATAAACTTTAAAGCAGTTTTTTCCAATTCTGTGAAGAAAGTCATTGGTAGCTTAATGGGGATGGCATTGAATCTATAAATTACCTTGGGCAGTATGGCCATTTTCACGATATTGATTCTTCGTATCCATTAGCATGGTATGTTCTTCCATTTATTTGCGTCCTCTTTTATTTCACTGAGCAGTGGTTTGTAGTTCTCCTTGAAGAGGTCCTTTACATCCCTTGTAAGTTGGATTCCTAGGTATTTTATTCTCTTTGAAGCAATTGTGAATGGAAGTTCATTCATGATTTGGCTCTCTGTTTGTCTGTTACTGGTGTCTAAGAATACTTGTGATTTTTGCACATTGATTTGGTATCCCGAGACTTTGCTGAAGTTGCTTAGCAGCTTAAGGAGATTTTGTGCTGAGATGATGGGGTTTTCTAAATATACAATCTTGTCATCTGCAAACAGGGACAATTTGACCTCTTCTTTTCCTAACTGAATACCCTTTATTTCTTTCTCTTTCCTGATTGCCCTAGCCAGAACTTCCAACACTATGTTGAATAGGAGTGGTGAGAGAGAGCATCCCTGTCTTGTGACAGTTTTCAAAGGAAATGCTTCCAGTTTTTGCCCATTCAGTATGATATTGGCTGTGGGCTTGTCATAAATAGCTCTTATTATTTTGAGATATGTTTCATCAATACCGAATTTATTGAGAGTTTTCAGCATGAAGAGCTGTTGAATATTGTCAAAGGCCTTTTCTGCATCTATTGAGATAATCATGTGGTTTTTCTCTTTGGTTCTATTTATACGTTTATTGATTTGTGTATGTTGAACCAGCCTTGCATCCCAGGGATGGAGCCCACTTGATCATGGTGGATAAGATTTCTGATGTGCTGCTGGATTTGGGATTTCTGATGTGCTGCTGGATTTGGTTTGCCAGTATATTATTGAGGATTTTTGCATCGATGTTCATCAGGGATATTGGTCTAAAATTCTCTTTTTTTGTTGTCTCTGCCAGGCTTTGGTATCAGGATGATGTTGACCTGATAAAATGAGTTAGGGAGGATTCCTTCTTTTTCTATTGATTGGAATAGTTTCAGAAGGAAAAGTACCAGCTCCTCCTTGTACCTCTGGTAGAATTCAGCTGTGAATCCTTCTGGTCCTGGAGTTTTTTGGTTGGTAGGCTATTAATTATTGCCTCAATTTCAGAGCCTGCTATTGGTCTATTCAGGGATTCAACTTCTTCCTGGTTTAGTCTTAGGAGAGTGTAAGTGTCCAGGAAATTATCCATTTCTTCTAGATTTTCTAGTTTATTTGCATAGAGGTGTTTATAGTATTCTCTGATGGTAGTTTGTATTTCTGTGGGGTCGGTGGTGATATCTGCTTTATCATTTTTTATTGCGTCTATTTGATTCTTCTCTCTTTTCTTCTTTATTAGTCTTGCTAGCGGTCTATCAAGTTTGTTGATCTTTTAAAAAAACCAGCTCCTGGATTAATTGATTTTTTGGAGGGTTTTTTGTGTCTCTTTCTCCTTCAGTTCTGCTCTGATCTTAGTTATTTCTTGCCTTCTGCTAGCTTTTGAATGTGTTTGCTCTTGCTTCTCCAGTTCTTTTAATTGTGATGGTAGGGTGTCAATTTTAGATCTTTCCAACTTTCTCTTGTGGGCATGTAGTGCTATAAATTTCCTTCTATACACTGCTTTAAATGTGTCCCAGAGATTCTGGTATGTTGTATCTTTGTTCTCATTGGTTTCAAAGAACGTCTTTATTTCTGCCTTCATTTTGTTATGTACCCAGTAGTCATTCAGGAGCAGGTTGCTCAGTTTCCATGTAGTTGAGCGATTTTGATTGAGTTTCTTAGTCCTGAGTTCTAGTTTGATTGCACTGTGGTCTGAGAGACAGTTTGTTATAATTTCTGTTCTTTTACATTTGCTGAGGAGTGCTTTACTTCCAACTATGTGTCAATTTTGGAATAAGTGCAATGTGGTGCTGAGAAGAATGTATATTCTGTTGATTTGGGGTGGAGAGTTTTGTAGATGTCTGTTAGATCCGCTTGGTACAGAGTTGAGTTCAATTCCTGGATATCCTTGTTAACTTTCTGTCTCGTTGATCTGTCTAATGTTGACAGTGGGGTGTTAAAGTCTCCCATTATTATTGTATGAGAGTCTAAGTCTCTTTGTAAGTCTCTAAGGACTTGCTTTATGAATCTGGGTGCTCCTGTATTGGGCGCATATATATTTAGGATAGTTAGCTCTTCTTGTTGAATTGATCCCTTTACCATTATGTAATGGCCTTCTTTGTCTCTTTTGATCTTTGATGGTTTAAAGTCTGTTTTATCAGAGACTAGGATTGCAACCCCTGCTTTTTTTTGTTCTCCATTTGCTTGGTAGATCTTCCTCCATCCCTTTATTTTGAGCCTATGTGTGTCTCTGCATGTGAGATGGGCCTCCTGAATACAGCAAACTGATGGGTCTTGACTCTTTATCCCATTTGCCAGTCTGTGTCTTTTAATTGGACCATTTGGTCCATTTACATTTAAGGTTAATATTGTTATGTGTGAACTTACCAAGCACTCAAACAAATTTACAAGAAAAAAACAAATAACCCCATCAAAAAGTGGGCAAAGGATATGAACAGACATTTCTCAAAAGAAGATATTCATACAGCCAATAGGCACATGAAAAAATGCTCATCATCACTGGCCATCAGAGAAATGCAAATCAAAACCACAATGAGATACCATCTCATACCAGTTAGAATGGCAATCATTAAAAAGTCAGGTGCTGGAGAGGATGTGGAGAAATAGGAACACTTTTACACTGTTGGTGGGATTGTAAACTGGTTCAACCATTGTGGAAAACAGTATGGCAATTCCTCAAGGATCTAGAACTAGAAATACCATTTGACCCAGCCATCCCATTACTGGAGATATACCCAAAGGATTATAAATCATGCTGCTATAAAGACACATGCACACGTATGTTTATTGTGGCACTATTCACAATAGCAAAGACTTGGAATCAACCCAAATGTCCATCAGTGACACACTGGATTAAGAAAATGTGGCACATATACACCATGGAATACTATGCAACCATAAAAAAGGATGAGCTCGTGTCCTTTGTAGGGACATGGATGCAGCTCGAAACCATCATTCTCAGGAAAATATTTCAAGAACAGAAAATCAAACACTGAATGTCCTCACTCATAGGTGGGAATTGAACGATGAGATCACTTGGACTCTGCAAGGGGAACATCACACACCGGGGCCTATTATGGTGAGGGGGGAAGGGGGAGCGGTGGCATTGGGAGTTATACCTGATGTAAATGACGAGTTCATGGGTGCTGACGAGTTGATGGGTGCAGCACACCAAGATGGCACAAGTATACATATGTAACAAACATGCACGTTGTGCACATGTACCCTACAACTTAAAGCATAAAAAAAAAGCTAAAAAAGAAAAGAATTTTCTAAAATTTAGAAAGAAAATTTTAGATTTACTGTAATTTTATTGAAATTCCAGTAAATCCAGCATCAATCTGGATGAAACTGAGATCTTTACTTTGTAGAGTCAACAATTCTCTGGGCATTTTATGTCTACTCAATTATTTAGGACTCTTTTTATTCTTTCATTAATATTTTGTATTTTTCCATATACCAATGCATGTTTTGTTAGATTTATATCTAAGCATTTATGAACTATTATAAATATCCTTTTTAAAACACTTTATTTTCCAATTATCCATTTCCACTATTAAAAAACTATGGTTCAGTTTTGCATGGATCTTGTGACCTTATAAAACTCACTTATTAGTTTTAGGGTTTTTTTAATATTCCTATACATTTTATTTTCTTTCTTTTTATAACAGTTTTATTGAGGTATAAGTGATACACAAAGAACTTTACATACATAATGTGTACAATTTGATGAATTTGAACATATTCTAACATCCTTGATAGCATCACCAAAAGCAAGGTAATAGATACATCCAACAACTCTCAAAGTTTTCTTCTGTACTTTTGTTTTGTTTTTGTTTCAATGGTAAGAACACTTAACATGTAACCTTCTCTTTCCACAAATTTTGAGGTGTACAGTACTGTATGGTTAATCACAGTCACTGTCTATATTTCTAGAACTTATCTAACATCACTGAAATGTTATACCCATTGAATGATTCTCCATTTTTCTTACCCTGTAGATCCTGAAAATCATTACTGTCTTTTTTCCTCCTATGAATTGACTAGTATAGATACCTGCAATAAGTGGAATTTTACAATATATGTCCTTCTGTGAATGGTTTATTTCATTTAGTGTAATATCCTCCAGATTCATCCATAATGTCAAATGGCAGAATTTCTTTTTTATAAGGATGGAGAATATTCCTTTGTTTGTGTATGCCACATTTTTAATCATTAATCTCTTAATGAACATGAGATTTTTTCATATATTGATTATTGTAAATAATGCTGCGATCAACATGGGCATGCAGATATCTCCTTGAGATTCTGATTTCAATATTTTTGGATATATAATCCAGAAAAGGAATTTCAACCCAATAATAATAACAAAATAACCCAATTAAAAAGTGGGCAAAGGATTTGTACAGAAATTCTTTACAGAAGACACACTAATAGTCAACAGATAGATTAAAACATGTTCAACATCATTAATTATCAGGAACATGCAAATAAAAACTACAATAGGATATCTTCTCACACTTATTATAATGACTGTTATTTAAAAAAAAATAACAAGTGTTTCCAATGATGTGGTAAAATTGAAACCCTCATATACTCTTGTTGGGAATGTAAAATGAAACAACTACTGTATTAGTCCATTCTCATGTTGCTATAATGATACCACCTGAGACTGGGTAATTTATAAACAAAGGAGGTTTAATTGACTTACAGTTCCACATGGCCGGAGAGGCCTCAGGAAATGCAATCATGGTGGAAGCAGAAGGAGAAGCAAGTATCGTTACCACAAAGCTGTAGGAGAGTGAGACAGTGAGCAATGGGAAGTGCCACACTTCAAAACCATCTAATCTTGACATGAAGATTACAATTCAAGATGAGATTTGGGTGGAGACACAGAGCCAGATCATATCATTCCTCTTCTGGCCTTTCCCAAATTTCATGTCTTTTTCACATTTAAAAACCAATCATGCCTTCCCAACAGTCCCCCAAAGTCTTAACTCATTTCAGCATTAACCCAAAAGTCCAAGTCCAAAGTCTCATCTGAGACATGGCAACTCCCTTCCACCTATGAGCCTGTAAAATCAAAAGCAAGTTAATTATTTCCAAGACACAATGTGGGTACAGGCAGTGGGTAAACATTCCCATTCTAAATTGAAAAAATTGATCAAAACAAAGGGGCCACAGGCCACAAAAGTTCAAAACCCAGCCAATCAGTCATTAAACCTTAAAGCTCCAAAATCTTTGTGGACACCATGTCTCACATCCAGGTCATGCTGATGCAAGGGTTGGGCTCCCACAGCCTTTAGCAGCTCTGCCCCTGTGGATCTGAAGAGTTCAGCCCTCAAAGTTACTTTCACTGATTGGCCTTGAGTGCTTGCAGCTTTTCTAGGTGCATGGAGCAGCCTGTCAGTAGATCTACCATTCTGGGGTCTGGAGGATGGTGGCCCTCTTCTCACAGCTCTACTAGGCGATGCCCCAGTGGGGACTCTGTGTGGGGGCTCCAACCCCAAATTTCCCCTCTGCATTGCTCTGGTAGAGGTTCTCCACAAGGGCTCTGCCCCTGCTGCAGACTTCTTCCTGGACATCCATATGTTTCACTACATCCTCTGAAATCTAGATGAAGGTTCCCAAAGTTCAACACTTGTCTTCTGTCCACCCCCTCAGGTCCAACACCATGTGGAAGCTGCCAAGGCTTGGATTTTGTACCCTCTAATGCAACGGCTTGAGGTGTTTGTACCTTGGCCCCTTTTAGCCATGGCTGGAGCTGAAGCGGCTGGGATGCAGGGCATCAAGTACAGAGGCTGCACAGAGAAGTAGGTCCCTGGGTCCCACCCAGGAAACCATTTTTCCCTCCTAGGTCTCAAGGCCTGTAATGGGAGGGGCTGCCATGAAGATCTCTGAAATGCCCTGGAGACATTTTCCCATTGTCTTGGCAGTTAATATTTGGTTCCTCATTACTTACGCAAATTTCTACAGCCAGCACGAATTTCTCCCCAGAAAATCAGTTTTTCTTTTCTACTACATAGTCAAGCTGCACATTTTTCAAACTTTTATACTATGCTTACCTTTTAAACATAAGTTCCAATTTCAAATCATCTCTTTGTGAACACATATAGCTGTACATTTTCAGGAAAATCCAGGCAACCTCTTGAATACTTTGTGGCTTAGAAATTTCTTCTGCCAGATACCCTAAATCTTCTCTCTCAAGTTCAAAGTTCCACAGACCTCTAGGCAGGGGGAAAATGCCACCAGTCTCTTTGCTAAAGCATAGCAAGAGTGACTTTTGCTCCAGTTCCCAATTGGTTCTGCATCTCCATCTGAGATCACCTCAGCCTGGACTTCATTGTCCATATCACTATCAACATGTTGTTCAAAATCATTCAACAAATCTCCAGGAAGTTCCAAACTTTACCACATCTGTCTGTCTTCTTCTGAGCCCTGCAAATTGTTTCAACAGACTTTGAACTATCACCCAGTTCCAAAGTCACTTCCACATTGTTAGGTTATCTTTAGAGCAGCGCCCCACTCTCAGTACCAATTCTCTGTATTAGTCTGTTTTCACACTGCTGTAAACATACTACCTGAGACTGTATAATTTATGTTTTAAAAGAGGTTTAATTGACTCACAGTTCCACGTGGCTGGAGATGCCTCAGGAAACTTACCATCAGGAAGGAAAGAAAAAGAAAAGCAAGTATTTTCTTCACAATGTGGCGGGAGAGAGAGAGAGAGAGAGAAACAAAAAGCAAGAAGTGCCACACTTTAAAACTGTCAACTCTTATGAGAGCTCACTCACAACCACCAGACTGGCCTGAGGAAACTGCTCACCTCCCACCAGGTTTCTTCCTTGACATGGGGGGTTACAGTTCAAGATGAGATTTGCGTGGGGACACAGAGACAAACCATATCAACTATGAAAAGTAGAATGAAAGTTATTCAAAAATTAAAACTAGAACTATCATAAACCTTAAATCTTAAATAAAGTCAGCATAAAAGTCACTCTAATTGGGAATATTTTGCTTTATTGAGATAAAAGTAACTTTTCTTCTAATTTACCTGTGCTTATGTGGAAGTTAGTATGTTTCCCAAAGTGAAACAATTGTATAAACACTGAAAACTAAATGGGAAAAAAAATTACATTTAATATGTAGCCTGAGTATTGTTAACTATCCACAGATATGAGAAAAATACAAGCTAAAATCCGTACTCTTCTAAATACCTAAATATTTGACACTTGGTAGGTAATAGGCCTACTTTTTCAAATATTTGCATGCTTAATAACCATAACAAATAGATATTTGGAAGTAAAGCATGTTCTTTACGTTGTATGAAGGGGAAATGATAGAATATTGGCCTACTACCAGTATGGCTGCTTGCAAAAACAAGAGATGTCAACCTAACTACATCAGGCTTTCTCCACAATTCTTTTATTTTCTTGCTATATTTCAGGTTTCCTTCTTCAGGTCGTCTTTCTTTGCACTCCATCTCCTCACATTTGATCAAACTTGATGTTCTTACGCCCTCTTTTAACTGTATTCTATCTCCCTAGATCATCCCCTTTATTCTCTTTGAGCCTTTATGTTGATGTTTTGACTCAAACTTTATTACTTGTCTCAGTGATACTCCAGTCACTGTGATTATGTAGGACTTAGCTATTTCCAGCATTTTATTTTCCTTAAAATTTGATTTTTGCTCTAATATTCACCAAAGATATGGATAAAGTACATTGTGTTTAATTATTTAATGCATCATACTTGAGTTAGAAACCCCAACATCAAAAATAATTCATCTTTCATATTATATTTTAAATCTCTCTCATTAATTCCTTTAATTATATTCTCTTAGCATCTCAAGAATCCATTCCCCTTTTTCCATTTGCACAAAAATTTCCATAGCTATAACCCTGAATATGAGTTGCTTGCCTTATCATCATAGCTTTGGTAAAGTTCCATCTGTCTTTCTACTTCCTCATCCCAAACCATATTGCTATGATGTTCTTCCTAAAATACTGATTTCATTATGTTATTACCATATTTATAAACCTCTCTAAGATATAGTAAAATTCCTTTGTATAGCAACAAAGCCTGACACATTGGAATATACTTAAATACATGTATGATATTTTGTTGAGGTTGTTTACATAACTTATGAGCTTTATAATGGCCTTCAATACATCAAACATTATACCACTGTCTTACTAGTAGAGTTGGACCTAGTTTTGAATCAAAATTCAGGTAAAGGAATTAGGCAAGGAATCTCGATGCTTAGATGTAGCAATTCATAGATTAGCTTAAAAAAAGAACATAAAAATTATATATATAATTTATATATATACATATATTTGAGAAGTTATACATAAATAATGGGTCACTTTGTAAAATGCAAGAATAATAAATGGCGTCTACCATGTAAGAAAATGCACTTTAAAGGAAAGGAGATCTTTAGGCTGTAGGAGATGATAGATGACAGACTGTGTGTTGGAGTGGAGTTTTATGGAGAGTAAAAAAAGCAAATGAAGAAAAAGAGAATGGAGAAACACAAGAAAACGTTGAACTAAGAATAAAGGCTACTTTGGTTTGGTGTTAGGTTTGATAACTGGTAAAATTCTCAAATTTAGAAGTCATAAGAAAAATAAAATATTTGAAATGTTCTCTCCAGATTTAAAAATAAGAAAGTAAAAGAATCACCTACAATTTATTAAAATCAATGAATTTTATTACAATGTCATGTTTAAAAAATGTCATGTTATTTTGTTTCACCATGGAATAAGGCTTAACTCTCTCTTTGTCTGTACACAATATATTTCTCAAGCACATCGAAACACTAGATTACTTCCCACTTTTCTTGCCAAGGGATGTATCTGCTTCTTAACATGGTACCCACGGTTTTATACTGGCAATTTTAGCATTAGGAAATGTTAATAACAAGAGTAATTTGTTTCGTGTGGATTCGTTACCTTCTTAAACTGACCTGTCAATATTTTGCATATTCATTATCATCAAATCTTCCAAAGAACGAACATGTTCTTTCCATGAATTGAGATGCACCATTTATAATGGAATGGCGAGAGATGTATACATAAATCCAGGTAGGAACTCTGAGTTGCACTCACATGTGAAATATTCTGAATATGTTGCTGAAACAGGAAAACTATTGAGGTTTTTCATATATTAAAAATTGTTTCTGTTCCAGAGTCATCCTTGAAAGGGAATGTCTTAAAAAGAGAAAGCCTCAGCCAGGCACTAACCAACTCTCCCCAACCCACCCGTCCTACACCTCCTGCTTTTTTGTGCATATGCATGTTTCAGTTAAATCACTGACAAGGAAACTACCAGCCTTATGTTTCTACTAATGTTAGGAACAGCACATAGAATTTGTAATGTTAAGCATAACAGCTGATCATAATATAGAGGAGTAGAAAAGGACAAAAAATGATGCCATTAACCATGCAAATGTGTGCCACATCTGTACTAAATTGTCATTTGCATGAATACAGCTAAGGCAAGCAGGATTACTGTCATTAGAGCAATGCTGTTTGCACTGCTATATTGTACTTAAGGTTGTGTGGGTGTTTCCATTTATAATGCCCCCCTTCTTTTTAGGGGTTTGTAATTTGGTTGTAATAATCTGCTTTTGGATGAAACATTACTACAAGTTCACAGAGGGGGAGCAATTTTTAATTACAAAATTGGATTCAAATTGGTACAGTCGTATTTTATCTGGAGAAAAGCATTTAAGAACACTAACAAAAAAAATGATGTTTCCTTCCAAAATACAATTCTTTAGAATAGACTGTGTAAGGATGTGTTTTTTTAAGCTTAACATAGAAAACTGTCTTTATTTTCACATTTTCTGTTTGTTGATTTTGCATAGTCTCCCACCAGGAGACCAATATTAAATAATTTGTCAATTTTACTTCTTGACAAACTTCCAAAAAATATTATTTTAAGTAGCTATTTTATTAATGGTTTTATCATCCAAGCTTTTAATAAACTACATCTGTGTATTAATATAGGGTCTCTTTAGAATCTAACAAGACATGAGGTAGTACATACATATTTAAGAAAAACTTTAAGTTTTGCCTACCTATAAGAATAACAAATTACTTCAGCATTCGGAAAGGTTGGCAAGCAGTTTAAGTGCTATCATAGGATTTCTTTTAAAAATCAAAGATGTAATTATGACTCACAATTATCAATTAGAATAACTGGCATATTGACTTTATGTAGACATTAGTTGGCAAGAGATGTTGTCTGTGCATAAGTCTTGAACACTTTCAATAACTTTATATTCTGAAAAGAAGGACTTACGAAAACATGTTGTATATATATGTGCCTGTCTATCTATCTGTTTATCTATCTATCTATCTATCTATCTATCTATCTATCTATCTATCTATCTATGTTCTCTGTTGTATAGTAATGGCTAAAAGGAGAACCGAAGTTAATGCTCACTCATTGAATAGAATTATTGGTGATTAAATTAATTAAGATTGTTTCTATAATACTCTAAGGAAAAAGATAGTCATTTGTTCGTTTTAGTAATTCCCACAGCTGTTGACAATTGTCATTTTGTAGATACACAAAGTATGTGCACCACAAATCCATACACATTTGTAGATGTTTCAGTCAGGCTCCTGTCAGAAAATAGATGACACCCTCAGATAGAAAAAATTGGAACAGAGTTTACCGAAGGGACTAATTATAATGGCATGAGTTGGATAGAGAAATGCTGCAAGAAATACAGCGGCCTCTTGGGAGCAGTGACCGAGGGGCTTAAATAGCACACCTTAGCCTGAAGGGCAAGAGGAAGAGGCAGTTATCAGAATATGGAGAGAGAGAGCTTGGGAGGAGCCCTCCTGAAAGGAGCTAGGACCTTTGGTCAAAAGAAACTATCCCAAGGTAATCTCTGAGAGAAGGCACATTCATTTGCTCACTGATGCAATCTTCTCGTAATTTCTTCTTCTTTGGCCTTTGGAGGGACAAACAGAAGGCCGCCGGCACAGTAAGTCACTAAAAGTTCTGAATTTAAATGGCTTTAAATCCTAAAAATAGCTATTTAATAGCATCTAATAACTATTAAAGCTAGCTTTTTGTAATATTAACTGAAACCCTCAGTCCAGTGACAGCAGGTGAGTATTTTGGCATATTTTAGTTATTTTTGCTAGTATTCATGTTCATGCAATCTACTACTTTTTAAAATTTCAATTAATTCATCAATTCTCAAATAACTTATGTAGAGCCTATTATGTAGCAAACAGACAGTCTTGCAAGATAGAGTTGGATATGACATGATCTATGCCATAGAGGGGAGCGAAATGTGATGGGGCAATAGCACCTATAAACAAATAACTATAATTTCAGCATATGTGTTGTTGTTAGTGGTACAAATTGACTGCTATCAAGAGATGAGCAGTAAGGTATCTATTCATAAAGAGACGAAGAAAGACTTATAGGGTACATCTTTTTTTTTTTTTTTTTTTTTGAGACAGAGTAGGGTACATCTTAACTGGTCTGGGCCTTAAAATGTAGCCAGATTTCAATAGACCAAGGGTAGACTTTCCTGACTGAGGGAATCCGTGGTATGTCTGAAAGGACACAGTAGTTCAAGGGATGTTTCACACGGGAACACTGTTTATTAAAACAACAAGAACAACAATAAAACAAGTTGATATCTTCTAGGAGGAAACTTTAAATGTTATTACACGAAATTTGTTTTGTACTGAATATGAAAGAGCAAGTATCAGAATAAGGAAGTAACACAATCACAGCAGCCCACTAGAAAGATTGTTCTGGCTTTTGCAATTAGTTTGGACCACTTTGGAGAGGCACTGTGTGTAGGACAATCGCGAAGGAAAGAATATCAATAAACTGATATTCACTAAGATGACAAGGTTTGAAATAGAATGGAGACAGTGGAATGCAAAAAGGAGGGGCTAATACAAGAAAGATTTCACCATGTGTTTTCTGACATCTAAGAATTTCAATACTATATTTAAATGTGAAATAGCTGTCACAGATCAACTTAAAATAAAAAAAGAAATATTTAGATTATCAGATGTATCACTGCCTAGTATCATGTTCTCCTGAATATAAGTTTCTTTTCAATATGCTTTTACAAAGCCAAGGGAGGCCGATCGCTTTCTCCTCTGCCTCCCTGCGGTTCCAACAAGTATCATTATCTCTAATCCCAGCCTTGCTCATCCTGCTGAGCAACCAATAGCTATTAAAGATAGCTTTTTGCAGTATTAACTGAAGCCCTCAGTCCAGTGGCAACATGTGGATATTTTGGCATATTTTAAGCTACATTTTTTGAATGGCTTATTAGAATTTATCAAAGTCATTTTGCAACTAAAAACTCACTCATCTTACCTGACTTGGAACACACTGCTAGGAAGTTGTATACTCTTCTTATTTGGTGATTTATACTGATGGATAAAATTTGCTTACTACATTTGCATGTAAATTGGTTTTGTGAAATTATAATTTATTAATGTCATAATCATAATAACAAAAGCATTAATAGCACCAATAATATTTAAAATGTATCAGTCAAATAAAATGCCAAGACATTACTAAAAATAACAAAATACATGATCCCTTTTTAAAGTTCATATAAACATGAATTTCTTAGTGTAACTGTTAAGACTACAATTCTTTTCCCTTTCAGTTTTTTCCTGTCATGTATGGATGCTACTTGCTATGATATGAAAACAGTATTCCTGGATTGGGAAGTTAAGCCTGGGAGTTTTGTCCCGACTTTTAAAGAGTTGGAAATGTCCCTATGAGCAAGTTACTCTGAGCGTCTCTGGTTCTTTATGGCCAACTCTGTTAAAGAGTTGGACTTGCTATTTAATCTCCTTTGCAGATAATTAGCATGATGTCTTATTTCAATTTCAAATATCCATGCATTGATAGTGTGAGAGATTTGCTAAAATAAAATGTTAAGAATGTATGCTATGAGTTTATAAGGTGGATTTTGGAAATCGCTATGCTTCATAATATGTGGAGTTCAAGGTTTTGTCTTCATGACACCAGTGAAGCAAAGGATTATACACACACATAAGCATATATATATGCACACACACTCACGTGCTCACACACACATATACAAATCAGTCAGTAAGCATATTTCCAAACATCTGGATCTTTCACATCATGGAGACCAAAACTTCCAGATGTTTTCACTAAGGCTTAGTGTTAGGCATATTTTTAATACAACCTTTGAGAATCTCAATATAGCTAACCCCAAAGAAAGTACATGTATGGCTTCTGTGTGTGTGTGTGTGCACGCGTGCGTGTGTGTGTGCATCTGAGAGAAAGAAAGAGAGAGAGGAGGTAAGAAAGGAAGGAAAATTAACCACGTTCCTACTCCATACAAGATTGCATAGTACACCTGCAACAACTTACTGAAAAAAAATAAGATAGATTCTTCATGTCTCCACGTTATTGTCAGCTTGACTTTGGTTGCAGGCTAAAAGGAATGATTTATCATTTCTCAACTTTACACCAACAAAGGATATTTATTTCAAACTTATTTCTGTCTATAATTTAGTGCATGTGTTTTCACAGTGTCTTGTGGCATGCCCCGTATTTTATTATATTTGAATTCTTATTGTTGAATATATGTAAGCACGTGCTGTCCTTGTATTCTTCACTGTGTCTGTCTTAGAAACAGGTGGGGGAGAATCCTTTCAGTGAGCTGCAGAACTGCAGGGGTCACCAAAGAATTCTGCTTTCCTTCCTTGTCAGTTTAAGTTACTGTAAAGAGATCAGCTCTTAAAAATGCATGACTTTATGTGGCAAAATGTGTCAAAAATGGTTTAAAATAATACAATCCTAAGAACCATAGGGGGTGGGAGGGAACAGTGGAAAGAATTACTGGTATTTTCTTCTCCTATATCCTATATTTATAGCCGGTGCCACACATGTGAGATGCAGTCATTTTCTCCAAATAAGTTTTGCCAAAATTACTGCATTTACTACTGTTACACTTATTAATTATCTCAATATGTGTGGCTGGAGTGCCCATCTCTAAATGCCCCTGTGCTTTGCTATGGAGAATTCTTGCTCTCATCTTAAGGTGAGGAAGATACTGTTGAGTGTCACTACAGGAGGCTATGGTGTAAAACTTTAGGAATAACCACAACAGAAATCAAATTCTTGCGGGAATCACATGCAAGTTTTAAAACAATCCTACTTTTTTTCCTTTAATTAAAAAGAAACACACACAGAATATCGCATAAAGTATTTCCTAAGTATGCTGATACTTTTTCAAAATTGTGTCAGTACACACTTTCCTCGGATGCTCTGGATTACATGTAATTTTAAGGCAAATCATTATGAGGTAGGAAATATTTTAAGCTTTCTAATATATGATTGAGATATTGGGTATATTATGTACCTAATCATGAGGAAAATAGCCTTAATTTGTATGCCAAGGAGTCCAGTAGTTAAAGGATTAACTTTTTTTTCTTCAAACATGCTAATTGAATTTTGTACCTTCAAAGTCACATTCCAAATCCTATACTGTGTTCACTGATGATACCACATTCAGCAAAAATATGTGTGTCAGTTTATACAGACGAAGCTATCTTTACTTATGCTAATTAAGTAAGTTGGTGTATGGTGGCACAATCTATGGCCTCAAAGGGTCTTTGGTATGTCAGTGTGGGTTTTGTTCACAAACTGGTGCACTGAAAATTTGCAGGTGCAAATTTTGAAACCTCTTTCAAAAACGTGGCACATCATTTCATTCCTAAAAAATGATTGGTATGCTAACCTAAGAATTTCATAGTGCAAATTATATTTCATTCTGAAAATTCATGAAGACCTAAATTTAAATAGATTGCCATCATTTTCTCAATCTAAAAGCACTGAGAAAACTAAATGTATTTGAAGGTATTTTTCTTTGTAAATTCTGGCCCATCATATCTGTTGAGGCTAAGTAAACAGTTGGCAAGGAACTCCCTCTTGTGGTCAAACATTCTTAATTAGAAAAAAGAGATTTTGTACTCAACTGATGTTCTGGATTATTAAAACATGGGTCACTTGTAACCATTAAGATTAACAGTACTGATATAAGTGCTTTTACTGAAGCAATTCATTGCAAATTAGGGCTGAATTCTGTAACATATGCTCTTAATTTTTCCTAAAACAGGGCTTTGCACTGCTGTTCAGGAAAAAACCACTTTGAATTACAATTTCTAAGGTTTCTTGTTACTTAAAAATACCATGGCACTCATTAACAATTATACAAACACACACAAAACAGACACATGGAGTGTAAGACATTTATGAATTGAGTATTGTAAGAAGTGCAAATTCTCTTTATTTTGATCTCAGTACTTTATTTCTAATAGTCTCTAAAACTGTAGGACTGTTGAATATTTTTATAAGCAGTGAGAGATAGTTCCCATATGCTGTTAACCAGTGCTCTCCCAGAGTACACGTGGCAACAGATTCTACTGTCAGAGGTAATGCATGCCTGACACCCAATCAAAAATGTCCTAAATACTTACTATGAATGAGACAAATTACTAGACACATAATGAAACTGACAAATTATCTTTTTTTTTTTTTTTCTGATCATTTGACTTAAGCAGCACCTCCAACTACTTCCCAAGATCGGTAATAGACAGAAACTATCTCCCCTAGTACTGGATATGCAATTCATTTTCATGATAGCAAATTAAAACCTGATGCCAAGAAGCCCAGGATTTGTCCTGACAGCACATCAAAGCTTGTGAGAAAGACTGTGCTCTCAGATCAGGTCACTGCTGCCAGTTCAAATACTAACCGTACAATCTGAAAACTTCTTTTGTGGATGACTTTCAATATGAGCAAAGGAAGGATCTAAACTTAGAGTCATTATTTAAGAAAAAAAGAGAGAGAGAGAGAGAGGTACTGATTGTATAAGTTCTACAGTTTGTGCAAGCAATGTCTACATGCGAGAGAGCTATTTCTGTATGTGTGCTGGTTCCAACATACCTTTACTTGCCTAAAGTTAAACACTCAAATAATCATCAGTTAAATGATACACTTATGCTTCCTTTACATAAACTAGATAAGAATACACATAGAAAGACAAAATGGTTTGTCTTTAAGTTTTTGTTCACATTTCCTAGCTGCTCTTATCATTAAGTTTTATTGACTCTTGGTGTATTCTGTCTTAATTGTTTTTCTTATCTTTTAAATATACAAAACTGAGTATGTTCACTATAGAAAAATCAGAATTATACACATTTTTATATTGGAAATGTAATAAGCATTTGTGTTTCCCAATATATGAGTAAATTTGTAATCATTTTAGTAACATTATTTCACAGACATTGACTCTTTTTCATGTTTGTTTGTTTTAGCAATCTGACTTTTAATAGCAAGTATACTGTTTATTATATGAATGAATTGTTATGTATTTACTCAAACCATCATAGCTGGAAATGTTTAAAATCTTTTTAACTTTTCCAGTATTAATAGAAAAGGATATTCACTTAGTTATATCTTTATATACATACTTGTTTAATAATTTAAACTAGTCTCAAATTAGTGATTTATACCAGATCAAAGATGACAACATTTTGGTTAATGCATTTTTACTTTTAGTTTAGAATGGTATATATTTTAGTATATTTTAAATATATTTCATGAATTCATTTTCAATTAAATCAAATATGGAATGCATAAAGATTATTAAAATAATGTTATTTATGTAATATATTTTCTCCAAATAAAAATAACTTTCTATCACCAGAAAATAATTAATTAACCTCTGAGCACAAACTCAGGTTCTTTGCAAAGAAAATAATGTTAATAATCAATAAATTTATAATCCAGGCTATGATCACCATTTATATTCTTTTACTATACAATTTTACTGCACTCCAAAATATTAAGACCCTATAATACTTTGGAAATTAAAAGAATGTCTTCAAAATACTGAGTTCTTTGTACATTTAGAAGAAATTTCAAGTTAGCTTCTCTTAAAGGTAATTATTGGTTTATAATATATTTTCCTGCGGCCAGGCACGGTGGCTCAAGCCTGTAATGGCAGCACTTTGGGAGGCCGAGACGGGCGGATCACGAGGTCAGGAGATCGAGACCATCCTGGCTAACCAGGTGAAACCCCGTCCCTACTAAAAAAATACAAAAAACTAGCCAGGCGAGGTGGTGGGTGCCTGTAGTCCCAGCTACTCGGGAGTCTGAGACAGGAGAATGGCGTGAACCCGGGAGGCGGAGTTTGCAGTGAGCTGAGATCGGGCCACTGCACTCCACTGCACTCCAGCCTGGGCGACAGAGCGACTCCGTTTTTAAAAAAAAAAAAAAAAAGAAAGAAAGAAAGAAAGAAAAAAAAAATATGTATATATTTTCCAGAATAATAATTTATGTCATGAGGGAAAAAAGAGTAGGGTAATAAGTATCTATGTACAAAATTGATCTTTTTTAGCTCTCTTTATATGTCTCTTTCTATTCCACTTGTTTAATCTAAGATTCCATTGATTGTAAAGTGTACAATTCATTTTGCTGCCATTAAGAAAAAAAACCTCTACCAATTATAATTATATCATGGACTATAAGACAAGATTCTCTCTTGGAGAGGTTAAAAGTTTAGAATCAATGTCTTAGAATTAATGAACCATATAGTTAGAGGTATACAATTTATAAAGAAATGTAAATAATTATCTAAAACCATAATTATATTTACCAATAAGAATATATAACTACAGGGATATACCACAGAACTCTGGCCATAGTTTTATGATTCTTTAAAAAAAATTAATTTTATTTAATTAAATTTATTTTAATTTAACATGACCACATTTAACACCTTAACATATTTTTTTCTGGAGTATACATTATGAATGTATGTTGTAGTCATCTGTAGGTGATAAAATATTATATAAAAAGTATATATAGGTAAAAAACAACACATTTCTCTACAGTAAATGCATTGTCTCTGCAAATATTTTGAAAACCTGAGTAAGGTTTTGTTCAAATACTGAATGAATATAGATAGTTTTCACATACCATTAATAAACTTAGAGTCATAAAAAAGTAGAAAATGCATTTATATCTCTTTACTTTTATATGCATATAAGTATATCTGATGCTAACTAATCTTGTTTTAGAGAATTACAAAATAGCTTTTGATAAAACAGTGACTCAACTAATTTTACACAATATAAATTTTAAGGTTATTAAAACTTACTAAGTCTAAGATGGCGGGCCTACATTGTCTCTTCTGTGCCTATGGCAGACACTGCTACCATGTTTCTTTAACTCTAAGATGTCTTCAATCATGAGGCACACCATTATTTTATGTTCAATTTAAAAACAGAAAAATACTGTTGCCAACTAGACTGTGACATGCCATTGATTGCAAGACACACCCCAACTTCAGAGAGGGAAAATGATCTACTCGAGAATGTATGGAACATTATAGTCAACCGTGACACCTTTTTCTAGTAAGTTTGAATACAGTCTCAGAGAATTTTGCAATGCAACATTCTCATAGACAGACCAATAGAGGTGAGAAATTGTGATATGGGAATCATTAAATGTTGAGAACTCCCTGTGACAGCAAAGGGAAGTTTGAAATAGTCTAGTAAGGAAAGAGGTAGAGGTCCAGAATATTCAATGCCTCTCTGATACTGTCATTTTAATAATGAAGTAAATGTCATTTCATTTACTGAAGGAATTTCCCCAAAACACATGTTTCTACTTTTATTAACCTATTGACAAGAGACTGAAATTTATACAGGAAGAAGGAAAGAAAAAAGAGGAAGAGAGAGAAAGAGAAAAAAAACTTGCATTTAACCAAGTCTTATGTTTCAGGGCTGATTCGTAGGTACTTCATGTGTAGGTTTTATTTGACACTGCTCCATTTTTAGAGAGAGAAGACCTGAGGTTTGGTAAGTGAATAATGTCTCCAAATTAACACAGCCTTCAGGAGCAATCATTGGAATTAATACCCAAATCTGTCTGATTCCAAATCTTACATCTGCTTCACTACCTTAAAACACCACTCTGAAGTTTATTTGCAGAAAATTCTGTTTCACAAATCTATTCAGCAAATGAAGAAATACCTGCACACAATCAAAACCAGAATTTCCTGATGTGGACTAGATATTAGATTTATAATTTATTGCATCTGGTATATTATGGTTATTTGCCTACTGTTTGACAACCTCCAGAAATACTTGCTATTAATACCTGATTACCACTCTAACTCCCAGTAATACTCTCACTTATTCTTCTTTACCTTTGGCTATAGGTTTCCATATCTTGTTATTCATTTCAAGATACTGGAGCTAGAGTTTCTCAAGTTCTTCTGTTATCTCCTTTGGTCTGACTCAACTATCACAAAAACTTACAAAGTTGGAAATGTTCCTGAATTGCTGGACTAGCCTATAATATGGTTTTCAGTAAAACTATGTATTTTGTTTGTTGTGTCATCATATCCTTTTAAAATAGAATATGACTTAGCCTAATGAATAAAATGTTTCATTTTAAAATTACTGAAATTCCTCAAACAAGGTCACTGCATGTCAAAGTAGAGATGATTTAGGGTAGGAAGTGAAATAAGATCAGTTAGCCACAATATTTTTGGAGGAAATTGACTGTACCTTTTAGTAAACCAACTTCCTTGTTCATTCTAAGGAGACGTTTTGTTCTTTGTGGCACACGCTACTTCATTTTAAGGCATTTTCTGTGAAGAAGTTGTTCCCTCTGGTACCTGAAACTACTGTACAAACCTATAATGATTTTTTTTTTTGGTGGTCGCCATAACTCTCTTGAGTGTATTACTCTAGTTTAAAGTGGCCCCTCAATTGTAAATGATCAAATTGCTACATGCAACATTTATACAGTGGTATTTCTTCTTGAAGCAAGAGTGAAATTGAGTGTTTTTGTGCCACACCAGGGACCCAACGTGCTCCAGTAGATAAGCCACTGGCCTCAGGATGTAAAATCCTTCATACTTTCATTTTGCTCATAGGTTTTGCCATCTATTTTGAGTCATAATAAGATTTTTAAATCTTGTTCATTTGAATTCAGAGACATTAAAAACACCAAAGGAAATAATTTTAGAAATTAGATATTTTACTTCAACTGAAATTAAGCAAGTACTTAAACCACTACTTTGGTGAAAAAAATTACTAAAAATATTGAATGTTTTTCAAGGAGAAAGGGTGTCATGAGAACAAAAAAAAAAAATGAAATTTCGTTTATAACAGTGGTGTTACTCTAATTCTAGGCTGTCTAAGAATAGTTAAACAGTGGTCTCTAAGTTCTTGGCAAGATTTTAAAAACATTTCATGGAAACTCAACATAAGATTATAAGTAAAATGTCCACATCCTTGATTCTGACTGAAATTATATGACCTAACTATTTTGACACTATTGTTAAAGCATTCAAAAATGTTATTAGTGATTATTTAATGTTTAAATTTAAAAATAGAGAAATAGTTACAGCTATTAGTAGGAATTCTAGATTCATCAAGGAAAATAAAAGACATAATTTATGCTAAAAATGTTTGAGCTTAGAAGATTTGTAATTCATCTTCTTTGATGTTAAGCTTCTAAACAAAGAAGACACTTTTAAGAATACAAAATTCCTTTGCGAAACATTGAGTATCAATAATTTCATGATTTAAAGAACTACTTAAGTGATTGTTATTTTAATGTATAAATATTAAAATTTTCTCAGTCACAAAATATAAAACATACGTTCTTCCTCGTTATCCTGCTTTCTTTAATCAATGTAGTTTCTTCCTCTTGTATATTTTATAGTGAATTGGTATAATATTAACTGGCAATTGATTCAAGTGAACCTCATGTATTATTAGATGTAAAATGATTGAACAAGTTTCTCCGTTACTGTTATTGTTACTATTTGGGATAAAGAGATGGAGAGACAGCTTCCATGAAAACATGAAAATGCCAGGAGCAATTTTGAGTCCTTCTCATCTAGGACTCTAATAAGAAAGTGATTCTTCCCATCTAAGAGAGTAAATTCTGATTCTCTCCATTGCGACAGCCTGAAAGAATGCATGTAACCACGAGAGGACATAGTGGCCAAGATCTGTGAGCCACACCAAACCAATCCTATATTAATAAAAAATAAATTATGATTTTTTTAGATGGGAGAACTACCAGTCACCAGGTAACATAAAAGCCCTAGTTAAAGATCTCTTTCAGCAATTGTCATTTATATGATCCTGGGCTGAATGCAACTCACCAGAGTTTTATTTTCAAAAATGGTTTCTAGTTAGAAGGTAAAAAATGTAATCAACATTCCATCCAAAAAGTTGCTTTACTTTTATTTTATTTTTCTACTTTACTGATGAGATATGAGAGAGCCAGAGAAAGATCACTTGAATATAAATTTAAAGATAAGCAGTTTTACGTATTGTTTAGACCACAGAATGCAGAGACAGATTGTGTAGGTTCTATTCTCTCATTCACCAATGGCCAGTGATATAACTTTAGATAAATTACTTAAGTCGTTGTATCAATATTCATATATGTAAATTGAGGATAATACTACAAGTGAACGTAATACATGTTAACAATAGTGCAAATATTTTGTTAGTAAAATGAGGTAGCTTTGAGCCTTAATTTTTTCATAAATAAAAAGGAATTGGAACAAATAATCTCCACTTGTTAACTCCATTTCAGATATTTTATATTAATTTTTTAATGGTAAAAAATAGATTGTAAAAATCATTTTCCATGCTCTCTCCAAGACAGATGACACGAATGGGAAAATACATAATTTTGCCCTAGCATGATGTTAACTTTAGTGTAATGGCCCTTGCTATACATAAATATGGTCTTTATTAAGTTTAAGAGCATATAAACAACAAATCTGTGAATCGATTAGTATCTTCTGTGTAAGAAAGTATGAAATATAGGGAAATTAGTGTGGTATATTTAGAGAATAATCTATTTGAAGAAGAATTATGGGAAAAGACAGAAAAATGAAGAAAGAATAAAACAGAGGAAAACTATGTAGCTAGTAGAGGTAAGAGTGATGCAAGGGGAAGTGTTTGTGAAATACTTTTCTATAAATGTTCATCAAGATATCCACAACTGGTATATCTAAAAATCCCAACATACTTTAAATAGATATATAAATAAACAAATAGAAGAAAAAATAATGCTTGTGCTCTCCTTATACATAGAAGACAAAAGAAAAAAAAAACAGATTATCTGGAAGAAAGAACATAAATTAAACACCCAATTAGTGAGCTATCTCTTGCATTTCACCGTGAGTCAACATGGAGAGCGAGAACAGCCTGGGAATATCAGTGTGAAAATTAAAAAAAAAAAAAAAAAGGCTGATGGCAGGTCTAACATTAGTCTAAAGCCACCATCAGAAAGAGAAAATTCACCTTTCCTGTTAGATTAAAGCACTATATATGAGAAAGATATTGAAAAGTTCATGTAAGATGAAGAGCCAGTCTTGGAAAGATAGCATTTTGGAGGAAAGAAGGTTGAAAGTAAGGGAGAGATGGCCTCTGGAAACTGCATAATGAAGGAGAAAGAAAAAATAAGGAAAGAAGAGTGAAATTTAAGATCTCCCTTATGAAAGAAAATAAACAAATTCAAATATGCACCGCCTCTCACCTACCACCTTGCTATAGAAGGAAGGAAGGAAGGAAGGAAGGAAGGAAGGAAGGAAGGAAGGAAGGAAGGCAGGCTTTAATGATAAAGGGGAAAAAATCCTCATGGTCTCCAGGCAAAAAAAAAAAAAGATAAAAAACACTACAGAATTAGAATGGCACAAAACTTACTAGACATTGCTAAACCCCATTCAAAGTAAGAAATCAATGAAGCAGAAAATTTAAAATGTCTCACAGAGAAAAAGTGAGAAACAAAGCTTTTCTATCTACTCAAGACACTCAAGATATCCTTCAAGTATTAATGTTATAAACAGCTTTAATCATACGTGAGCTCAGGGAATTTTGTACACATGAGTCCATCTTGAGGGATCTATTAAAATGTGTGCATCCTCAAACTAAGTGGTGACTGGAAAAACTTCAGCAAACAGAGAGATGGTTAACATTTAATATTTTAAAAGCAGATCTAAGGCTAAATCAGAAGTGGAGGGTTCATTTAAATTACTTGGGAAACAAATACCAAGATGAAACTACACATGTCAGAGATTTATTAGGGCTAAACACCCCTGAAGGATAAAATGGAGACCTTTAGAGAAGACAGTGATACTTACCACACAACAACTCAGGTTTATGAATCACAAGATAAAGAAATGAGAATTGAGTAGACTCAGATTTCTGCATGGTTCTCAGAAAGTTAGGGCTAAGCCAACACGTTCTGAAACATATTTCCTCATTAAAAGATTCTCACATTCCTCAGATCGTAGGAGCATGCAGAAAGCCTTGATACAATGTAAATTTGGGGTATATTCAGAAGGACAGTTGTTGGGACTATCAGTTAATAATGCTTCCTACTACAGGAGATCTGAGCTATGCAATTTTATGGCTTCCACTGTCCACTCTTTTCAGTATTGTTGTAGGACGTAGGATGAATGGCCCCACAAAGATGTGCCTAGAACCTATAAATGTGTTACATTACATGATAAAGAGACTTTGCGGCTATAATTAATCAATCAGTTACCTTAAAATAGAGAGATTCTCCTGTGCTATCTTCATTGTGTTAACCTAATGACACGAGGCCTTAACAGCAGAAAACTTTCTTTAACTGGAGGCAGAAGAGCTGTGGCAGAAGATGAAGTCAGAGCAATTTGAAGAATGAAAAGGACTGATATATCAGTGTCGGTTTGAAGACAGAAGGAGCTATGTGATAAATAATGAAGGTGGGCTTATGTAGCTGGGAAGGGCTCCTGTCTAACAAGTGAAAAAGCATTTGAAAATGGTAAATTTCAAAGCAAATATGTCAGTGACTATGTTAGCTTTAAGTGAACTAAAACTTCTGATTAAAAGACAAAATTAGTAAAACTTGATAGCAAACAAATTAACAGATTAATCAAAAGGTGTAGTAAAAGTAAATGAATAGAAAAAGATATGCAATGCAAACGCTAACTAAAAGGAAGCAAGATTTCTGTATTCATATTTGTGTGAGTAGCTTTTAAAGAAAGAAGCATAAAATGACCTTAAAAGAAACATAATTACTTTAAAAATATAACTGAAGTAGTAACATGAACAATTTGTATGTGAGCAATGCAAAAATGAGAAAATAAAAACATTTCAGAAGCAAAATGGAAAGTAGGCAAATCCATAATCATAAAAGAAAACATTAACATACATCACTAAGTTATAAAACATGAAGACAAAAGTTTGAAAAGATATATTTATAGAATAATACCAATATAATTGAAAATTTGATGCTATTGACATATATAACACTCTAACCACTGTAGATAAACATTTTTTATAAATACAAATAGAATATTTATCAAAATTGAATATTTGGGGGCAGAAAACAAATTTCAACAAAATTTATACGGAAAGAGTTATTTAGAGTATGTTCTCTGAATACATTGAAATTAACCTAAAATCATTAACAACAATATAATCATATAATATGAAAATATATGGAAATTTAGTCTGGGGAACATAGAGGGGAAAAAAGAATAAAAAGCTAAACAATCTAAGACACTCGATTAGTTTGCTAGGAGTGCCATAGCAAAGTGGCACAAACAGGGGCTTAGCCTATAGAAAGGTATTGTCTCAGTTCTGGAGACTAGAAATCCAAGATCAAGGTGTCAGCAGTGCCATGCTCCCTCTAAAGGCACTTGGGAAGGATATTTTCCAGGCCTCTTTTAGCTTCTGTACATTTCTTGGTTTGTGGTAGTATAATTCCAATCTTTGCATGGTGTTCTCCCTGTGGGCTTGTTTCTGTGTCCAGCTTTTATAAGGACACTTATCATATTGGATTGGGGACCCACCTACTCAAGTATAATCTCATCTTAACAAATAACATCTGCTAAGGCTGTATTTCCAAGTAAGTTCATAGGTATAGGTACTGAGGGTTAGGATTGCATCATTTCTCTTCAAGGACACAATTCAACCTACAGCAGGCCTCTAGTGGAAAAAGTGAGCATACAATAATAGGATAATCATGCCAATCAAGGAGAAGAAACTCTAAACAAGAATCTAAAGGAAATACCAGAAATCAGTAATACTGTAACAGTAATAAAGACCCTTTGGTTTCCAGCTGCATCCATGTCCCTACAAAGGACACAAACTCATCCTTTTTTATGGCTGCATAGTATTCCATGGTGTATATGTGCCACATTTTCTTAATCCAGTCTGTCACTGATGGACATTTGGGTTGATTCCAAGTCTTTGCTATTGTGAATAGTGACACAATGAACATATGTGTGCATGTGTCTTTATAGCAGCATGATTTATAATCCTTTGAGTATATACCCAGTAATGGGATGGCTGGGTTATATGGTACTTCTAGTTCTAGATCCTTGAGGAATCGCCATACTGTTTTCCATAATGGTTGAACTAGTTTACAATACCACCAACAGTGTAAAAGTGTTCCTATTTCTCCACATCCTCTCCAGCAACTGTTGTTTCCTGACTTTTTAATGATTGCCATTCTAACTGGTGTGAGATGGTATCTCATTGTACTTTTGATTTGCATTTCTCTGATGGCCAGTGATGATGAGCATTTTTTCATGTGTCTGTTGGCTGTATGCATGTCTTCTTTTGAGAAATGTCTGTTCATATCCTTTGCCCACTTTTTGATGGGGTTATTTGTTTTTTTCTTGTAAATTTGTTTGAATTCTTTGTAGGTTCTGGATATTAGCCTTTTGTCAGATGAGTAGATTGCAAAAATTTTCTCCCATTCCGTAGGTTTCCTGTTCACTCTGATGGTAGTTTCTTTTGCTGTGCAGAAGCTCTTCAGTTTAATTAGATCCCATTTGTCAATTTTGGCTTTTGTTGTCGTTGCTTTTGGTGTTTTAGACATGAAGTCCTTGCCCATGTCTATGTCCTGAATGGTATTACCTAGGTTTTCTTCTAGAGTTTTTATGGTATTAGGTCTAACATTTAAGTCTCTAATCCATCTTGAATTAATTTTCCTATAAGGAGTAAGGAAAGGATCCAGTTTCAGCTTTCTACTTATGGCTAGCCAATTTTCCCAGCACCATTTATTAAATAGGGAATCCTTTCCCCATTTCTTGTTTTTGTCAGGTTTGTCAAAGATCAGATGGCTGTAGATGTGTGGTATTATTTCTGAGGGCTCTGTTCTGTTCCATTGGTCTATATCTCTGTTTTGGTACCAGTACCATGTTGTTTTGGTTACTGTAGCCTTGCAGTGTAGTTTGAAGTCAGGTAGCGTGATGCCTCCAGCTTTGTTCTTTTGGCTTAGGATTGTCTTGGCAATGTGGGCTCTTTTTTGGTTCCATATGAACTTTAAAGCAGTTTTTTCCAATTCTGTGAAGAAACTCATTGGTAGCTTGATGGGGATGGCATTGAATCTATAAATTACCTTGGGCAGTATGGCCATTTTCACGATATTGATTCTTCCTATCCATGAGCATGGTATGTTCTTCCATTTGTTTGTGTCCTGTTTTATTTCACTGAGCGGTGGTTTGTAGTTCTCCTTGAAGAGGTCCTTTACATCCCTTGTAAGTTGGATTTCTAGGTATTTTATTCTCTTTGAAGCAATTGTGAATGGAAGTTCATTCATGATTTGGCTCTCTGTTTGTCTGTTACTGGTGTGTAAGAATGCTTGTGATTTTTGCACATTAATTAGAAAACCAAACACCACATGTTCTCACTCATAGGTGGGAACTGAACAATGAGATCACTTGGACTCGGGAAGGGGACCATCACACACCGGGGCCTATTATGGGGAGTGGGGGAGGGATTGCACTGGGAGTTATACCTGATGTAAATGACAAGCTGATGGGTGCTGACGAGTTGATGGGTGCAGCACACCAACATGGCACAAGTATACATATGTAACAAACCTGCACGTTGTACACATGTACCCTAGAACTTAAAGTATAATAATAATTAAAAAAATAAACAAACAAATAAAAAATACTCTTTGTTGGACTCAGTAGTAGACTGGATATGAGAAAGTATAAGTGAGCTTGTAGATATGTCAATGGAAACATCCTAAACAAAAATGCAAAGAAAAAATGAGAAAGTAATAGAATATCCAAAAGCTGTAGGACAATTACAAAAATTGTAAAATACACATAATGGAAATACAAGGAAGACAACAAAAGGAGAGAAGAATGGAAAAGGTTGGAGGTTATAATGTCTAAGAATTTTCCAAAATTAGCAACAGATATCAAACCATATGTCCAGGAGGCTTAGAAAACAGAGAGCAGGATAAATACCAAAAACAAAACCAAGTAAAATAAAATAAAATTACAACCCTCCCAAAAAATAAAATAACTAAGAGAATATACAAAGAGAAGCCAGAGAAAAATAAAATACTTTATCTGTAGAAGAAACAGGATACAATTATCATTGGACTGCTCTGCCAAAACAATGTAAGCAAGACGAGAGTGTAATAACATATTTAAAACGTTCAAAAGAAAAAAAAAAACAACTCATAATTCCATACTCAGTGACTAAAAGCGAAAGAGAAATACTTTCTTAGACACACAAAAACTAAGAGAATATGTTTCTAGTAGACTTGCCTTGAAAGAAATTCTGAAAGTACTTCTTCAGAAAGAAAAAAATAGTATCAGATCCATAAAATGAAAGGAAAAATATTAGAGATGGAATAAATGAAGGTAACATAAAATATTTTTTCTTATTTTTAATTGATCTAAAGTATCTGTTTTTCTCAAAATATAAATGCAACAATGTATTGGGCAAATATAGCTTATGCACAAGTAACATGAATGACAACAATGAGAGATGGGTGGGTTGAATTGGGAATACTCTGGTTTAAGTTACACAAAATATACAGGAAACAATAGAATTGTATTTGAAAATGGACTTAGATTAATTTCAAATGTACATTGTAAACTCAAATGCAACTACTGAAAAACTTTTTAAAAAATAAGTATGCTAAAAGAGGAGAGAAAAATTGAATAATATAAAATAACCAACTGAAACCAAAGGAAGCAACAATTAGAGGAAATTTTTTAAAAAGAAACAAAGTGCAAGTGGAACAAACCAAATAGTTACAAATATGGTAGATTTTAATCCAACTATATCAGTAATAACTGTAAACGTAAATGATTCAAATACACAAAATAAAAACCAGAGACTGAGAGAGTACATTCAAAAAAGCAAGCTCCAGCTATTTCTTGTCAATAAGAGACCACATGAAAAATCAAGACATAGATAAATTAAAAGTATAGAGAAGCATATACAATGCTAACACTAATCAAAAGAATACTGATGAAGCTATATTAACTTTATAATTTAAAATTTCATAAAAAGCAAAATTTTCAGAGACAAAAAATAATTACATAATGATAGAGGGGCTAATTCTATAGAAGTCATAACAATTCCTAATATATATTTGCATATGAACAGAGCATCAAAATACATAAAGAAAAATGATTAGAATTGCAAGGAGAAACAGACAAATTTACTATTATAGTTGGATACTTCAGCATACTCCTATTAATAATTCATATATTCCATAGGCAGAAGATTAAGAGCATAGTTGAATTAAAAAGTATCAATAACCCTCCAAAAGTACGTTGAAACAACTCCCAATATGGCAGTATTGAGAGGTAGAGATTTGAGAAGTCACTGAGTCATGAGGGTTCCACTCTCATGAATGGATTAATCCATTCATTGATTAATGGATTCATTGGTTATCATGGAAGAGATTGGGACTGGTGGTTTTATAAGAACAGGAAGAAAGACCTAACCTTGGTGCCCTGCAAATTCCAAACCAGCAAGAAGGTCCTAACCAGATGTAGATCCTTGATCTTGGACTTCTCATCCTCCATAACTGTAAGAAATAAATTTCCTGTCTTTATATATTACCCAGTTTTAGGCATTCTGTTATGTAAGGAACAGAAAATAGCTAAGACATCAATTACACTGATTTAATTGACTTTATAGAATACTTCATCAAACAAAGCAGGAAACACATTCTTGTTAAACTCACATGGCATATTCACCAAGACAGGCCATATTCTGAGCCATAAAATCAGCTTTCTAATTTTAAGGTAATATGAATCTTATAAAGTCTTCTCACAGACCACACTGAAATTAAACTAGAAATCATTAACAGAAATTTAGCTAGAAAATTCCAAATTTAGATGAGACAACACAATTTTAAATAACACATAAATCACAGGAAAACACTCAAAAGAAATTTTAAAATATTTTAACAAAATGAAATAAAAGTATAAAAATGTGTGAGATGCCATGAAGGTAGTACTTATAGTGGAATTTATAACATTAAATGTATATATTTTTTAAAAGACATAAAAATTAATGATTTCAGTTTCTACCTTAAGGAACTAGAGTAAGAAAAACAACACTTAAGGAAGCAAAAAAAAAGAAAAATTACCAAAATTAAAGCCAAAATTAATAAATTGAAAACAGGGAACAATAGAGACAACCAAGAAAACCAAAAGCTGGATATTTGAAAAGTTCAATTCCAGCCTATGTCAGTCAAGAAAAACAGAGAGAAGACACAAATTGCTAGTATGAGAATTGAAACAGGGGCCATCATGGCTGATTCCATACATATTAAAGGTTAATAAAGGAAGATTGTGAAAAACTTCGTGCCCACAAATTTGATAACTTGAGTGAAATGAATGAACTCCTGGAAAAACATGATCTAGGAAACCTCACACATGGAAAAATTAATAATCTGAATAGGTTGACATCTATTAAATAAATTGAATCAAAAATTAATAATCTTTACATACTGAAAGTAATAGGAAAACCTGGTTTAACTGGTGAATTTGACTATGCATTTGAGGAACAAATAATACCAATTCTCTACAATCTCTTCCTGAAAAGAGAAACAGAGGAGAAACATAACTCATTCTACGAGGCCAGCACTATCCGAAGGCCAAAACCACATGAAGACATTACAAGAAATAAATTATTACAAACTAATTTATCTTCTGAACGTAATTCAAAAATCCTCAATGAATATGAGAAAATATAATCCAATAATGTATAAAAAATATACACTGGAGGCACATCAGATTTACTTTAGATATGGAAAGCTGGTTCAACATTACAAAATTGGTTAATGTAATTCATCACATCAATAGAATAAAGAAGAAAAATTATACAACAATGTCAATCGATACAGAAAAGGTATTTGACAAAATTCAAAACTCATACATGATAAAATTTTCAGTGAACTAGGAATAAAAGGGAATTTTCTCAACTTGATAAAGAATATTTACAAACATCTACAACTAACATTACACTTAATGATAAGAAACTAGATGATCAGGAACAAGGCAAGAATATCCTCTCTCTCCATTCCTATTTAACAAGGTACCAGAAGTCCCAGCTTATGCAACAAGAAAAAGAAAAAAAGAAAATACATGTGTTGGAAAAGAAAAAATAAAGCTGTTTTTGTTCACATATGAATCAATATCTATGTCAAATAATTAACAAAAAAGAAAACTGGAATTAATAAGTAATTACAGAAGTTGGCAGAATATGAGGTTAATATAGAAAAGTCAGTTTCTTCCTTCTATATCATCAGTGAGCAATTGTAATTTAAAATTAAACACACACCATTTACATTAGCATCGTAAAAAGACATATTTAGTTATAAATCTAATAAAAAATATTTTAAAGATCTCTATGAGGAAAACTACAAAACTGATTAACTATATTCAGAAAAATATAAATAAATGGAAAGAACTTTCCATGTTCAAGGATAGGAAGACTCAATATTTTTAAGATGTCACCTCTCACCAACTTGATCTATAAATCTATAGATACAATAAAGTCCCAATCAAACATGAAGCAAATTATTTTGTGAATATTGATAAAATATTTCTAAAGTATAGACAGAAAGTCAAAATGCTCAGGGTAGCCAATACAGTACTCCAGAAAAAGGCCAAATTTAGAGAACTTACACTACTCAACTTCATGATTTACTATAAGCTCCAGTAATCAAAAGAACATGGTTCTGAAAAATAATGACAAACAGATCAATGGAAGGTAATAACAAGCCCACAAATAACCCACACAAATTTAGTCAACTGATTATTGACCAAGGCATAAAGACAATTCAATAGAGAAAAGATAGTAATTTTCAACCAATGGGCCTGAAACAACTGAACATCTGACAGCAACAAATGAACTTAGATACAAATCTTAACACTTTTCACAAAAAATGATGTAAAATGTAATATAGACTTAAATGTAAAATGAAAAACAGTACAACTTTTAAAAGACAATCTTAAAATTAACAACTTTTGCTCTGTAAAATACACTGTTAAGAAAATGAAAACATAAGCCACAAACTGGGGAAAAATAGCTGCAAAACATATCTGATAAAGGAAATATTTAAAAATTATGTGTACTCTTTAAAAAATTGAACAATAAGACATACTGCTAACTAAAAAGTGGGCAAAATTTCTGGAAAGATAACTTACTAAAGAACACATACATAGAAAATAAACATATGAAAAAAAGTCATTAGGCAATTGCAAATTAAAACAATAAAATACCACTACCCATGTATCAGAATGGCTAACATCCAAAGCACTGATTAATACCAAATGGTGGCTAGTATGTGGAGCAACAGAAACTCTCATTTGTTGCTAATGAAAATGCAAAATATTACACCCACTTTGGAAGACAGATTGGCAGTTTCTTACAAAGATATTTATAGGCTTACCATATGATTCAGGAATTAAATTCCTAAGGTATTTTTTTCTATTGAGTTAAAAGCTTAATGTCCACACAAAAACCTACACACAAATGTTTATAGCAGTTTTATTCATAATTGCCAACAATCAGAATCAATCAAAATGTACTAAAAGATTAATAGATAAATTGATTACATTATATTTATATAATGAAATATTATTCAGCTTATAAAAAGAAACGATCAAAGTACAACACGACATGGAGGACCTTTAAATACATATTTCTAAATGAAAGAAGTCAGCCTGACAAAGCTACACAGTGTATAGTTTTAACAATATGACATTCTGGAGTGGGCAAAACTATAGAGACAAAAAAAAAAAAAATCAGTGGTTTTCATGGGTTTGAGGTAGGGGATGATCAGTGTTTACAAGGGTTTGAAGCAGGTATGAATAGGTGAAAAACAAAGCATTTTTAGGAGAGTGAAACTATTATACATGATACTGTAATGGTGGACACATGAGATGCATTTGTCAAAATCCATAAAACTGTACAACATGATGAGTAAGTCCTTATGTAAACTATGAACTTGAATTAATAAAAAGAAGAAACTTTATATTTGATATGCATCAATACATTTTGTTGAATGTAAAATAAATTGCATCTTCACTTTCAAGATGCCTAATATAAATTATTAATTGCACATTACATCAGTTAAATTATGTAGGACTCCAAAAGAAACTAAAAACTAAAAATTTTGAATAACCAATCACTATTAAAGTTTCTAAGATATAAGCTACAAAATTTTTATATTTGTATTCAATTAATTAAGATTATATCTATCTAAAATACTGGTTTCTTTATCTTGGAACCATATGTGTTGTGGGCTGAATCGTGATCCATGTTCAGATTTCAATATCCGGATATTAAAGTCCTAACCCCCAGTACATAAGACTATGTCTGTATTCTGACATAGAATATTTAAACGGGTGAGGGTGGGCCCCAATCCAATATGACTGATACCTTCATAAGAAGTGGAGAATAGGATGCACAGAGGGAACACCACCCGAAGGTTATGAACTATGCTAAAAGAATATTAACTTCAATTTTTGTTTACTTCAGTGACAGGACTTAATCTAAATTGTGATTTTGTGTGTGCAAGATGTCTTGTTTGTGTATGTTTGTGTAGGTGAGCTTATGTGTGTCTGCATGAGGGTATGTATGTAGGTATATGTATGCATATATATTGATAGTGCATGCATATATGTCTATATGCATGCATATGAGTGTGAATGCCAACATACGGCTGTACATATTTGTGTCGAGATGTGGGCAAATATGTGTGTGAATGTTTTCATGCATGCACTTTTGTTTGCATGTGTATGTGTGTGTATAAAATATATGAATGTATATGTGTGCGTACAGATGCATGCATGTGAGGTGGCCTCCTCAGTTCTAAGCATAGTTATTAACATGCCAAAATTTTTTGATTGAATGAAATAATTAGTGTATGGTTTTCAATTTATTTTATTTTAGTCTCAATATATTTTCTATGTAATTCTGAAATATGTTTACGTTGCTTTCATTAAAATAATAATTTTATTATAAATGAAACCAAGAAATATGACTTTATTTGGAAGAAGTGAACAGGGTTTAAAGTCATATTTTTTCCTGTTCTCTGTTTTCTGTAATTTTTATACATAATATATTACATTTAGCCTAAGATAATACTATGTATTCCAAACATAATGTGTGTTATATGACCTCTAACTGGTATTCAAGGTTAAAAAATAAAACTTTGACTCAAATGAGTGGTAGTACTTCTCCTTGATTGATTACTTTAAACATGTTTACTTCATCTTTTTGTTAGTTAAAAACTGATTGCTATTTTTTTTTCTTTTTTATTTTAAGTTCATGGGTACATGTGCGGATTTGTTATATAGGTAAACTTGTATCATGAAGGATTGTTGTACAGATTGCTTTGTCACACAGGTATTAAGCCTAATACCAATTAGTTATTTTTCCTGATCTTCTTCCTCCTCCCACCCTCCACCATCAGGTAGGTGACAGTGTCTGTTGTTCCCCTCTATGTGTCTGTGTGTTTTCATCATTTAACTCCTTCTTATAAGTGAGAACATGTAGTATTTGGTTTTCTGTTTCTGTGTTAGTCTGCTAAGGATAATGGCCTCCAGCTCCATCCATGTTCCTGCAAAGGACATAATATTGTTCCTTTTTTATGGCTGCGTAGTATTCCATAGTGTATATGCACCACATTTTCTCATCCAGTCTACTATTGATGGGCATTTAGGTTGATTCCATGTCTTTGCTATTGTGAATACTGCTGCAGTGAACATAAGCGTGCATGTGTCTTTACGATAGAACAATTCATATTCCTTTGGGTATATACCCAGTAATGAGATTGCTGGGTTGAAGAGTAGTTCTGTGTTTAGCTCTTTGAGGAACCAACACATTGATTTCCATATTGGTTGAACTAATATACACTCCAACAGTGTATAAGCATTCCTTTTACTCTGCCACCTGGTTAGGATCTGTTATTTTATTTTATATTTTTACTCTTTTTTTCTATTTTTTATTTTTATTTTTTTATTTTTTAGATAGAGTCTCACTCTTTCACCCTGGTTGGAGTGCAATGGCATGGTCTCGGCTCACTGAAACTTCTGCCTCCTGGGTTCAAGCAATTCTCCTGCCTCAGCCTCCCAGGTGACTGGGACTACAGGCGCATGCCATCACATCTGGCTAATTTTTGTGTTTTTTATAGAGACAGGGTTTCACTATGTTGGCCAGGCTGTATCTAACTCCTGAACTCACGATCCACCCACCTCAGCCTCCCAAAGTGCTGAGATTACAGGGGTGAACCAACACGCCCAGCCATTCTGACAGGTGTGAGATGGTATCTCATTGTGCTTTTGATTTGAATTTCTCTAATGATCAGTGATGTTGAGCTTTCTTTTCATACTTTTGTTGACCACATATATGTCTTCTTTTGAAAAGTGTCTGTTTATGTTTCTTGCCCATTTTGTAAGGGAGTTGTTTGTGCGTGTTTTTGTTTTATTTTTGTTTTTTTGTAAATTTGTTTAAGTTCCTTACAGATGTTAGATAGTAAACCTCTGTTAAGATCTATAGTTTGCAAAAATTTTCTCCCATTCTGTAGGTTGTCTGTTTCCTCTGTTGATAGTTTCTTTTGTTGTGCAGAACTTAGTTCAATTAGATCCCATTTATCAATGTTTGCTTTTGTTGCAATCTCTTTTAGCATCTTCATTATAAAATTTTTGCCTGTTCCTATGTCCAGAGTGGTATTGCCTAGTTGTCTTCCAAGGTTTTTTTAGAATTTTGGGGTTTACATTTAAGTCTTAATACACCTTAAGTTGATTTCTGTATATGTGGCAAGAAAGGGGTCCAATTTCAATCTTCTGCATATGGGTAGCCAATTATCCCAGCAACATTTACTGAATAAGGATTCCTTTCCTCATTGCTTGTTTGTGTCAGCCTTGTTGAAAATCAGATGGTTATACGTGTGCAGCATTATTTCTGGCCTATCTATTCTGTTCTCTTGGTCTATATGCCTGTTTTTGTATCACTACCATGCTCTTTTGTTTACTGTAGCCCTGTAGCATAGTTTGAAGTCAGGTAGTATAATGTCTCCAGCTTTGTTCTTTGTGCTTAGGATTGCCTCCAATTTTATTTGAGCTCTTTTTGGTTCAATATAAATTTTAAAATAGTTTTCTCTATTCTAGTGAAGAATGCCATTGGTAGCTTGATATGAACAGCATTGAACCTATAAATTGCTTTGGGCAGTATGGTGATTTTAATGATGTCAATTCTTCCTATCCATGAGCATGTTTTTCAATTTGTGGTATCATCTCTGATTTCTTTGAGCAGGGTTTTGTAATTCTGTTGGTAGAGATCTTTCAACCTTGGTTAGCAGTATTCCTAGATATTTAATTCTTTTTGTGGCAATTGTAAATGAGATTGTGTTGCTGATTTGGCTCTTGGCTTGATTGTTGTTGGTGTATAGAACTACTAGTGATTTTTGTATGTTGATTTTGTATCCTGAGACTTTGCTGAAGTTGTTTATCAGATCAAGGAGCCTTTGGACAGAGACTATGGGTTTTTCTGGATACAGAATCATGCATGTTGTCTGCAAACAAAGATAATTTGACTTCCTCTCTTGTTATTTAGATGTCTTTTATTTCTTTCCCTTGCCTAATTGCTCTGGCTGGGATATCCAGTACTGTGTTGAATAGGAGAGGTGACAGAGGGTGATATGGTTTGGCTCTGTTTCACCACCCAAGTCTCATCTCAAATTGTAATCTTAATCCTCACGTGTTGAGAGAGGGACCTGTTATGCTCATGTTTTGAGAGAGGGAGGTGATTGGATCATAGGGGTGTTCTTTTGACAGTGAGTGAGTTCTCATGAGAGCTAATGGTTTTATAAGTGTTTGGAAGTTCCTCCTTCATTCTAATTTGCTCTCCTGCCACCTTGTGGAGAAGGTGCCTGCTTCCCCTTCCTCCATAATTGTAAGTTTCCTGAGGCCTCTCCAGCCATGCATAATTGTGAGCCAATTAAGCCTCTTTTCTTTATAAATTACCCAGTCTTATGGAAGTTCTTTATAGCAGTGTGAAAATAGACCAGTGCAGAGGGCATCCTTCACTTGCTCTGGTTTTCAAGGGGAATGCTTCCATCTTTTGCCCACTCATTTTGATGTTGGCGAGGGTTCATCATAAATGGCTTTTATTATGTTGAGGTATGTTCCTTTAATACCTGGTTTATTGAGAGTTTTCAACATGAAGGGGTGTTGAATTTTATCAGAAGCATTTTTTGGGTCAATTGAGATAATTATGCGACCTTTGCCTTAATTCTGTTATAATATGTTTAACCAACCTCGAATTTGAGGGATAAAGCCTACTTGATCATAGCGGATAAGCTTTTTGATGTGCTGCTGGATTTGGTTTACCAGTATTTTGTTGAGGATTTTTGCCTCGATATTCATCAAGGATATTGGCCTGAAGTTCTCTTTTTCTATTGTGTCTCTGCTAGGTTTTGGTATCAGGATGATGCTAGTCTCATAGAATGAGTTAGGGAGGAGTCCCTCCTCCTCTGTTTTTTTGGAATAATTTTAGTAGGAATAGTACCAGCTCTTCTTTGTACATCTGGTATAATTCGGCTGTGAATCCATCTGGTCCTATGCTTTTCTTTGTTGGTAGACTGTTTATTACTGATTCAATTTTAGAGTTTGCTATTAGTGTCTTTAGGGATTCAATTTCTTCCTTGTTCAGACTTGTGAGGGTGTTTGTTTCCAGGAATTTATCCATTTCTTCTAGATTTTCTAGTTTGTATGCATAGAGGTTTTCCTAATATTTTCTGATGGTTATTAGTATTTCTGTGTGGTGAACGATAATATCGCCTTTGTCATTATCTTCTCTGTTTTCTTCTTTATTATTCTAGCTAGAAGTCTATTTTATTAACTTTTTCAAGAAAAGACAATTCCTAGATGCATTAATCTTTTTGAAAATTTCAATAGTTATTGGAGTACAGGTGGTTTTTGGTTTCTGGTTACATGGATAAGTTCTTTAGTAGTTATTTATGAGATTTTGGTGCACCATTCACCCAAGCAATGTACACGCTACCCAATATGTAGTCTAGTCTTTTATCCTGTACCCCACTTCCACCCCTCCCTCTGAGTCCCCATAGTCCATTATATTATTCTTATGCCTTTGCATCCTCATAGCATAGGTTCCACTTATAAGTGAAAACATACAATATTTTGGTTTTCCATTCCTGAGATACTTCACTTAGAATAATGGCCATGCAAGTTGCTGCAAAGGCCATTATTTTGTTCCATTTTATGGCTGAATAGTATTCCATGGTATATTTGTGTATACAGATACACACATACACACACAACACATTTTCTTTATCCACTCCTTGGCTGATGGGCATTTAGTCTGGTTCCATAACTTTGCAATTGTGTATGCAACTGCTATAAAAATGTGGGTGCATGTATCTTTTTCATATAATAACTTCCTTTCCTTTGAGTAGATACCCAGTAGTGAGATTGCTGGATGAAGTGGTAGTTCTACTTTTAGTTCTTTAAGGAAATTCCATACTGTTTTCCAGAGTGGTTGAACCAGTTTACATTCCCATCAGCAGCGTAAAAGTGTTCTCTTTTCACCACATCCATGCCAACATCTGTAATTTTTTTGATTTTTTAATAATGGCCATGCTCACAGGAATAGGGTGGTTACTCACTGTGGTTTTAATTTGCATTTCCCTGATAATTAGTGATATTAAGCATTTTTTCGTGTTTGTTGGCTCTTTGTATTTCTTCTTTAGACAATTGCTGATTCATGTTTTTTGTGCACTTTTTGATGGAATCATTTTTTTCTTGATGATGTGTTTGAATTCCTTGTAGATTCTGAATATTAATCCTTTGTCAGATGCATAGTTTGCAAAGATTTTTTCCCAGTTAGTAGGTTGTCTGTTTACTCTGCTGATTATTTCTTTTGCTATACAGAAGATTTTTAGTTTAATTAGGTCGCATTTCTTTATTTTGGATTTTGTTGCATTTGCTTTTGCACTCTTAGTCATAACCTCTTTGCCTAAGACAATGTTTAGAAGAGTTTTTCTGATATTATAGTCTACAATTTTTATGGTTTCAGGTTATAAATTTAAGTCTTTGATATAGCTTGAGCTGACTTTTTAAATAAAGTGAAAGATGCAGATCCAGTTTTATTCTTCTATATGTGGCTTGCCAGTTTTCCCAGCAACATTTCCTGAATAGAGAGTCCTTTCCCCACTTTATGTTTTTCTATACTTCGTTGAAGATCAGTTGACTTTAAGTATTCCATTATATTTCTGGGTTCTCTATTGTGTTCCATTGGTTTACATGCCTATTTTTATACATAGTACCAGGCTGTTTTGTTAACCATAGCCTTGTAGTATAACTTACAATTGGGTAGTGTGATGCATCCAGCTTTGTTCTTTTTACTTATTATTGCTTTGGCTATGCGGTCTATTTTTTGATTCCGTATATATTATAGGATTATTTTTTTCTAATTCTGTGACAAATTACAATGTTATATTGATGGTAATTGCATTAAATCTGTAGATTGCTTCGGGAAGTATGGTCATTTTCACAATATTAATTCCACTCATCCATGAGCCTAGGATGTGTTTTCATTTGTTTGTGTCATCTATGATTTCATTCATCAGTGTCTTCTAGTTTTATTTTTTATTATTATTATACTTTAAGTTCTAGGGTACATGTAGATAACGTGCAGGTTTGTTACATATGTATACCTCTGCCATGTTGGCGTGCTGCACCCATCAACTCGTCAGCACCCATCAACTCGTCATTTACATCAGGTATAACTCCCAACGCAATCCCTCCCCCCTCCCCGCTCCCCGTGATAGGCCCCGGTGTGTGATGTTCCCCTTCCCGAGTCCAAGTGATCTCATTGTTCAGTTCCCACCTATGAGTGAGAACATGCGGTGTTTGGTTTTCTGTCCTTGCGATAGTTTGCTGAGAATGATGGTTTCCAGCTGCATCCATGTCCCTACAAAGGACACAAACTCATCCTTTTTTATGGCTGCAAAGTATTCCATGGTGTATATGTGCCACATTTAGTGTTTTCTAGTTTTCCTTGTAGAGATCTTTCATCTCCTTGGTTAAGGATATTCCAAAGAATTTTAATTTTTTGCAGCTATTGTAAAAGGGGTTGAGTTCTTAATTTAATTATCAGCTTGGTCATTGTTGGTTATTGCATTGCTACTGATTTGTGTACATTGATTTTGTATCTTGAGACTTTACTGAATTCATTTATCAGATCTAGGAGCTTTTTGGATAAGTCTTTAGGATTTTCTAGGTGTATGATCATATCATTGATGAACAGCTACAGTGTGACTTCCTCTCTTTCCAATTTGAATGTCCTTTATTTCTTTGTCTTGTCTTATTGCTCTGGCTGGGACTTCCAGTATTATGTTGAATAGAAGTGCTGAAAGTGGGCATCTTTGTCTTGTTCCAGTTCTCAGGGGGAATGCTTTTGACTTTTCTCCATTCAATATTATGTTGGCTGTGGGATTGTCATAGATGACTTTTATTGCTTTGAGGTATGTTCCTTCTGTCTCAGTTTTAATAAGGGTTTTTATCATAAAGAGATACTGGATCTTGTCAAATGTTTTTTTCTGTGTCTATTGAGATGATCATATGATTTTTCTTTTAAATTCTGTTTATGTGAGGTAACACATTTATTGGCTTGCATATATTAAACCATCCCTGAATCCCTTGTATGAAACCCACTTGATGATAATGTATTATCTTTTTGATATGCTGTTGGATTTGGTTAGCTAGTATTTTCTTGAGGATTTTTCCATCTGTGTTTATCAGTGATATTGGTCTGTAGTTTTCTTTTTTGTTATATCCTTTCCTGGTTTTGGTATCAGGGTAATACTGGCTTCATGGAATTATTTAGGGAGTATTCTTTTTTTCTCTACCCTGTGGAATAATGTCATTGGATTGGTACCAATTCTTCTTTGAATGTCTGATAGAATTCAGCTGTGAATCCATCTGGTTCTGGACTTTTTTGTTGGTGATTTTTTATTACTGATTTAATCTCTCTACTTGTTTTTGGTCTGCTCAGAGTTTCTATTTCTTCCTGATTTAATCTAGAAAAGTTATGTATTTCTAAAAATTCATACATCTTCTCTAGGTTTTTTAGTTTGTGCATGTAAAGGTATTGATAGTAGCCTCGACTGATCTTTTGTATTTTATGGTATCAGTTGTAATGTCTCCTGCTTCATTTCTAGTTGACCTAATTTGTATATTCTTTCTTCTTTTATTGGTTAGCTTTGCTAATGGTCCAGCAATTTTGCTTATCTTTTGCAAGAACCAGCTTTTGTTTCATTTATCTTTTGTATATTTTGTTTCAGTTTCCTTTAGTTCTGCTCTGATCTTTATTATTTCTTTTCATCTGCTGGGTTTGGATTTAGTTTGTTCTTGTTTCTCTAGTTCCTCGAGATATAATATTAGGTTGTCTATATGTGTTTTTTCAGACTCTTTGATGTAGGCATTTAATGCTATGAACTTTCCTCTTAGCACCAGTTTTGCTGTATCCCAGATGTTTGGATCAGTTTTTCATTATTATAGGAGATTATTTAATTTCCTTGTATTTTTTAAAGTTTTAAGGGTTCCTTTTGGAGTTAACTTCCAGTTTTACTTCACTTTGGTCTGAGAAAATATTTCATATAATTTTGATTTTCTTAAATTTATTGGGACTTGTTTTATGGCCTATCATATGGTCTATCTTGGAGAATGTTTCATGTGTTGATGAAAAGAATGTATATTCTTTAGTTGTTGGGTAGAATGTTCTGTAAATATCTGTTAAGCTCATTTGTTCTAGAATACAGTTTCTCTGTTGTTTCTTTGTTGACTTTATGTCTTGATGATCTGTCTAGTGCTGTCAGTGGAGTATTGAAGTCCCCTAGTATTATTGTGCTGCCATCTATCTCACTTCTTAGGTCTAGTAGTAATTGATTCATAAATATGGGAGCTTCACTATGCATACATATTTAGGATTGTAATATCTTCCTGTTGGACTAATCCTTTTATCATCATGTAATGTCTTGTCTGTTTTTGCTGTTGTTGCTTTACAGTCTCTTTTGTCTCATATAAGAATAACCAATCCTATTTGTTTTTGGTTTCCATTTGAGTGGAATATCTTTAAGTTTATATGAGTCCTTATGTGTTAAGTGAATCTCTTGAAAACAGCATATACTTGGGCTGGTGGGTTTTAATCCATTCTACCAATCTCTATCTTTTAAGTGAAGAATTTAGGCCATTTACCTTCCAAGTTAGGATTGAGATGTGAGGTACTGTTCTATTCACCATGTTAGTTGTTGCTAAATACCTTTTTTATCATTCTTTTATTGTTTTATAGGCCCTGAGATTTATGCTTTAAGTAGGTTCTACTTTGGTCTATTTCAAGGTTTTGTTTCAAGATTTAGCACTCTTTTTGGCATTTCTTGTAGTGCTGGTTTGGTAGTAGCAAATTCTCTCAGAATTTATTTGTCTGATTCTTTCTGACTTGTAAGTTTTCTGCCGAGAAATCTGCTGTTAATGTGATAGGTTTTTCTTTGTAGGTTATCTGATGCCTTTGCCTCACAGCTCTCATGATTCTTTTGTCTTGCCTTTGGATAACCTGATGACTTGGTTATCCAAAGGCTAATAAGTCTTGGTTTTTGATGTGCATGTTTAGTGGTATAAATTTTTCTCTTAACAGTGCCTTAGCAGTGTCCCAGAGATTCTGGTATGTTGCATCTTTGTTCTCATCAGTTTTAAAAAACATCTTGATTTCTCCTTTAATTTAATTACTTATCCAAAAGTCATTCAGGAGCAGGTTATTTAATTTCCATGTAATCGCATGGTTTTGAGGGATTTTTGTAGTCTCAATAAAATAAAATTTCTAATTTTATTGTGCTGTGGTCTGATAGAGTAGTTGATATAATTCCATTTTTTTTTACATTTGCTGAGTATTGTTTTATGTCTAACTATGTGATTGATTTTAGAGTACGTGCCATGTGGTGATGAGAAAATTGTATATTCTGTTGTTTTGGGGTGGAGAGTTCTGTAGATGTCTATCAGGTTCATTTGATTCAGTGCTGAATTTATGTTTGGGATATCCGTGTTAATTTTCTGCCTCAATTATCTGTCTAATACTGACAATGTGGTATTGGACGAAGTCTCCCACTATTATTACTTGAGAATCTAAGTCTCTTCATAAATCTCTAAAAACTTGCTTTATGAATCTGGCTGCTCCTGTATTAGATGCATATATTTTTAGAATGGTTAGTTCTTCTTGTTGAATTGAATGAACTCTTTACCATTATGTAGTGCCCTGGTCTTTTGTGATCTTTGCTGATTTTGTTTGTTTTGTCTGAAATTAGGTTAGCAACCCTTGATCTTTTCTGATTTCCATTTGCTCAGTAGATTTTTCTCCATCCCTTTATTTCAAGTCTATAGGTGTCATTTCATGTGAGATGGGTTGCTTGAAGATTGCACACCACTGGGTTTGGTGTTTTATCCAGCTCGACACTCTGCGTCTTTCAATTGGGACATTTAGCCAGTTTCTATTCAAGGTTTCTATTGATATGTGTCAATTTGATAACTGTTGTCATGATGTTAGCTCGTTATTATGCAGGTTTGTTTGTGTAGTTGTTTTATAGTGTCAATGGTCTGTGTATTTATGTGTGTATTGGTTGGTAATGGTCTCTCCTTTCCATATTTTGTGCCTCCTTCAGGAGCTTTTGGAAAACAAGTATGTTGTTAACAAATTCCTCTAGCATTTGCTTGTCTAAAGATAATCTCATTTCTTCTTTGCTTATGAAGATTAGTTTGGCCACATACAAAATTTTTGGTTGAAATTTCTTGTCTTTAAGAATGTTGCATATTGGCCCCTAATCTCTTCTGTCTTGAAGGTTTCTACTGAGAAGTCAACTGTTAATCTGCTGGGCTTGCCTTTGTAGGTGACTGGCCCTTTTCTCTCTAGCTGCCTTTAACATTTTTTCTTTCATTTCAATCTTGGGAATCTGATGATTATGTGTCTTGGGGATAATCTTTTTGTGAAGTATCTTAATGAGGTTCACTGCATTTTCTGAATGTGAATGTTGGCCTCTCTAGCTAGGTTGGGGAAGTTGTCATAAATGATATCCTGAAATACATTTTCCAAGTTGCTTCCATTCTCCCCATCTTTTTCAGGGACACCAATGAATCATATATTGTGTCTCTTTACATAATCCCATATTTCTCAGAGATTTTGTCAATTCCTTTGTATTGTTTTTCTCTATTCTTGTCTGACTGTCTTATTTTTGAAAGCCAGACTTCAAACTCTGAGATTCTTTTATCAGCTTGGTCTCTCCTGCTAATAATACTTGCAATTGCATTATGAAATTCCTGCAGTATGTTTTTCAGCTCTATTAAGTTGGTTATATTCTTTTCTATACAAGTTATTTTGTCTGTCAGCTCCTGTATCATTTTATTATGATTCTTAGCTTCTTTGGATTAAGTTTAAATGTACTCCTGCATCTCTGTAGCCTTTGTTCCTACTCATATTCTGAATATTTTTTTTTCTGTAATTTCAGCCATCTCAGCCCAGTTCAGGACCCTTGCTGGAGAGCTAGTGTGATCCTTTGGGGGAAAGAAGGCACTCTGACTTTTTGAGTTCTCAGAGTTCTTACACTGGTTCTTTTGTGTCATTGTGGGCTAATGTTTCTTTAATCTGTGAAGCTCCTGTCCTTTGGTGGTAGTTTTTTTTCTTTTCTTTTCTTTCATCCTATTTGATGACCTCGAGGGTTTTATTGTGGAATAAGATGGATTCAGTTGACTGACTTTGGTTCTATAAGATTTTAGGGAGCCAAGGCTCAGCTCACAACTCCTGAACTGTACACTTTAACTCTAGGTGACTGCTATTATGTCCCAACTTTGTTCTCTGGCTCCTCCAGGTTAGAAACTCCCCATGCTAGTGGGAGCTGAGGTGCTCCCAGACCACTAGTTACAGCACTCCAATGGGTGGAGCCAGAGTTTCACAGGGTGGTGACAGCAGGTTGCATCCTCTTTCACATGTGCCTGCAGCAGTGGCAGTGGCAGTTGAGTGGGGTGCATGCTAGTTGGCTGCAGCAGGCTGCTAGCAGGTGCCAGTCTCTGTGCAGGTGTTCACAGCAGCCATGGAGGCAGCACAGCTTGCAGGGACAGGAGGGTCTCCCACTGGTGATTGCGTGCACGGTTGCTCTGGTAGTGGTGTTAGCATGGGGGAGAGTGCCAGCAGGCACAGGACTGTATGTACCCTCTGTGCCCATTCATACAGACAGAGGTGGCTGCTCCGGGCAAAGGAGGATCTGCTGTCCTCTGTGCCTAGTTTCACTCCATTGGCAGTTTTAGCTAATGGGTGGGGCACTGGTGGTGGCAGGTCTGACTGTCTCTGTGCCCGCCAAGACTCTCAGTGCAATGGTGGTGTGGCCGGGGTAGGGGGCACAGAGTGCACTCATGCTGGCAGCAGTGGCAGGGCAGGGTGCACATGCTCACGCACACTGGTGGGGCAGAGAAGGCAAGATTCACTGGCACTAGTAAAGTAATGCGGGAAGGGGCTGTAGGCAGGGAGGAAGCTGTGTTGGGAGAGAGTGGATGGGCTGGTGCGTGTCCATGGGGCTGGTCTGGCATAGTCTGTCAGTGCAGGAGCTAGGATGCAGCCCCCAGGGCACCCAGGGTGGCACTGAAAACAGATGCAGCCAGGCTGATGCCCTGGCAAAGGCCAGCAGACCAAGGGTGCTCAGGTCGGAACACCCCATCGGATGGGCAAGACCACCCTGCAGAAATGAGGTCTGACAGTTCCCCTAGAGCTAAGGTCTCCTGTGGCAGCAAGTCAAACCTAGGGGGATGGTGTCTCCGGCTGTGCTCCACTATAAGTGCTCCTGCACCAAATCCTCTCGGTTCCACACAACCTGGAGTTCTGCCCCTACAACTTCTCTGAGCAGCTCTCCCTGAAAACTTAAGTGTCTGTGGTGGTTGAGGGGTCTCCTTCCAAGATTCCAGAGGCCCATGGCAGGAGTGGGTTGCTCTTTGCCAATTCAACTCACCCATTCGCCCAGAGTCACAGGGGGCCAAGAATGTGATCCAGTGCACGGTAGCGCCTTGAAACATGTCCTTCTTACTCCTTTTTCAGCCCAGCTTCGGTGTCTTTCCTCTAACCACTCAGTGCCTTCAGTCTACTTTTAAAAAACAGTTATTTTCACATCCGTTGTTTTCCTTTTATAGCTTTCCACCATTTTATAAAAAGGATGCTGTCATTTTTTTCAAAACTATCATTTACTTTCCATTGTGCAATATTCTAGGGAAGACTAAAAATATTTTCACTCTCCAATATATCTTTCTTATTCAGTCCTATTTTCTGACACTGTTGATTTTTCCCTGTTGTTTCTTGAATAATGCTAAAATAACCATGACTATTTATGCTGATCATCCTTTTTACTTGTTTGAAGCAAAATAATCAATCATCATGAACACACTCTCAGTAACTTAGACACTGGTTCTAGGTGTCTAACAAAAAATAGTTGTTAATTTTTAATAACTTTTGAAGTTGAATTTCACTCAAAAGAGCAAAAATAGAAAAAATTTATAATTCACTTTTTGGTATATTGGACTCCATTAAAGTTTGTGCTGAGATGATGGGGTTTTCAAAATATACAATCATGTCATCTGTAAACAGGGACAATTTGACTCCCTCTTTTCCTAACTGAATACCTTTTATTTCTTTCTCTTGCCTGATTGCCCTAGCCAGAACTTCCAACACTATGTTGAATAGGAGTGGTGAGAGAGGGCATCCCTGTCTTGTGCCAGTTTTCAGAGGGAATGCTTCCAGTTTTTGCCATTCAGTATGATATTGGCTGTGGGCTTGTCATAAATAGCTCTTATTATTTTGAGATACATTCCATCAATACTGAATTTATTGAGAGTTTTTAGCATGAAGGGTTGTGAATTTTGTCAAAGGCCTTTTCTGCAACTATTGAGGTAATCATGTGGTTTTTGTATTTGGTTCTGTTTATATGCTGGATTACGTTTATTGATTTGCATATGTTGAACCAGCCTTGCATCCCAGGGATGAAGCCCACTTGATCATGGTGGATAAGCTTTTTGATGTGCTGCTGGATTCGGTTTGCCAGTATATTATTGAGGATTTTTGCATCGATGTTCATCAGGGATATTGGTCTAAAATTCTCTTTTTTTGTTGTCTCTGCCAGGTTTTGGTATCAGGAGGATGTTGACCTAATAAAATGAGTTGGTGAGGATTCCCTCTTTTTCTATTGATTGGAATAGTTTCAGAAGGAATGGCACCAACTCCTCCTTGTACCTCTGGTAGAATTCGGCTGTGAATCCATCTAGTCCTGGACTTCTTTTGGTTGGTAGGCTATTAATTATTGCCCCAATTTCAGAGCCTGCTATTGTTCTATTCAGGGATTCAACTTCTTCCTGGTTTAGTCTCGAGAGAGTGTAAGTGTCCAAGAAATTATCCATTTCTTCTAGGTTTTCTAGTTTATTTGCATAGAGGTGTTTATAGTATTCTCTGATGGTAGATTGTATTTCTGTGGAGTCGGTGATGTGGTATCCCCTTTATCATTTTTTATTGTGTCTATTTGATTCTTCTCTCTTTTCTTCTTTATTAATCTTGCTAGCAGTCTATCAAGTTTGTTGGTCGTTTCAAAAAACCAGCTCCTGGATTCATTGATTTTTTGGAGGGTTTTTTATGTCTCTATCTCCTTCAGTTCTGCTCTGATCTTAGTTATTTCTTGCCTTCTGCTAGCTTTTGAATGTGTTTGCTCTTGCTTCTCTAGTTCTTTTAATTGTGATGGTAGGGTGTCAATTTTAGATCTTTCCAGCTTTCTCTTGTGGGCATTTAGTGCTATATATTTCCCTCTACACACTGCTTTAAATGTGTCCCAGAGATTCTGGTATGTTGTGTCTTTGTTCTCCTTGGTTTCAAAGAACATCTTTATTTCTGCCTTCATTTCATTATGTACGCAGTAGTCATTCAGGAGCAGGTTGTTCAGTTTCCATGCAGTTGAGCGATTTTGATTGAGTTTCTTAGTCCTGAATTCTAGTTTGATTGCACTGTGGTCTGAGAGACAGTTTGTTATAATTTCTGTTCTTTTACATTTGCTGAGGAGTGCTTTACTTCCAACTATGTGGTCAATTTTAGAATAAGTGCGATGTGGTGCTGAGAAGAATGTATATTCTGTTGATTTTTGGGTGGAGAGTTCTGTAGATGTCTACTAGGTCCGCTTGGTGCAGAGTTGAGTTCAATTCCTGGATATCCTTGTTAAATTTCTGTCTCGTTGATCTGTCTAATGTTGACTGTGGGGTGTGGAAGTCTCCCATTATTATTGTATGGGAGTCTAAGTCTCTTTGTAAGTCTCTAAGGACTTGCTTTATGAATCTGGTGCTCCTGTATTGGGTGCATATATATTTAGGATAGTTAGCTCTTCCTGTTGAAGTGATCCCTTTACCATTATGTAATGGCCTTCTTTGTCTCTTTTGATCTTTGATGGTTTAAAGTCTGGTTTATCAAAATCTCCTTAAGCTGATAAGCAACTTCAGCAAAGTCTCAGGATACAAAATCAATATACTAAAATCACAAGCATTCTTATACACCAACAACAAACAGAGAGCCAAATCATGAATGAACTCCCATTCACAGTTGCTTCAAAGAGAATAAAATACCTAGGAATTCAACTTACAAGAGATGTAAAGGACCTCTTCAAAGAGAACTACAAACCACTGCTCAGTGAAATAAAAGGGGACACAAAGAAATGGAAGAACATACCATGCTAATGGATACGAAGAATCAATATCATGAAAATGGCCATACTGCCCAAGGTAATTTATAGATTCAATGCCATTCCCATCAATCTACCAATGAGTTTCTTCACAGAATTGGAAAAAACTGCTTTAAAGTTCATATGGAACCAAGAAAGAGCCCGCATTGCAAAGACAATCCTAAGCCAAAAGAACAAAGCTGGAGGCATCACGCTACCTGACTTCAAACTATACCACAAGGCTACAGTAACCAAAACAGCATGGTACTGGTACCAAAACAGAGATATAGACCAATGGAACAGAACAGAGTCCTCAGAAATAATACCACACATCTACAACCATCTGATCTTTGACAAACCTGAGAGAAACAAGAAATGGGGAAAGGATTCCCTATTTAATAAATGGTGCTGGGAAAATTGGCTAGCCATATGTAGAAAGCTGAAACTGGATCCTTTCCTTACTCCTTATAGGAAAATTAATTCAAGATGGATTAGAGACTTAAATGTTAGACCTAATACCATAAAAACTCTAGAAGAAAACCTAGGTAATACCATTCAGGACATAGACATGGGCAAGGACTTCATTTCTAAAACACCAAAAGCAACGGCAACAAAAGGCAAAATTGACAAATGGGATCTAATTAAACTAAAGAGCTTCTGCACAGCAAAAGAAACTACCATCAGAGTGAACAGGCAACCTACAGAATGGGAGAAAATTTTTGCAATCTACTCATCTGACAAAGGGCTAATATCCAGAACCTACAAAGAACTCAAACAAATTTACAAGAAAAAAAACAAATAACCCCATCAAAAAGTGGGCAAAGGATATGAATAGACATTTCTCAAAAGAAGACATTTATGCAGCCAACAGACACATGAAAAAATGCTCATCATCACTGGCCATCAGAGAAATGCAAATCAAAACCACAATGAGATACCATCTCACACCAGTTAGAAAGACAATCATTAAAAAGTCAGGAAACAACAGTTGCTGGAGAGGATGTGGAGAAATAGGAACACTTTTACACTGTTGGTAGGATTGTAAACTACTTCAACCATTATGGAAAACAGTATGGCGATTCTTCAAGGATCTAGAACTAGAAGTACCATGTGACCCAGCCATCCCATTACTGGGTATATACCCAAAGGATTATAAATCATGCTGCTATAAAGACACATGCACACATATGTTCATTGCGGCACTATTCACAATAGCAAAGACTTGGAATCAACCCAAATGTCCATCAGTGACAGACTGGATTAAGAAAATGTGGCACATATACACCATGGAATACTATGCAGTCATAAAAAAGGATGAGTTCATATCCTTTGTAGGGACATGGATGCTGCTGGAAACCATCATTCTCAGCAAACTATCGCAAGGACAGAAAACCAAACACCGCATGTTCTCACTCATAGGTGGGAATTGAACAATGAGATCACTTGGACACGAGAAGGGGAACATCACACACCGGGGCCTATTATGAGGAGGGGGGAAGGGGGAGGGATGGCATTGGGAGTTATACCTGATGTCAATGATGAGTTGATGGGTGCTGATGTGTTGATGGGTGCAGCACACCAACACGGCACAAGTATACATATGTAATAAACCTACACGTTGTGCACATGTACCCTAGAACTGAAAGTATAATAAAATAAATAAAGTTTGTGCATTTTCACAGACTGTTAAATTATTACATTATAAACATTATTATATTTTAAATTTTTTATTAAGAAAGAATTACCCAAAGCTGTTATGAGATGCATTACCTTAACCAGTATGAATGTTATCTATGCTTTATTACTCATCTCAAGGCTCATGATATTTAGAACAGAACTCACTTTATTAAGAACGTTGTCTAGCATATCTTAATATATATTGTTTGTTTGAATACGTGTTTGGTTCCTAGAGAGAGATTTCTTCACTTAAACAGTATATTTATCCATTTATTAATGATTTAGGCTCTGCAATTACTAGATTGCTTAATGTTGGGCCTGCAATATTAAATAAAAGAGATAGTACTTTTTTTTGAAGCTGTGGTACATGGAATAATTTCCAATTTATTTTTAGAACCATCTAATTTTCCAAGAATAGGACATATAGTGAATGGGGGTAGTGAGAGAATAGCCTAGAAAGGTGGAAAAGTATCAGCTCTTAGAACAGCTTTAAAAGTGTATCAAGCTGATTTTTTCTCGGGGTAACAGACAGAGTCCTCTGAGTTTGGGGACAGAAGAGTAACATGATCAGATCTAAATATGTTAGCAGGTTTAAGGACATGCTGAGATTGGACATAGTGAAGTGATTAATGATATCACTGCTAATGTTCAAGTGACAAAAGATAAATTCAAAACTTAACTTAGTGGTAATTAAATTATGGAGAAGCATGTGAAGTTGAAATAGATGGAACTCCGAGGCAGTTAAGAATTAAAATCTAGAGGACTTGGCCAGGATAAGGTTAAAGTCAGAATGTTAAAAAAGTAAATTATCCCCACAGACTATTGTAGTCTTGCCTAAAAAAACATGGAAGCAGTACACAAGATGTGGAATTTTATAGAAGGAACAAGTGTTAGTGAAAAGATGACTAATTTGTTCATTCAGCAATATAAATGTACGGTAGTGTGTATGTCATCTGTTGCCTCTTTAATTTGGAGCCTAGTGATTATGTAGTGGTGAATATAGTGGATAAGTATGCAACATCCTCATAAAGTCAGACATAGGCAAAGGAGTTTGCCTCTGTATCAATGCATCTTACAATTTTTATATTTCAGGGTTTAAGAATCTTTGCCTCAGCTTCAGTATACTGTAAAACACACATGTCGAACAAAGTCTGATTATAGATAAGTTTGTCCTGAAAACATTTTGTTGTTGGCAAATGTGTAAATAACAAACATTTACTCCTTTGCTTTAGTTAAAAGTCAATACTTCTCTTTTTCCCTCCCTCCCTCCCTTCCTCCATCCCTCCTTCCTTCCTTTCTTGCTTCCTTCCTTCCTTCCTTCTTTCCTTCCTTTCCATCCATCTATATACCTATACCACACCCAAATGGTCGAAGGTCCAGGAAAATGCCTCCAAATTGCAATAAATCCACCAGAGAAAATATATAACATGGTTTTTTTTTTTCCTTTAATGGGAGACTAACATAGTTTTGTAATTAAAAATGTGCAAATGGGGTAGTAGATAGTTATGTTAATATTTTGTTTAATAGAGTTCAAATAATTCATTATAAACATTATGTGAATACAATGCTGTCATTTTAGTATATTCCTTAAACCATATGAATATTTTAAAAATCATTTTAAAAATATGTGGTAATATTCCAAGTGTCCTGAAGAGTCAGAATAAAGTATTTACTATTTTTCCCAGATTTAATTTTCTACATCTAGCAATTCAAAGTTCAAATTATAGTTGTGATTCAAAAAATAATACAATGCAATACATTCATTCACACAAGACACTGATTAAGTCAAAATTCCTAAAGAATTTTATTAAAGCCTAAAACCTTGCAAGAAATGCCCAAATGAATATTGCTATATTGCAGTTGGAGGGGGCAATCTTTTCATGCTCCTGTAATGGAAAACAGTTGTCTTCTATTTCTTTATGCATCTATTGATTCTACAAAAAGATGCACTTACAAAAATCAGTGTGTAAAAGACGTCTTTTTTTATTCTTTTATTGCTTCACAAGGTTGTTTGATGTTTAATTGGGAAGTCTAATGAAACATCATTCGATGTTGATCAAAATGTAAACATTGTTTCTAAAATTTTTACAAATAAGAAATAACATAATCTTGATGAGAAAAAGTTACTACTTTCATCTCCCACATGTAAATATACCATATGCAAGAATTTATCTGTATTAAGAAAAGACTTACTTTTCACAAATTGTATCTACTACTATTACTCTGCAATTCTTATTATTTAATCAATTTGCATTAATTAATTGGAGTATTTAAATCCCCCTCTCCACAAGGTACCATATAAGACACTCATTGAATAATAATTATGACTGAGCATTTTGTAGAAGTTAGTATATCATATCTCTTTGAGAAAATTTTGTTCAAACATACAAGATTTGGGAGAATTTAAAGCGCGATTTTTCCCTTTAAAAATACACTACACTTTTCCATACATAGATTGAGACAACAGAAAATATCCTAACAATTAAAATACCCATGCCAATGACAAAGCATTTTCTTTGTTTATTTAAAAAAATTATCTGCACAGATGAATTTTAAAATTGAAGTCCAAAACTCTCTCTGCATGTCTCCACTGGAATCACATACACTTGGACACTTTCTTAGTTAAATGTGTGTTTTGTAGGTATTCGTTTATATGGCCAATTTGCAATTCCTACAATCCACATAAAACTGGCTTTTTCAAATACATAATGAAAGAACTGCAACTGAACCTATAATGACATAAAAAGGTTATTTAGTCTTCAAAACATTTAGTTACCTTCAGAAGTGAATTCAGGGGAGCAGTGCACAGACCCTTTCTGATTAAGCCTTCATTAGTAAGCCTTTATTTCTCCTGCTGCTCTTTTCCTGTACTTTTTCTTCTTTTCCCTTTGCTCTTCTCTCTGTTATTTTGATTTCTCTATGTGAGAAGTGAAAGTTCAAGGTAAAATTGTTTGAATTTGTTGGGAAAAAAAAAACTGTTGAAAGACTGTGATTGCATTTGAATTCAATGGTTCTGAAACTCAAAAAAAGAAAAGTGGCAGATGGGTAAAGATGAACGATTTTTGACCGGGAATATCATTGATAGCATAATATAAACCATGGGCTTGAAGGGATTTCTGTAGTTAAAGTATTTAGATAATAAAACAATTTTTAAATGAGACAAACTTTTGCCTTCCTTGTTCTAACATATTTATAATTATATCTTTACAATATCTGATATGTAAGAGGCTGTAGTTTATTATTTAAATGATTCTAAAGCTACAATTCTAAAAGTAGAAATACTTTTTTGGTTATTTGGGTTTATTTTTATTTTATTTTGAAACAGCATATCCAAGTTCTTTAAATTATTTCATTTATTCATTGACTAATATGTATTAATCACACATGAATAGCAAAGCACCATTTCGTGTCCTAGGAATATAAGTAGTTAAAAAACAAGACAAGGTTGTCAGTCAAAGAACGGAAGATATTACTGGTTTTCTTTTTAATGAAATACATTGTCTAGTGGTCTCCCTGAAAATTATCTGATTCTACAGAGGTGTGTGTTTTAATTGACTTTGACATCTGGTATAAAAATTAAAGTCTAGGAAACTGATAATGCAAATGATTTCTGTTTATGACAATGCAAATGAACATTGTCCAATAGAGAATATAAATCTCTCTAAGTCAAATTCTTAATCCAACATTTTGTAGCTTGTTACTTGTTCCTTCATTAATTAATGAGTTAAATAAAATATTTAAAACATATGTATTTAATATTTGATGACAGTCATGATTTTACAGTTTTGAAAATTTTATTTTAACAAAGGGTTTGTCTTTTTGGAACTTATGTTCTACTGATTCTTATGCAAACGCCTGCACAACTTAAAAAAGAAGAATTCTTCCATTGTCATTCATTATAATAACATAGCTTCTCTAGGAAGGTAGAAAGTCTTTATTTATATTGGCAGAAAAACTAAGTATAAAAATATTTATAATATATATCTGAAAAATTATAAAACTATAAACACATTTCAAGGATCTGTGCTTCCAAACAAATGCATATTTTTTGAAAGACCCAAAAGTAAGGGTAAACTGTTTCCTGGGTTTCCCATGCCTCTTTTAACTTTGACACAGAGCATAAGATTGCAGTTTTTAGACAATGATTTTTACTAGTTAACCTAAAATGAAAGTATACATATTGTTTATAGAGTTGTTGGTAAATATAGTTGAACACCCACCATGCAGTATACAGGATCCAGCTGGTTATTATAAGTAATATTATAAGTATTTTATGAGTAGTCAATAAAACTGAATAGATACCAATTTCTACTACTTTGCTTCCAGAGCCACAATCATGTAGAAAATTAGCCCACTTGGAAGAGAATGTAACATCATTTAATCATGAATCCTGATAATATAAGGAACTGATATTCAGCAGTGTCATCTGTGAATGATAAAACAGTTAAAAGAAATGCATAAGCTTAAATAGTGTGATAATTGAACATATTGGTGTTAAATCTTTTCTGAAAATATGATAAATTTTACCAAATTCTTTTGAATTATTCTTGTGGCTAAGTTCCTTAATCTGCCTTTTTATTATTTAGTTAGTTAGGTTGTCAGAAATCTATGTACATTAACATTAAAAATATTATAAACTGATCAGAGACCAGTTTATTAAGATTACTCATTTGAGGGAGATTCTACATATAAGCTATGTTTAGATGATAAAAATATCGATAATTGTAAACAAGTGTATATTAATAAATTCAAAATATTATTAGGATTTCTCAAAATAGAGTTAGTGTTTGTACTTTTCCAACAGCCTATGAATCCTGACTTTAAAATTTGCTAATCATATGGTAAAATAATTTAATCCTCTTTTTCTCTTACTCTTCTCAGCACATAAATAAATAGCATGTTATTCATAAAACACATTACAAATTATAACATATTGAACTAAGGCTAAATGAAGCAGTTATTTAGTGACTGACAACAGGACACTTCATTCATCAGGAAACATGGAGCATAAATATCAGGCATGTTAAACTGCAATTTGAAAAAGGTCTCAGTCCATATTAGCAGAATGCATTGAGAGATTTTTAGGCACCATAACCTCTCCCTTTCAAATTTAACTTTTTAAAGAAGTATATAGCTAAACTAACAATCATAATCATAATACCAATAGTTAAGATGATTGGTTTTCTAGACTGAGGAAAACAAAAATGAAAGTAATTATATATTTTTAGATGTATGTTTTTTCCCAGCCCATCAGCTATTACACCTTCAACTAGAAACAAGCTTACCAAGTTATCAGTTTTCTCTTTTATTTCATAAAATGTTTAATTTATTTTGAAATAATTCTAGTTTTACTGGAAGTTACAGACAGTACAAAGAAGCCCTGCATACCCTTCACTTAATTTCCTCCAGTGGATACACTTTACATAATTATAGGGCAATATCCAAATCAGGAATTTGATGTTAATACAATGTGTGTGTATAGTTCTATGTTGTTACATCATATGTTTAGGCTTTTATAACCACCACTGCAATCAACAAACAGGATTATTCCATAAATACAAAGATCTCTCTTTCTGTTGCTATCCCTTTGCATTCACACCCACCAACCTCTGCCTCAACCATCTCTATCCCCTAACAACTACTAATCTGTTTTACAATTTTGTCATTTTGAGAACGTTATTCAAATGGAATCATATAGTATGTGTCCCCCTGAGACTGGATTTTTCATTCAGCGTATCATTGAGATCCCTACACACACATTGTTGCATGTAACAGTGGTCCATTACTTCTTGTTGCTAAGTAGTAACCCATGGTATGGATGTGCCGCAGTTTATTTAGCCATTCACCTATTAAGGGAAATCTGTTTTGTTTCTAGTTTTTAGCTACAATAAATAACACTTTTTAGAACAAGCTTGTACAGGTTTTCATGAAGATAAGTTTTCATTTTGGGGGGTCAAAAGAACAAGGGAATAAATGTCTGCTTATATCGTAAATGTATGTTCAGTTTTTTAATCTTATAACTACATAGAAATTTTTTTTTAAATTTGTTTTTATTTCAATAGCATTTAGGGTACAAGTGGTTTTTTGATTATATAAATGAATTCTATAGTGGTGAATTTTGAGTTTTAGTGTACCCATCTCTTGAACAGCATACACTGTACCCAATATGTGGTCTCTTATCCTTCACACTCCTGCCAACCTCCCTGGCAACGAGTCTCCAAAGTCCATCATATCACTCTGTATGTCTCTGCGTCCTCATAGTTTAGCTCCCACTTATAAGTGAGAACATTTGATGTTTGGTTTTCCACTCCTAGGTTACTTCACTTAGAATGGTCTCCAGCTCCACCCAAGTTTCTGCAAAAGACATTATTTCATACCTTTTTATGGCTGAGTAGCATTCCATGTTGTATATATACCACATTTTCTTTATCCACTTGTTGGTCAGTGGGCACTTAGGTTGGTTCTATATGCAATTATGAATTGTGCTGTATAAATGCATGTGTGTATGCAATATAAGTCGTAATGACTTCTTTTCCTTTGGGTAGATACTCAGTAGTAGCTTTTAAGAAACTGCCGACCAGGCGCAGTGGCTGACATCTGTAATCCCAGCACTTTGGGAGGCTAAGGCGGGTGGATCACCTGAGGTCAGGAGTTCGAGACCAGCCTGGACAATGTGGTGAAAATCTCTGCTAATAGTACAAAATATAGCCAGGTGTGGTGGTGCACACCTATAATTTTAGCTACTCAGGAGGCTGAGGTGGGAGAATCGCTTGTACCCAGGAGGCATAGGTTGCAGTGAGCCGAGATCACGCCATTGCACTCCAGCCTGGGCAACAAGAGGAAAATCCTATCTAAAAAAAAAAAAAAAAAAAAACGAAAGAAAGAAAGAATAAAAAAGATGTTTTGCTTTGTTTTTGTTGTAAACTTATTTAAGTTCCTTGTAGATTCTGGATGTTAGCCCTTCATCAGATGATAGATTGCAAAAATTTTCTCCCATTCTATAGATTGCTTGTTCACTCTGATGATAGTTTCTTTTGCTGTGCAGAAGCTCTTTAATTTAATTAGACCCCATTGGTCAAATTTGGCTTTTGTTGACATCGCTTTTGGTGTTTCAGTCATGAAGTCTCTGCCCATGCCTATGTCCTGAATGGTATTGCCTCGGTTTTCTTCCAGGGTTTTGACGGTTTTAGGTCTTACATTTAAGGCTGTAATCCATCCTGAGTTAATTTTTGTATAAGGTTTAAGGAAGGGGTCCAGTTTCAGTTTTCTGCATTTGGCTAGTCACTTTTCCCAACACCATTTATTAAATAGGGAATCCTTTCCCCATTGCTTATTTTTGTTAGGTTTGTCAAAGATCAGATGGTTGTAGATGTGTGTTGTTATTTCTGAGACCTCTGTTCTGTTCCATTGGTCTATATCTCTGTTTTGGAACCAGCAGCATGCTGTTTTGGTTACTGTAACCTTGTAATATAGTTTGAAATCAGGTAGCATGATGCTTCCAGCTTTGTTCTTTCTGCTTAGGATTGTCTTGGATATATGGGCTATTTTTTGGTTCCATATGAAATTGAAAGTAGTTTTCTAATTCTGTGAAGAAAGTCATGGTAGCTTGATGGGGGTAGCATTGAGTTTATAAATTGCTTTGGGAAGTATGGCCATTTTCACGATATTGATTCTTCCTGTCCATGAGCATGGAATGTTTTTCCATTTGTGTTCTCTCTTATTTTGTTGAGCAGTCGTTTGTAGCTCTCCTTGAAGAGGTCCTTCATATCCCTTGTAAGTTGTATTTCTAGGTATTTTATTCTCTTTGCAGCAATTGTAAATGAGAATTTACTCATGATTTGGCTCTCTGTGTATTATCGGTGTATAGGAATGCTTGTGATTTTTGCACATTGATTCAAACAACCCCATCAAAAGGTGGGCGAAAGATATGAACAGACACTTCTCAAAAGAAGACATTTATGTGGCCAAAAAACATGAAAGAAAGCTCATCATCACTGGTCGTTAGAGAAATGCAAATCAAAACCACAATGAGATACATATTACCACAGTTAGAATGGTGATCATTAAAAAGTCAGGAAACAACACATGCTGGAGAGGATGTGGAGAAATAGGAATGCTTTTACACTGTTGGTGGGAGTGTAAATTAGTTCAACCATGTGGAAGACAGTTTGATGATTCCTCAAAGATCTAGAACCAGATCCTTTGCAGGGACATGGATGAAGCTGAAAGCCATCATTCTCAGCAAACTAGCACAGGACCAGAAAACCAAACATCACGTTTTCACTCGTAAGTCGGAGTTGAACAATAAGAACACGTGGACACAGGGAGGGGAACATCACACCCTGGGGCCTGTCAGGGGCTGGAGGCAAGGGGAGGGAGAGCATTAGGACAAATACCTAATGCATGCGGGGATTAAAACCTAGATGATAGGTTAATAGGTGCAGCAAACCACCGTGACCAATGTATACCTATGTAACAAACCTGCATGTTCTGCAGATGTATCCCAGAACTTAAAACAAACAAACAACAACAACAACAACAACAAAAAGTGAAAGGATGGCCTATGAGGTTCCCAAAATAAAATCAACCTCAAGGTATGGGTATCTAGGCTGATGACATGGGATCAAAGCCTTAATATGTGTGAGGGGCTGCTTCTGACACAATGCATCATTCATACTAGTATCCCTTCTGGACACAGTGAAAAGAATGAAGGGAAGAATTTCTGAGAATGAGAGTATCATCTGAAAGACTTGCAACCTCAGAGTCCAGATGAGGAGGTGAGGATGGGAAAGACCGGGCAGAACTAGTCCCCCACAGTGACACCAGGTAAAAGACATGCAGCCCTGGATTCATCAAACCACTTCTCTTTCACCATGGTGTGGAGGGACATGTCGGAACATTCTTGCCTTGCCTTGTGTAAGCTCCAGGGAGATGGTTGGACCAGTTAGAGTTGAGGATAACCCAACTGCCACTTTTGCTAATAGGGCATGATGGTATTTGAGTACTCAAGTAAAAAATAAAAGAGATATGGCCATAAAATTACTTTTCTAGTTTTATCTCCTATTTGTTTTATTCTAATATGTAATCGATGTATGTGTATTGATTTTAGGTCTTGCTTCATTCATTGGTTAGTCATAACAGCAGTTTTATAGATTCCACAGACATTTCTTTACAGATAATTATTTAATCTGTCTGAAAGACCAGTTATCCTTTATTACTATAGTCTGTTTATTAATTCCAACATCTGGATAGACTTCAAAGTCAATTTTTTTTTTCTCCTTTTCAACTTTTATTTTAGGTTCGGGCATACACGTGCGGGTTTGTTACAAGGGTAAATTGCGTGTTGCGGGGGCTTGGCATACTTACTATTTCATCGCCCAGGTAATAAGCACAGTAGCTGATTCTCACCCTCCTTCTACCCTCCACCTTCAAGTAGGCCCCAGTGTCTATTGTTCTCATTTGTGTCACTGTGTTCTCAGTGTTTAGCTCCCACTTATAAGTGAGAACATATGGAATTTGGGTTTCTGTTCTTGTGTTTACTTAGGATTGCAGCCTCCAGCTCCATCCTTATGCTGCAAAGGACATGATTTAGTTCTTTTCTATGGCTCTTTAGTATCCCATGGAATATATGTACCACATTTTCTTTACCCAATCTATTGTCGATCAGCATTTAGGTTGATTCCATGTCTATGCTGTTGTGAATAATACTGTGATGAACATAGATGTTCATATGTCTTCATGGTAGAATGATTTATATTGCTTTGGGTATTTCCCCTATAATGGGACTCTAGGCTAAATGGTAGTTGTGTTTTTTGTTTTAAGTTCTTTGAGAAATCTCCAAACTGCTTTCCATAGGGGCTGAACTAATTTACATTCCCACCAGCAGCGTATAAGCATTCTTAGGGTCATATTTCTCTTCAGTGGGTTTTCTCTTGAATGCATATCACATTTTCTTGTTTCTTCATAGGGCTAGGAGTTTCTAATTGTATACTGGACATTTTGGATAATATATCATAGGAGATCTTGATTATATTATATATCCCTAAAGAATGCTTGGTTTTGTTTTTTGTTTGTTTGTTTGTTTTCATTTGTTTCATTGGTGGGTCTGTTTTTTTATTCTACCTGGCAATTCAATTGGTTAGACTTAAACTTAAAACTCTATTGCCCCTGCTTTAGATAAGCTAAAGTCTTTTCTAGTTGTTTTTGTTTTACCTGTAGGTGTTTTTCAACCAGGACTATTAGATTTTTTTCTACATATGTGTGGATTAGGTGTTAGCCAAGGATTAGAACAGAACTTAAGTATGGAATTTGAGCCCCCACTCTTAACACCCTGTTCTCTCCTTGATTTTTTCTCTCACTTTCCAGTTGTTGTGGCAAAACCAAATTCTGTCTGCTAATTAAGTAAGAGTGAGTATTAATGAGCTTTCTGACTGAATTTAACCTACCTTACATCAATTTAACTGGGTAATACCCTTGGAGGAAGGGCACGCACATATAGAAAAAGATACATTTTATCCAATGTTGTTTCCTTTCAAGAAAAGACACATTCAATTTCTACCTATTTTTAGTCACTTTCAGTATCTTTGAATTGTCATGCATATTTTATTTACAGTTCATAATTGTTATCTATAGATGGATGTATCAAACATAAGCTACATTTGATATTTACTGAAACCAGAATTCCTCTTTCTGTTCGTTCAGTGGGTCTTTTCCCTTAATTAAAAATGCCTTTCTCAAATGTTTGATATTATTTGGCTATAATTTCATATATTTAAGGGGTTGATAGATCCCCAAAAGATATGTTCACTCATAACCTGTGAATATAGCCTTTTTTGGAGAAAAGGTATTGACAGATATAATTAAGAATTTCAAGATAATCCTCTGGGATTATCTGAATGGGCCATAAATCTAATGTACTGTTCACAATAGCAAAGAACTGGAACCAACCCAACTGCCCATCAACGACAGACTGGATTAAAAAAAAAAAAAGGTGGCACATATACACCATGGAATACTATGCAGCCATGAAAAACGATGAGTTCATGTCCTCTGCAGGGACATGGATGAAGGTGGAAACCATCATTCTCAGCAAACTAACACAGGAACAGAAAACCAAATGCTGCATGTTCTCACTCATAAGTGGGAGTTGAGCAATGAGAACACAGGGAGGGGAACATCACACACTGGGGCCTGTCAGGGGGTGGGGTGCTAAGAGAGGGACACCATTAAGAGAAATACCTAATGTACATGACATGTTGGTGGGTGCAGCAAACCACAATGGCACATGTATACCTATGTAACAACCCTGCACATTCTGAACATGTATCCCAGAACTTAAAGTATTATAATAATAATAATAAAAATATTTAATGACTGGTGTTCTTACAGGAGAAATGAGAAGGAGATTTGAAACACATAGAGGAGAAGAAGTACATAAGAAGATAGAGGCAGATAGTGCAGTTATGCAGCTGCAAGTCAAGGAAAATGGGAGCCACAGGAAATCGGAAAAGGCAATAATGATTTCACCCCTAGAGCCTTTGGAGTAAGAACAGACCTGATAATATCGTTTATTTTTAAATTATAGCTTTTATTTTAGATTCAAGGGTACATGTGTGGGTTTGTTAAATAGGTAAACTGTATATCACAGGGGTCTGGTATACAGATTATTTCATCACCCAGGCAATAAGCATAGTACCTAACAGGTACTTTTTCAGATCGTCTTCTTCGTCTCGTCGTCCTCTTTCCTCAAATAGGTCCGAGTGTGTATTGTTTTCCTTGTGTCCATGTCTTCTCATTGTTTAGCTCCCACTTGTAAATGCGAATACACGGTATTTGGTTTGCTGCGTCTGCATTAGTTTGCTAAAGATGATGGCCTCCAGCTCCATTCACATCACTGCCAGTGCGAAGGACATTGTCTCATTCTTTTTTATGGCTGCATAGTATCCCATGATGTATGTATACCACATTTTCTTTATTCAGTCTACCATTGATCACTAACTAGTTTGATTCCATGTCTTTGCTATTGTGAATAGTGCTGCAATGAATGTATACATGTTCCTGTGTTTGTATGGTGAAACTGTATATGCCTTTGATTATATACCCAATAATGGGATTGCTGGGTTGACTGGTGATTCTGTTTTGAGTTCTCTGAGAAATCACCACACTATTTCCCACATGACTGAGCTAATTTACCTTCCCAATAGCATTTTATAAGTGTTGCCTATTCTCTGCAAGCTCGCCAACATCTGTTAGTTTTTGACTTTTTAAAAATAGCAATACTGACTGGTGTGAGATGGTAGCTTGTGGTTTTGATTTGCATTTCTCTAATAATTAGTGATGTTGAATATTTTTTCATATGCTTGTTTGCTGTGTGTATGTCTCCTTTTTAAAAATGTATGTTTGTATCTTAAATTTAGGCAACTTTTAATGTGGTTATTTGTTTTTGCTTGTAAATTTAAGTTCCTTATAGATGCTGGATATTAGAAAATTGTCAGCTGCATAGTTTGAAAGTATTTTTTTCCCGTTCTGTATGTTTTCTATTTACTCTATTGATAGCTTCTTTTGCTGTGCAGAAGCATTTCATTTAGGTCCCATTTATCAGTTTTTGTTTTTGTTTCAATTGCTTTTGGCATCTTTGTCATGAAATCTTTGCCAGGTCCCATGTACAGAATGGTATTTTCTAGGTTATCTTCCAGAGTTTTTATAGTTTTGGGTTTAACATTTAAGTCTTTAATCCATCTTGAGTTAAATTTGCATATGATGTAGTGAAAGATCCAGGTTCAACATTCTGCATATGGCTAGTCAGTTACCCTAGCACCACTTATTAAATAGGGTGTCCTTTCCCCATTGTTTTCCCCAAAGAACAGATGGTTGGAGGCATGTGGCATTATTTCTAGGCTGCCTATTCTGTTTCATTAGTTTATGTGTCTGATTTTGTACCAGTACCATGTTATTTTGATTACTGTAGCTTAGTAGTAGAGTTTGAAGTTAGGAAATATGATGCCTCTAGCTTTGTTCTTTTTGCTAGGATTGCCTTGGCTGTTTGGTTTTTTGTTTTGTTTTGTTTTGTGTTTTGTTTTTTGCTTTTTGTTTTTTCTGTTGCTCTTTGTGAATTTATAAATTATTTTTTGTAATTCTATAATGAAAATCATTGGTGGTTTAATAAGAACAGCCTTGAATCTATAAATTGCTTTGGATAGTAGAGGCATTTTAACAGTATTGATTCTTCCTATCCAAGAACATGGAATGCTTTTCTATTTGTTTGTGTCAGCTCTGATTTATTTGAGCAGGGTTTTAAAATTCTTATTGTAGAGTCCTTTTATCCCCTGATTAGCCGTATTCCTAAGTATTTTATTCTTTTTGTGGCAATTATGAATGGGATTGGGTTCTTGATTTGGCTTTCAGTTTTCACCTTGTTGTATAAGAACGCTACTGGTTTTAGTATATTGATTTTGTATCCTGAAACTTGGCTGAAATTGTTTATCAGATCAGGAAGCTTTTGGCAGACAAGGGATTTTCTAGGTATAGTATCATGTCATCTCCAACCAGGGATAGTTCAACTTTCTTGCTTCATATTTGGATGACTTTTATTTCTTTATCTTGTCTGATTGCTCCGGCCAGGACTTCCAGTACAAGATTTCATAGGATGGTGACAGAAGGCATCCTTGTCTTGCTTCTCATTTCAAAGGGAATGTTTCCAGCTTTTTCCTACTCAGTAAAATGTTGGCTATTGGTTTGCCATAAATGGCTTTTATTATTTTGATGTTCCTTCATTGCCTAGTTTATTGAGGGTTTTTAACATAAAGGAGTGTTAAATTTTATCAAAAGACTTATATGCATCTGTTGAGATAATTGTGTGGTTTGTGTTTTTAGTTCTGTTTATGTGATGAAAAACATTCATTAATTTGTGTATGTTGAACCAACCTTGCAACCCTGGGATATAAACCTACTTGAATATGATTGATTTTGATGTGCTGTTGGATTTGGTTTGCTTATATTTTGTTGAGGATTTTTGCATCTATGTTTATCAGCCTGAAGTTTACCTTTATGTGTGTCTCTGCCATGTATTGGTATCAGGATGATGCTGGCCTCATAGCATAAGTTGGGTGGGGGAGTCCCTCCTGCTCAATTTTTTGGAATAGTTTCAGTACATCTGGTAGAATTTGGCTGTGAATCTGTCTGATCCTGTTTTTTTTTTTTGTTTTGTTTTTTTGTTTTTTTTTTTCATGGTAGGCTTTTTATTACTGATTCAATTTTAGAAGTCATTACTGTTCTGCTCAGGGATTCAGTTTCTTCCTGATTCAGTCTTGACAGGTTGTATGTGTCCAGAAATTTATCCTTTTCTTCTAGATTTTCTATTATAGTTTGTGTGCATAGACATTTTTATAGTAGTCTCCGGGTGTTTTTTTTTAATTTCTCTGGGGTCAGGGATAGTGTCTTCTTTGTCATTTCTGGTTGTGTTTATTTGGATCTTCTCATTTTTTCTTTATTAGTCTAGCTAGTGATATATCTATCTTATTAATTTTTTCAAATAACAAACTCCTGAATTTATTGATCTTTTATATGGTTTTTCATGTCTCAGTTTCCTTCAGTGCATCTCTGATTTTGGTTATTTCTTATTTTCTACCAGCTTTGGCATTTGTTCTTGTTTCTCTAGTTCCTCTAGTTGTCATTTTAGGTTGTCAATTTGATATCTTTCTAACTTTTCAGTGTAGGCATTTAGTACTATAAACTTACGTCTTAACATTCTCTTAGCTGTTTCCCAGAGATTCTGGTAAGTTGCATCTTTGTTCTCATTAGTTTCAAATAGCTTCTTGATTTCTGCCTTAATTTCATAACTTACCCAAAGCTCATTCAGAAGCAGGCTGTTTAATTTCCATTTAATTGTATGCTTTTGAGCTCTTATCTTATTGTTGATTTCTATTTTTATTTCATTCTAGTCTCTGAGAGTGTGATTGGTATAATTTCTGTTTTTCTCTCTTTGGAATTTGGAAAATTGTTTTATATCCAATCATGTGGTTGATTTTAGAGTATGTGCCATGTGACAATAAGAAGAGTGTATAGTCTGTGGATATGCATGGAGAGTTCTGTAGATGTCTAGTAGGTTCATTTGGTCCAGTGTTGAGTTTAGGTCTTGAATATCTTGTGAGTTTTCTGACTTGATCTAAAACTGTTAGTTATGTGTTGAAGTCTCCCACTATTATTGTGCGGGAATCTAAGTTTCTACATAGATTTATAAGAACCTGCTTTATGAATCTGGGTGCTGCTGTGTTGGGTGCATATATATATATATATATTGGTGAATTGAAGCTTTTGCCATTAGATAATGTACTTCTTTGCCTTTTTAAAAAATCTTCATTGGTTTAACATCTATCTGAAATTAGGATAGTAACCCCTGCTTTTTGCTTTTATTTCATTTGCTTGGCTGATTTTTCTTCAGCCTTTTATTTTGAGCCTATATGTGTCATTGCACATGACGTAGGTCTCTCGGATAGAGCATAGCACTTGGTCTTGCTTCTTAGTCCAGCTTGCCACTCTGTGCTTTTAATTGGGGCATTTAACCCATTTACATTCTAGGTTAGTATTGATATGTGCAGATTTGGTTCTATCATCATGTTGTTAGCTGATTATAATGCAGACTTATTTGTTGGTTGCTGTATAGTGTCAGTGGTCTATGTACTTAAGTGTGCTTTTGTAGTTGTCAATAACAGTCTTTCCTTTTCATATTTTGGATTCCCTTTACAACATTTTGTAAGACAGTCTGGTGGTTACAACAAATTCCATTAGCATTTGCTTGTCTAAAAAGGATCTGATTTTCCCTTCACTTATAAAGCTTAGTTTTGCTGGATATAAAATTGTTGGTTGGAATTTCTTTTCTTTAAGAATGCTGAATATAGGCTACCAATGTCTTCTGGCTAATAGGTTTCTGTTGAAAGGACCACTGTTAACGTGATGGGATTCCCTTTGTAGGTGACCTTTCCCTACAGAGGGGTCCTGCCTAGTAATGAGAAGAGGGACAGGTGAGTGACAGGGGAGACAGGCAGGTCTCTTCTCCTTAGAGCACCTGCAACTTGTTGGAGTTGTGTTTAAAGCACTCAGGGTCTTTTCTCCTTCCCCAGTCCAAGTGCAGCAAGGGCAGTATCATTGCAGTGGCAGTAGGAGAGGGATTTTCCGTTGCTTCTGGGAGTTCCATGTCAGAGAAACATGGAGCCACTTCAGCTGGGAATGTTCAATCATGGGATGAAGTGCCAGCACTGTTGGCCTTAGCCTGGGGCTCTGCTTTTTGTGCCGCAGGGGTCAAGGGCTTACAGAGAGGAGAGAATGAGTCCACTCCATATAGTTACTGTGGCATGCTGGAGGTGTGAGTGAAGACCTCAGGCTCTTTCTTTCTTTCCCAGACTGAGGGCAACAGGTGCAGAACTGCTGCTGTGGTAGTAGCAGAGGGGCTGTCTGTTGCCTCTAGGAGCCTTTCCCCAGAGAACCTCAGATCTGCTCAGCTAGGGATGGGTGGCTGATCTGTGGTCCTGAGCCAGGGGTCCTGTCTGGTGGAGTAGGGGTTGCAAACTCACAGGAAAGAGGGACTTGATTCCTCTACATGTGGTGACTGTTGAGTGCTGGAGGTGCCGGCAGACTGACTTGGCCCTTTGTTTCTTCCTTAGCTTAAGAGTGGTTAGGGTGGTACCACTGCAGCTGAAATGATGGAGGGGTTGTGGGTTGTCTCTGGGATTTCCTCCTCAGAGAACTGTAGAGCTGCCTCCAATGGAATGAAATGTTTGGGTGAGGGCAGGGTAAATGTGCTGGAGTCCCAGGTCAGGAGATACTGCCTAGTAAGGAGAAGCAGGATCAGGGATCCATGTGGAAAACGGTCTGGCTGCTTTTCCTGTGGGGCTGTGTTGTGCTGGGAATCCATGCAAGTCCCTAGTCACTCCACACCCTCTGTAGCCTGAAGGCAACAGCAACAGAGCTGAGATAGCAAAACTGGGAGCTTACCTCTCCCTGTGGGAACTCCATCCCAAGGGGCGCAGAGCTGCTATCACCTGAGAGCCTCAGTAGGGGAAGTGGCTGGAGTCTTGAGTCAGGAGGTCTTGCCCAGTGAAGAGAAGTGGAATTGGAAACCAACCTTAAAAAAAACCAGTCTGTCTGCTTTTCTGTGGGGTGGCTATGCTGTGTTGGGGATCCGCGCCCAAACCCAGTCACCATTCACCCTCCAGTGTCTGAAGGCAACAGCTACCAGGGCTGTGAAACAACAAATATGGCAGCTTGCCTCTCTCTGTGGGGGCTCCATTCCAAGGAAGTGCAGAGCTGCTACTGGCCTGAGAGCACTGGTCGTGGAGTGGGCAGGTGGCTGGAGTCCCAGATTAGTTGGTTTTATCCCGCAACTAGCAGAGGCAAGGCCTGAAGTCCCTTGGGTCATGTGAGGGAGCCTGACCTCCCCATTGGCAGAGCTCCAGCCACTAAAGACGGGATGCCCAGGGGTTTAAGGCTCCAGGGACTCGATATGTGCCTGAGCAGTGGCTCTTTCCAGACACCAAAAAAGCTCTGCATGACGGTATGAAGGACGCATTGAGGGTGGGCTTATGAGGGGATGTCTTGAGTTCAGGGTTGCAAAGGTCTGTGGAAGAATTATGGGTCCCCAGGGACTCTCACTCTCTCACCATTTCCCTGCTATGGGGAAGCCTCCCTTGGCTCCACGCCACTCCCGAGTGGGCAGTTGTTCTGTCTCACTCCTCTCCATTATCCATGGGTTGAGTTGCTTCTTTGATGAATTCCAATGTATCCTCCTAGATTTTTCAGTTGAAAGATTTAGTATTTACCCACCACTTTTTCTTCTCTCTGTGGAGTGGCACTCGCCAGCTGCTTCCAGTCAGCCATTTCCCCCCTGCCCCTCTGCTGATATCTTGATTTTGAACTTCTGGTCTGTAGAACTGTGACAAAATAAATTTCTGCTATTTCAAGCCACCAGGTTTTGACGATCTATTGCAGCAGTCCTAGGAAACTAACACAGTATTTAAGAATGAGCAATGGAAGGTTAAATACTAGTTAATGTGGATAGTTGTAGGTTTTGATTGGGGTGTGTTCTTGTAAGTTGACTCATTATTCTATGACATTCAATTGCCAGAAAGAGGAAAAGCTTTTACTCTGAGGCAGCAGGGCCTAGATCAACTATTTTAGTTTCACAAGATTAATTAACCAAAATTATCTTAAAACAATACTCAAACATTAGTCCTAAAGGTAAACATCTCTTTCTAAGAGATTTATTCTATAAGAGGTGAAAGTGTATATGATTATATTGCTGTGCTTTTTTTTTTTTTTTTTTTGGCAGCTTTTGTGCTTTGATACATTTCTTTTTTTTTAAGTTCTAGGGTACATGTGCACAACATGCAGGTTTGTTACACATGTACACAGGTGCCATGTTGGTGTGCTGCACCTATTAACGCATCATTTACATTAGGTATATCTCCTAATGCTATGCCTCCCCACTCCCCCGTCCCCACAATAGGACCCGGTGTGTGATGTTCCCCTTCCTGTGTCCAAGTGATCTCATTGCTCAATTCCCACCTACGAGTGAGAAAATGCAGTGTTTGGTTTTCTGTTCTTGCGATAGTTTGCTGAGAATAATGGTTTCCAGCTGCATCCATGTCCCTACAAAGGACACAAACTCATCCTTTTTTATGGATTCCATGGTGTATATGTGCCACATTTTCTTAATCCATTCTGCAACTGATGGATATTTGGGTTGATTCCAAGTCTTTGCTATTGTGAATAGTGCCGCAGTAAACATACGTGTGCATGTGTCTTTATAGCAGCATGATTTATAATCCTTTGGGTATATCCCCAGTAACAAGATGGCTGGGTCAAATGGTATTTCTAGTTCTAGATCCTTGAGGAATTGTCACACTGTTTTCCACAATGGTTGAACTAGTTTACAATCCCACCAACAGTGTAAAAGTGTTCCTATTTCTCCACATCCTCTCCAGCACCTGTTGTTTCCTGACTTTTTAATGATTGAACTTTTAACTGGCATGAGATGGTATCTCATTGTGGTTTTGATTTGCATTTCTCTGATGGCCAGTGATGATGAGCATTTTTTCATGTGTCTGTTGGCTGCATAAATGTCTTATTTTGAGAAATGTCTGTTCATATCCTTTGCCCACTTTTTGATGGGGTTGTTTTTTTCTTGTAAATTTGTTTGAGTTCTTTGTAGGTTCTGGATATTAGCCTTTTGTCAGATGAGGAGATTGCAAAATTTTCTCCCATTCTGTAGGTTGCCTGTTCACTCTGATGGTAGTTTCCTTTGCTGTGCAGAAGCTCTTTAGTTTAATTAGATCCCATTTGTCAATTTTGGTTTTTGTTGCCGTTGCTTTTGGTGTTTTAGACATGAAGTCCTTACCCATGCTTATGTCCTGAATGGCATTACCTAGGTTTTCTTCTAGGGTTTTTATGGTTTTAGGTCTAACATTTAAGTCTCTAATTCATCTTGAATTAATTTTCATATAAGGAGTAGAGAAAGGATCCAGTTTCGGCTTTCTACATATGGCTAGCCAATTTTCCCAGCACCATTTATTAAACAGGGGATCCTTTCCCCATTTCTTGTTTCTCTCAGGTTTGTCAAAGATCAGATGGCTGTAGATGTGTGGTATTATTTCGAGGATCTGTTCTTGTTCCATTGGTCTATATCTCTGTTTTGATACCAGCACCATGCTTGTTTTGCTACTGTAGCCTTGTGGATATGGCTTTGAAGTCAGGTGTTTGGATGCCTCCAGCTTTGTTCTTTGGCTTAGGATTGTCTTGGCAATGCAGGCTCTTTTTCAGTTCCATGTGTACTTTAAAGCAGTTTTTTCCAATTCTCTGAAGAAAGGCATTGGTAGCTTAATGAGGATGGCATTGAATCTATAAATTACCTTGGGCAGTATGGCCATTTTCACAATATTGATTCTTCCTATCAATGAGCATGGTATGTTCTTCCATTTGTTTGTGTCCTCTTTTATTTCACTGAGCAGTGGTTTGTAGTTCTCCTTGAAGAGGTCCTTCACATCCCTCATAAGCTGGATTCTTAAGTATTTTATTCTCTTTGAAGCAATTGTGAATGAGAATTCATTCATGATTTGGCTCTCTGTTTGTCTGTTGCTGTTGTATAAGAATGCTTGTGATTTTTGCACATTGATTTGGTATCATGAGACTTTGCTGAAGTTGCTTATCAGCTTAAGGAGATTTTGGGCTGAGACGATTGGGTTTTCTAAATATACAATCATGTCATCTGCAAATAGGGACAATTTGACTTCTTCTTTTCCTAATTTAATACCCTTTATTTCCTTCTCTTGCCTGATTGCCCTAGCCAGAACTTCCAACACTATGTTGAATAGGAGTGGTGAGAGAGGGCATCCTTGTCTCATGCCAGTTTTCAAAGGGAATGCTTCCAGTTTTTGCCCATTCAGTATGATATTGGCTGTGGATTTGTCATAAATAGCTCTTATTATTTTGATATACATTCCATCAGAGCAGAACTGAAGGAGATAGAGACACAAAAACTCTTCAAAAAATCAATGAATCCAGGAGCTGGTTTTTTGAAAAGATCAACAAAATTGATAGACTACTGGCAAGACTAATACAGAAGAAAAGAGAGAAGAATCAAATAGACACAATAAAAAATGATAAAGGGGATATCACCACCAACCCCACAGAAATACAAACTACCATCAGAGAATACTATAAACACCTCTACGCAAATAAACTAGAAAACCTAGAAGAAATGTATAAATTCCTGGACACATACACTCTCCCAAGACTAAACTAGGAAGAAGTTGAATCCCTGAATAGACCCATAGCAGGCTCTGAAATTGAGGCAATAATTAATAGCCTACCAACCAAAAAAAGTCCAGGACCAGATGGATTCACAGCCGAATTCTACCAGAGGTACAAGGAGGAGCTGGTACCATTCCTTCTGAAACTTTTCCAATCAATAGAAAAAGAGGGAATCCTCCCTAACTCATTTTACAGGCCAACATCCTCCTGATACCAAAGCCTGGCAGAGACACAACAGAAAAAGAGAATTTTAGACCAATATCCCTGATGAACATTGATGCAAAAATCCTCAATAAAATACTGGCAAACCGAATCCAGCAGCACATCAAAAAGCTTATCCACCATGATCAAGTGGGCTTTTATACATTTCTAAGTAATTTTCACATATCGGTTCAAATTTCTTCTAATTAAGGGAATACATAATGACCTAGAATTCAAGATTTGTTCCTTTCCATTTTCTTCTTGTTGTTGTTACTGTTTTCATTTTAAGGTGTCTAAGGAGGAAACAAATTCAAATAAGGCTATTTTTCCATCTTAGGATAAAATACTACAACATATTTAAGTATATTATCTCATTACATATTTTAAAAATTTGACCCATCTTATAAACAAGAGAACTAAGATCTAGACGTTTTAAATAGGATGGTACCCTCTTATCCACAAAGGTACCCTGTTATCCACAAAGGTTATCCCAGTGGATGCCTGAAACTGAAAATAATATGAAACCATATATATGTGTATATATACCATATATATATATATATATATATATATATATATATATTCTATGTTTTTTTAAATCTCATAATCAAGATGGCTACTAAGTAACAGATGGGTAATAGATATGGAGTAGATACACCAGATGAATGGATAATTGACATCCTGAGTGGGATCAAGAGGAATGATACAAGATTTTATCAAGAAACTTCAAATGTTTACTTCTGGAATTTTTTATATATTTTTCGACTGTGGGTAACTGAAACCATGGAAAGCAAATGTACAGATGAGGGGGGACTACTGTAACTTGCTCAAACATACAACCAGTAAATGGCAACTCCAGAATTCTAGTTCAAGTCTGACACTATTACTTTTAACAGCTCTCTGCCTCATGTTCTTTCAGCAGGAATTTACAGAGTACCAAATATATAACAGTCAATAAATATAAATATTTAACATTTTTTCTTGGTATCATCAAAAAATAAGAGAATGCAGAATGTAGTGTTTCTCCCTTCAAGGTGGCTATAGTTACATAGTGGATATAAGGATATTAGAAAAGATTTTGTTTCTATGAAATTAAGAGCAATTCATATTTATATTATGTCATAACTGAATATCCTGGGAAATGTGTTCTATATATGTGGTTATGAGATCACATAGAAAAGAACTATAAAATAGTACCCTAAAATATTTGTCATTTGTTAGAAGAAACAAAAATAATTTGTTCCATGCATTTCACCTACTGGCTTTGTGATACAATAACCAGAAAAAAGCCATCCAGTACTTCTGACAGTGTGAGTCTGTCTGCACTACATCTGAATTTATCACTTGCCATTTATTATATTGCTAATAAAAACAGTATAAAATACTATCTGGTCACATTAAATCTGCATGGAAATCTTGGTACATTTCAATAAATGATTTAACATTTTATTATCTAAAATACTGATGTGGAATGAAGTTTATCACCATTTCTGTGAACTGCTAACTAAATATTGATTGGGCTAAAAGTTGCAACATTAACTGCGGGAGAAAAACTTTTCAACTTTTTATGATACAAAAAGGCACGGTGTGCTTAGGTGCTTTTTGACTAAATTGATACAGCACAGCCATGGCTCAGGATCCCACGTAATATTCATGAGTCATACAGTGATGCTTCTAGTTATCTTTACTCAATAAAAGTTGTACATGTAATTAAAAATTTTAAAGTAAAAAATAACATTAGATGAAAATGAAACAATCATACCCTTGATCATTTCTTTACAGTAGTTACCTAAAAATGTCAATAATACATTAATCTAGTTTGAAGAAAAGGAAAGCAGTTTACATTTGTATTAAACCATTAAGTAATTGGTTTTTGCTACTTAGAATTTCTGTAGTTGATACTATATCTTAGAGTTTTATCTACAGTTAGCCTAGAGTATATAAAATGTGTGCATGTATATATATATATACACACACACACACATTTGATATATAGAGAGAGTATATAAAAACTTTAAGTGAAAATATTTAATTATTATTGAACAATGTTCTTCCTTTCACCATAATACTGTTATCAATATATAAAATATATTAGATATAACAACAGATTTTGTAGTTCTATTTAACATATATGAAGCTAAGGTTTAAGGTGAATGGCAATCACCACTTAGCTGAGTTATTTTAATCCCATCTCTATTCTAGACTTTATTGATGGCAAAATATTAGCTTTCATTCTATGACATACAGACATTCTGTGATATATCACATGGGAAATACAAGTTTTCCATACCCTTTCCACCTTAAATTAAGTACATATCTACATATACGAAACTGTGATTATTACCAACAATGTTGGTAACTTCCAAAAATAAAACATTCTCATGATTTTTAGGAAACATCTTTAAAATGCTCATTTTATCAGGGAATGAGAAAAAAGTAATTCCAGGAAAGCTCTTCAATATTCAGTTCCATAAAAACTCACTCTGAGACCTATGTACTTATTTTGTCCACATATTTATTTCATCTTTGTTATATTAATATCCTGTTCAAAAACTTAATATTCTGATTTGTTAGGAAATTAGGAATTTGCAAAGAGATGTACTTTGTAAAGTAGGTCAAATACTGTATCACATCTCCCTCTGATATTACAGTGTCTAAATCAGACCAAATAGTTATCAGCAGAGAACTAGGTATGTACCACACATGGTGTGGGACTACCATTGTATATGCAGTACATCTCTTTGTACTTTACAGAGTTCACTTGGAATTTTATTTCTAGTACATAGGCTTCCATTTTGATAATCTTATTAAGAAAAAAATGAGAGAAGGGGGAAAGGAGGAACTAATAATATCTAGAATTTCCCATGGGAAATGGGGGATGTCACTGATAAACAGCTTGGATTTATTTTAGGGAGTATCACATACCTATGTCCCTGCTTAAAAAAGGGAAAAAATTATGTGTATTATTTTCCCCAAAGCTTAGGTTACCTCATCTAAAAGACTCTAAGGGCTTATTTCTAACACTTATTGTCTGAACAGAGAACAGAAAGACATGATTTGGTAAGTTATTTGTAGTATGGGACAGAGTGGCCTTTCAGATTCTGCTGTAGTGCTATTATGAAGAACCTGCTCCTAAATCCTTAAGATATGTGTGTGAGTGTATGTGCGTGCGTGTGTGTGTGTGTGTGTGTGTGTAGTTTACGTGCTTCTGTTTCAAATGGTCTACTCTAGGTCTACCAGGGAATATGAGAGTCAAATTTGGTATATCTGAGTCACTATGCAATTAAAATATTATATGTTCACAAAGGTACATTAGTAAATGTACAATGTTAAAGTCTACAATTAATTTTTCCAAAAATAAAAGCTTCATCAGTGCCAACTGCTGCAAGATTCTTATAGAGCTCTGAGAAATGTTGACTTTCCCTTTAAATATAGAGAAGGCATCATCATTGTCCTTCATCACCACCTTCACCTACACTTTCTGAGGTAAATGATTATCTTTTACTCTAATCTTTTTTTAGTTTTTTTTTTCCTGGCAAGACCAAAGCAAATTTCCTCCCAAAAATTTTTGGAAGGTAAACAGATAAGGGTTAGATTCAACCCACTAACACCACGAGCTAATAAACTAAATCCCCACCTCTCAATACTGGCGAACTGCAAACTTCTATTTTCGTGACATTTCTATTGTCGGTCTTATTATTGACTCAAAGCAATAAAAGTCTTTCTCCCAGAGTGCACATTATGAATCAATTCGCCCACCAAGTTTGTCACTTACTCTCATTTATGTACATTGGAATTTTTCATATTGTATAAATGAGGTGTACAAAACTGAATAGTTAAAACAATTACGAACCCATGTTCCACCTTGTTTCTGATCTCGAAGACTTCAAACAGGCTTATGCACATCAACCCTTCCTTGTATGTGAAACTGCTGTGGTAAATCCCACACAGGGACTTTGCTGTTTAGGCACCAAACTTTGCTAAGACAATGCTTTCCTGGTCCTACCTCAGTGAATTCTTGAAACTGCAACATCATTTGCTCCAAAAGATCTTTAAAAATTACCAGGTTCAGACAGCATGGGTTTTGAAGTCAGACAACTGTAGGAACAATTTCAAGCCCTGCCACTTACCGGGTTAGGGATTTTGAAGAAGACATTTGATCTAGGTGGGTCAAATTTCCTTTGATGTAAAATAATAATAATGAAATAATAACAATAATAACTTATTTTCCAGATTGTTGTGAGGACTGTACTACAGGTAAACAGGTTGAATACTGTATCTCATCTCTCACTTACAGTATCTAAGTCAGAGCAAATCGTCCTTATTTTACTGGAGAACTAGGTGTCTACCACATATAACATGGGACTGCCGTTGTATATGCAGTCTGTCATTGACAAAACGTTATTATGTGTGCAGGACTGTACAAGCAATTAGCCAATCTTTAATTTCTACTTTACATCAAGGCCATTAGGGCCTCTGAGTGATGAACAATAATTTCTACACTAAATAAAATGTCTCACTTAACAAACAGGGTAATGCAATTAATTACCAATTCACCCAGCAACAAAGACCATGAGTTAAACCAGGGAACAGTGGATGGCCTCTCTCCAAACTCAATAATAGCAAAGATAGACTTTTCTTTATTCAGTCAGGCTACTGTGATTCTCAGAAGATTCCCTTAAGATCAAGTAAAGTTAACTAACATTAGTTTTGATTTTAAGATATGATTCTTTTCTGAATTCAGTTAGCAACTTACTGCTCTTTTCCCATTGTGTGAACTGTATTTTCCCTCCGAATCAAAGAGCTGCCCCTGATAGTAATAACCGGGTAAGGGTTAGGGTGAAATGGTTTTCATCAGGCAAACTATCAATGTCTATATTTCTTACACCTAAAAACCAAAATACTTAGATATAAAGAGTTACATGGTATAACTCCAATTTTTTTGAGTTAAATGGTGTAACTCCATTTTTTTTTAAGGCTTTCAGTTTTCTCTTGCCTAGAGCAGTAGTTCTTAAAGTGTGGTTAGAGAGCACTTGGGGATCCCCAGGAACTTTTGGATAATTTGTGAAATACTCCCTTGTCAGATTACATATCTGGATTATAGAGTGAACTTTCTTCAAATACTTTGACTAAAGCAAGATGTCACATCAGATTGAATGCAGAAACGGATACAAGAATCCAGCTGTCTTCTATTAAGGTAGACATTAAAGAAACTACAAAACTTTAAAATAACTTCACTCTTCTTTCTAATACGTGGCTTTGAAAATAGAGCTACTTTCTATTTGAAAATGTTATTTATATTAACGAGTAATAGAATAAATATTTTTAAAATTTCAGATTTAGTTTCTAATTTAATAAATATATACATATATTCATTTAATATATAAAACACGAACAAAAGCACTTTGTAGATACTCAAAAATTAGAATCTCAAGGGATCTGCATCAAAAATATGACAGTTCTTAAATTTAAACAATGTGATGGCTACATTCAATTTCTTTCATATCTCTCTAGCCAAAGACCCACATCTTAATTTTTAGGCAGCTATAATCTTAATAATAACATCAACACACTGAAGTACAAATGATTGTAGTTTTAACATGTTTTTACATGTATTTTCTTGGTAAATTCTACGCTAGTCTGTGAGATGGATATAGTTAAGATTTTTATTTCCTGTATTTTGAAAACAAAAAGGATAAAAGTTATACAAAACAGATTGGTCACCAATATTGCCAACTGGTAGGTAACAGTGTTAAAGTGAAATACTGTTGACTCTTAAACTACAAAACCTCTCTAATAAGTCTAAAATTCAACCATGAACTAAATCACAAAAATTGTTCTCCATCCCGCTTCCAGAGTGTATTAGTCAGGGTTTTCCAGAGAGACAGAGCCAGTAACATACAGTTAGATAGATGATAACTATCTATCTAGATAGTTAGATAGATAAATATATATAATATAGCGAAATTGGCTTATATGATTATGGAGGCTTAGAAGTTCCATGACAGGCCATCTGCAAGCTGGAGACACTGAGATGCCATGAGGAATTCACATTTCCTCTATCTGGGCCCCTACATTGAGGCAATATCTTTCCCCTTCAGTCCACTGACTCCCCCATCAATCTCCTCTGGAAACACTCAGAAATAATGCTTTACCAACTATCTAGGCACTTCTTAATCCAACCAAGTTGACACCTAAAATTAACCATTGCCCAAGATTACAGTTAAGTTTATGTCTACAAAGGCAAATCATTGAGGGGAAATCTTTCACATTTTCAGTGTAAAGAATGTTTACTAAAAACAAACAACATTGCTACAATGATTAAGATAACCCAAAGCTCTAGCAGCAACTCTTAACAGACTTTGTCATAAATTCTATGGACCAAAACTTTAATCTTTTACCTTTTTTACTCCACTTACCTTTGTATAGCTGGTTCAACATGCCATTCAAATTTCAACCCAAATGTTGTCTTTTACTGATCACCCAGCATAAAGTGGTCACATAATCTATTTGCATAGAATTTACAAGTAGCTGATATTATTTGTTCTTTTTTATTGTCTTAGTTCAACACAATGTCTTAGTATCTAACATTGATACAACTGCTATGTACTTCTACTTCTAAGGTGTTTTTAATCTCAATTTTCATAATATACTGTTACTTGTTTTTTTATCCCATAGAGGTCTAAAATCCTGAGTAATAATTCAGAGTGACCTCATTTCCCACCTCTTGGTGGTTTTAAATACCTAATAGTATAAGGCAACTCCTAAAGAAGACAGCTCTTCTATTTTTGAGAAGAGTTAATTTACTTAGCAGTAATATGGTTTCCCCAAAGATCTATTATCCCTGGGAGGTAAAAGGATAATATGATTTTTCTATTCCATAATATAAAGATGATTATAAATTGTCTACTTTGGTCAGCATATCAGCTTTTCCAATATAACTTTTACATTTTAAAAGTTAATATTACTTCTTATTTTATAGGTAGATAGATAGGTAGATATAGATAGATAGATAAATAGATAGATAGATAAACAGATGCTTCTTGACTGACTATGCAGTTACATCCTAACAAAGCCATCGTAAGTTGAAAATACTGTAAGCTGAAAATGCACTTAATACACCTAATCTACCATACATCATAGCTTAGCCTAGCCTACTTTAAACTTGTTCAAAACACTTACAGTAGTCTTCAACTGAGCCAAATTATCTGGCAACACAGTGCACTGTATAGTACTGGTTGTTTACCCTCCTGATTGCATGGCTGACTGAGAACTACAGCTCACTGCCACCACCTAGCATTATAAGACAGTGTCGTACTGCATATCTCTATCCCAGGGACAGATCAAAATTTAAAATTCAAAAAGGTTTCTGTTGAGTGCCTGCACCACCTGGTAGTCTCTAAAACACAATCAAATCATCATGGTCAGAGAATTTATCTGTGCATGTCACCACTATCATCACTACGACAATCTTTTTATAGATATGCAATTTTTTGTACAAATATTTATACTAGCCTGTATAAAATTGATGTATTAAATAATACACTTTGGTATGTGATTTCGTCTTGTTTTCTAACTTTTGATCTGTCATTAAAGACAAATTCCTGCCAAGGCATTTTATTTTCTCACTATATGGAAAAATTGAACTTCTCTTATATAAAAGTATTTAAAGCAAGCACATGAAGATGTTTTACTTCATAGAATCATACTAAGTTACCACAGTCTTTGTTGTTTTTGTTTTGGCTTTATTACCATCATCTGATTTGTTAAAGCCTGGTCTGGGTCTTTTCATGAATTGTGTTTGCTCTGTTCTCCATCAGGTTTAGAAAAACCGGATAGTAATTTTGGTCATATGTCTCAAAACATACCAATATCTACCAGAATAAGGCTAAAACAACTTAGAGAATATATTAAATCAATTATAATATGTTTAGATTTTCCTATTGACTTTGTGCTATTATATATTTTATTTTATTTCATTTTCCCGTGCAACAGGCAATCTAACAGCCAGTATCTGTGGATTCTATTTCCAGAACATATCCTCAAACAATCCACTTCATTCAACTCCAATGCCACGGAGCTAATGGAATTCTACCATCATCTTTGCCTATTGCTATAGCTTCATAATTCCTTGCTGATAGTTTTATACATACAATAAATTTTGCAAAGATCATCACTCACTGCTTAAAATATTTCAATGGTTTACAAATTCCTCAATCTGATTTAAAAGACCTATCTGCTACTTATTTGGCTTTTTCTCAACTTCTACCTCTTTCTCATCCATTTCTCCAGTCACATTTAACTATTCCTTTGTTGTTGTTGTTGTTGTTGTTGTTGCTGTTTCAGACAGGGTCTCATTCTGTCACCCAGGCTGGAGTGCAGTGGCACGATCTTGGCTCACTGCAACCTCCGCCTTCCAGGTTCAAGAGATTCTCCTGCTTCAGCCTCCCAAATAGCTGGGATTACAGGCATAAGCCACCACGCCTGGCCACACATTGAACTATTTCTCCAAGCTATTACCTTTTACTGATCACCCAATGTAAGGTAGCCACATAACTATTTGCATAAAATATAGAATAGCAGCCATTATTTATTATTTTTTACTCTCCATATTTTTCCAATAAAATATACATTCAATAAATGCTATTTTGTTCTTTGCCATCTTGGTCAGTGTCTAATATATAGTAGACAATAAATATTATAATTAGTGGTGAATGAAGTATTATAAAAAACAAATTATTAAAAAGGGGTAAAGAAGATGTTCTCTATTATATAATAATTTTGACTCTGTTAACAATTCTGATTAATATAGAGCTTCATAGTATTGAGCATGGTGAAATGCTTCAGCTCACAGCCATAGAAAATGCTCACTATATTCCCTAATTCAGGACTGGTGGGAAATCATCCTCCTGTTATAAACGGAAACTATTTTTATGTGAATCATCATGTCTAAATTGTACTATAATAAAGTATTATTTCAAAAATAGCTTTGTCAAAATGAACACACTAGTGAACAGTCTTCTGTATACCACTACATCAATGGTACTGATAGATACTAATATATAATTATTTGAATCAAACTTTTGAAATGAGAATCTTTTAGCAATTTTTCAATATTGCTATTTCATGTTGAGTACCAGATGTCAGAAGAGTTGAAAACATGTTTATTTTGGTCCTTTGGTCCTTCAAGATTTTTCTGACTCAATATCTTCCTCATCTTGCATGGATATGTATTTAGCCTCATTGAGTGAACAGGCTTTGAGGAGCAGCAATCTGCATACTTCCAAAAGAAATGATTTGGCCACCTGCACTTTTGGAAAATTGTAAAAAAGCTACAGAAGGCTTTCTGGCAGAAAATATCAATAAATAATATTTAAAGGTTTTGGATCTCTGAAGAATATAGAGCCTCATTAAGGTGCAAGTTCTTTAGAACGTTTAGAGAGAAATGGATGTGAACTCAGCTGGGTGATTTACAAATCTGGCAGAAAAGAAGTTAGTAAAGTTTAATGTGATTCTTATCTCAAAAGAAATATTACAATATACTTTTGCAATTTCCAAACTGCATGTTCAAATGAGTTTGGATTCTCAATATTTATCTCTGTCTCTCTCTCTACCTCCCCTGCCCTCCTACTCTACTCTGTCCTTCCCTGTCTTTGATTGTCAATACACATAAACTGTTACAAGTCCTGGAAGTTCTGGGTAAAGAAACTTAACTTTGTCCCACTCACAACTGCTTTCCCATGGATCCTACTAATATATGTATGCATAACACACTGTAGAAAATAATGCTCTACATATTAATATTTGGTTAATTGAGATGCATTAGGATACAGAAAAGACTATGATTCAACTCAGAAATTACTCTTCAAAGCTATCAGATGAAATTAAACAAAGCTTACAGATTTTACAGAGCTAATTGGAAGTAACCTTTGGAACTTACTATAAAGTCTTTGTTATCTTGAGTTACAGATTAAGTTATAAATTCATTTTCATTTCCTCAGAAATGCCAAAGCTTTTCATTTTGTATTTCTTGTTTTAAACCTGGAAACATTGGTATTAATTTTTGGCAGAAAAAAATGAGGTTATAAAGCCTGTATTCATTACAGGTTTACTTTTTTTTTTTTTTTTTTTTTTTTTTGAGATGGAGTCTTGCTCTGTCGCCTAGACTGGAGGCAGTGGCCAGATCTCAGCTCACTGACAGTTCACTCCAAGCTCACGCATTCTCCTGCCTCAGCCTCCCAGGGTAGCAGGGACTACAAGCGCCTGCCACCGCCAGTTTTCTGCATTTTTAGTAGAGACGGGTTTCACCTGTTAGCCACATTCCTTTGATCTCCTGACACAGATCCACCCCGGCCTCGCCTCCCAAAGTGCTGGGATTACAGGCTTGAGCCACCGCGCCTGGCCTCAGGTTTACTCTTTTGGGGAATTCAAAATTCCAAATTCCTTCAAATTTATAATTTCTGTTACTGCTAATTTCAACAAGTGTTTTCCAATTGCTCTAATAAATTTCAGAACCATTTCTACTTATGTAAATACAAATAAAATTTAACATTTTAAATATGCTTATTATTTAAGAAGGGTTTCTTAAGATTTATCTTTCTACGTTTATATTTTGGTAAAGATTTTTATTCTTCATATTTAGTATCTATTCTATATGAAGCTACTACAAACTTTACCCTTCTATATGTATGGGGCTTTTTCAAGTTATGCTGACAGTACCATTGGAAGTCTAATTAACTAATTAAATTTTAAGGTTTACAATTGTAGACCACTGAATTTCAAGAAAATGCTGATATATTGATTGCTTATTTAATACAATTACGTGTAATTGTGTATACTTGAAAAAAAATGTCTCCAAGTCTTATCAATTTTAATGTGATTTTTCTCTCTTGAATTAATTTTGCCTATATGGGTAAACCCTCTTGGCCCAATGCAGGAATTTAAAGATCTTAGTACAAGTGAATGAGAATAATCATATTATTAAACAATTTTGAGTCTATTCTAATTAATATTTACATATTAGTTACATTATGATGGTTAAGTAATTGTCAAAAGTTTTTACCTGCATTAAGCAGCAAAATAAAAATGTTACTTTCCAATTGAGGTGATAAAAGAATTTGAGATGATAAAGACAAGCAATCTGATGCAGGGGATATGATCACTGTTATCTGCTTTAGGAACAGGCTTATGATGATTATCATTTGACCTGCATATGCACCATGCTTTTCATCATTATTTCTCAAAGTGCTGTCCTTGAACCACATAAAGCAGAATCAATTGGGAATAATTAGGTTACAAATCCAAGTTCTAGACCTACTGAATGACAGGCTGAACATTTAAAAATAATCCCTTTGTTGCAATTAATACACAAGGTTATAAAACATAGCTCCAGTTAAGGGAATTTTACATAAGAAAAATACTACATATTATTGGTTCAATAATTAAATAAACGAATTGGATGATGATGAAGATAAATCCACAACTATTTTTATTTTGCAAGATTAGAAGTTGTTGAAAACCACAATATAATCAGTTCTGGTGATACACTGATAACAAAAAATTCTCGACAAAAGTTACAAAAATTCCAATATCTAAAAATATATATGTACAATAAGAGCTTTACTGTGGTCTCAAGCATTGTATAGTAATGAGGTTTCTTGCCCAAATTCTAAATTAGAATTATGAACATGTTTACTGAATTGATAGTTTTGTTTAGCATTGTGAATACTAGTACTCTGAAATCATTTATTTAGTAGTTATTGGTAAGTAGCCATTAGTCATACGTAAATGTTAAAGTCTAAGATCTTGTACAAACTTGTCATTAGTAAAGAGCAAAGGGATTTTCATTTCATTAGCATAAGTCATCCAGTCACTAATTTGATAACTGGTTTATAAGTCATCCCAGTAAATTTAGCTCTCAGTTTTCTCATCTGTCCAGTGATGAATATATTCTCAGCTTAAACTACCTCTCAAGAGTTTTACAGAACAAAAACACAGAGTTAGCACCATGCCAGCCAGCATCCCTACCCTGTGTTGACACCACCACTGGCATGAACACACACACAGATGCCAGTGACCCTGATCCCTACCACCCACAGTCACTGCCACTGGCATTAATGCACACATAGAGGCCAGCAGCCCCATGCCTGCCAGCAACTTGCATCTGCACTGACACTGCCACCAGTGAAAATACACGTATGAACTCCAGAAGCACAACTCCCCACCCGATGCCATCGCCACCACCACTGCAAATGCATGCATGGAGCTGAACAGCTGGACTCCAGCAAGTCTCCCACCACAGCCAACAAGTGTGCACCCTACTCTGCTGTTGCTGCTGCTGGCATATGTGGAAGAGCACAGATCTCACTGGCCCTGCTGTGACAAAGTGCTTTGACTGGCACTATCCATCCAAGTGCCATAGCCAGCAGTCCAGGAACACCTCAGCCCCTCCAATGCCTAACCTTAAGGAAGCAGAGAACAAACCCAGGGGCCTGATACAAATCCCCCAGCGTTAGAGCAGGGAAGTTGAGGATTGCTGAGCTGAACCTTGGTCCCTGAAACAAAGCCAGTTGACTGAAACCACCTTATAACCATAATTAAGACCCAAAGGTATCAAAGAAGATAAAAGAAAAAAATCCTAAAGTACAGCAACCCCGAAGACTGAAGGAACATAAGTCCACACAGATGAGAAGGAACCAGTGCAAGAACACTGGCAACTCAAAAAGCCAGAGTATCTTCTTACCTACAAATGACTGCAGTAAGTTCCCTAGCAATGATTCTTAACCAGGCTGAAACGATTGAAATGACAGAAATAGAATTCAGAATATGGATAGGAATGAAGATTATCAAGATTTGGATCGGTCAAAACCTAATCAAAGGATTCTAAGAAATATAATAGAATAATTCAGGAGATGGCCATTTTAAGAAACAACCAAACTGGTATGATAGTGCTGAAAAACTCACATCGAGAATTTCAGAACACAATCACAAGTATTAACAGTAGTATGAACCAAGCTGAGGAAAGAATCTCAGAGTCTGAAAACCAGTTCTCTGAATCAACTTAGTCAAACAAAAATAAAGAACAAAGATTAAAAAAGAACGAACAAAAACTGCAAGAAATACGGCATTATCTAAAAGATAAAATCTATGACTCATTGCATCTCTGAAAGAGAGGGAGAGAAAGAAAACAACTTGGAAAACATATTTCAGAATATTGTCCATTAAAATTTCTCCAACCTATGTAAAAAAGCCAACATTCAAATTCAGGAAATGCAGAAAGGCCCTGTGAGCTACTACACAAGAAGACCATCCCCAAGACAAATAATCAGCATATTTTCCAATGTCAAAAGGAAAGAAAAAAATGTTAAAAGCAGCTAGAGAGAAAAGCCAGGTTACCTACAAAGGGAGCTCCATCAGGCTAACAGTGGACCTTTCAGCAGAAACCCTACAAGCCCGAAGAGATTTGGGGCCAATATTTGGCACTCTTAAAGAAAAGAAATTCCAAAGAAAAATTTTATGTCCAGCAAAATAAAGCTCAGAAGGAAGGAGAAATGAGACCCTTTTCAGATAAACAAACACATTGTTAAGGGAATTTATTACCACCAGACTTGCCTTATAAGAGGCTCTGGGCCGGGGGCAGTGGCTCACACCTGTAATCCCAGTACTTTGGGAGGCCAAGGCGGGTGGATCACTTGAGGTCAGGAGTTCGAGACCATCTTGGCCATCATGGTGAAACCCTGTCTCTACCAAAACACAAAAATTAGCTGGAAGTGATGGCAGCTGTCTGTAATCCCAGCTACTTGGGAGGCTACAGCAGGGAGAATTGCTTGAACCCATGAGGCAGAGGTTGCAGCGAGCCAAATTGCACCACTGCATTCCAGCCTGGGCAACAGAGCGAGATTCTGTCTCAAAAAAAAAAAAAAAAAAAAAAAAAGAGGCTTTGAAGGGAATGTTAAATATGGAGAGAAAGCCTGCTACTGGGCACTACAAAAACAAACTTAAGTACTTAGACCATTGACACTATGAAGTAACCACATAAACAAAATAAACTTTAAATTAAATTAACAAAGATCAGATAAGACAAAGAGAATTACATAGTGGTGAAGGCCCCCAACACAGGAGCACCCAGATTCATGAAGCAAATTCTTAGAGACCTATGAAGAGGTATAGATTCCCACACAGTAATAGTGGGAGACTTCAACACCCAACTGACAATACTAGACAGATAATCGAGACAGAAATCTCATGATATTCAGGACCTAAACTTGACACTTGAGCAAACAGAACTAATATACATCTACAGAATTCTCCACCCAAAAATAACAGAATATATTCTTCTCATCGGTACATGGCACATATTCTAAAATTGACCACACAATCAGACATGAAGCAATCCCCAGCAAGTTTCAAAAAATGAAATAATATCAACGACACTCTTGGATCACAGTCCATTAAAAATAGAAAAAAATACTAAGAAAATCACTCAAAATTGAACAATTACATGGAATTTAAACAACCTGAAGGACTCCTGCATGACTTTTGGATAAACATTGAAATTGAGGCGCAAATCAAGAAATTATTTGAACCTAAAAAGAATGAGGTTATGACATACCAATATCCCTGGGACACAGCTAAAACAAGAGGAAAATTTATAGCACTGAATGCCAACATCTCAAAGCTAGAAAGGTCTCAAATCAACAACCTATCTATCACACCTAGAGCAACCAGAGAAACAAGAACAGATCAACTCCAATCCTAGCTAGCAGAAGAGAAGAAATAATCAAATCAGAGCTGAGCTGAAGGAAATTGGGACATGAAAAACGATAAAAGATCAATGAATACATGAGTTTGTTATTTGAAAGAATAAATAAGATAATATGATACTAGCTAGAGTAATAAAGAAAAAAGAGAAAAGATACAAATGAAAACACTCAGAAATAACAAAGGAGATATTACCACCAACCCCACCAAATTACACAAAACCTCAGAGACACGATCAACACCTCTATGAACGCAAGCTAGAAAATCTAGAAGAAATGGTTACATTATTGGAAACATACAACCTCCCAAGATTGAAGCAGGAAGAAATTAAATATCTGAACAAAACAATAAAAAGATTTAAAATTTAATCAATAATAAAAAGCCTACCAACATGAAAAATCACAGTACCAGATGATATCACTGCCAAATTCTACTAGATGTAAAAAGAAGATCTGGTAACATTCCTGCTGAAACTATTCTAAAAAAATTGAGGACAGGCCAGGTGTGGTGGCTCACACCTGTAATCCCAGCACTTTGAGTGGCCGAGGTGGGTGGATCACGAGGTCAGGAGATGGAGACCATCCTGGCTAACATGGTGAAATCCCGTCTCTACCGAAAATACAAAAAATTAGTGGGGCGTTGTGGTGGGTGCCTGTAGTCCCAGCTACTCGGGAGTCTGAGGCAGGAGAATGGCGAACTCGGGAGGCGGAGCTTGCAGTGAGCCCAGATCACACCACAGGACTCCAGCCTGGGTGACAGAGCGAGACTCCGTCTCAAAAAAAAAATTGAGGAGAAGGGGTCTTCACCCCAACTCATTCTATGAGGTCAGGATCATCCTGATATTAAATCCTGGCAGAAACACAACACACAAAAAGGATACAATTCCAATATTCTTGATGAACTTAGATTCAAAACTTCTCAACACAATACTAGCAAACCAAATTCAGCAGCACATCAAAAAGTTAACCCAACATGATCAAGTAGCTTTTATCCCTAGGATGCAAGGTAGGTTCAACATATGCAAATCAAGATATGTGATTTATTACATAAACAGAGTTCAAATAAAAAAACCATGTGATCATATCAATAGATGCAGAAAAGGCTTTTGACAAAATTCAGCATTCTTTCGTGTTAAAACCCTCAACAGACTAGATAATAAAGGAACATACTTCAAAATAATAAAAGTCATTTATGGCAAACCTGCAGCCAACTTCATGCTGAACAGACAAGAGCTGGAAGCATTCCCCTTGAAAACCAGAACAAGACAAGGATGCCCTCTATCACCACTACTATTCATTATAATACTATTATAGATGTCCTGGCCAGAGCAATCAGGCAAGAGAAAGAAGTAAAAGGCATTTAAATAGGAAGTAAAACTATCTCTGCTTGCAGTCAATGTTATTCTATAACTAGAAAACCCCATAGTCTCTGCCCCAAAATTCCTTGATCTGATAAACAACTTCAGCAAGTTTCAGGATACAAAATTAACGTACTAAAATGATTAGTATTCCTGTACAACAATGACAACCAAGCTTAGAGTCAAACCAAGACCACAATCCCATTCACAATAGCCTCAGAAAGAATAAAATACCTAGAGATACAGCTAACCTGGGAAGTGAAAAATCTCTAGAATAAGAATTACAAAACCCCACTCAAAGAAATCAGAGATGACACAGCACATGGAAAAATATTTCATTCTCATGGACAGGAAGAATCAATATTGTGAGCATGTACCTATGCCTAAAGCAATTAACAGGTTGAATGCTGTTCTTATAAACCACAAATGACATTTCTTCTTTTTTTTTTTTTTTTGAGATGGAATTGCACTCTTTTTGCCCAGGCTGGAGTACAATGGTGTGATCTCAGCTTACTGTAACCTCCACCTCCTGGGTTCAAGCAATTCTCCTGCCTCAGTCTGTTGAGTAGCTGGGATTTCAGGCATGCACCACCATGTCCGGCTAATTTTGTATTTTTAGTAGAGATGGGGTTTCTCCATGTTGGTCAGGCTGGTCTCGAACTCCTGACCTCAGGTGATCAGCCCACCTTGGCCTCGCAAAATGCTGAGATTACAGGCATGAGCCACCACACCCGGCCTACGAATGACATTTCTTACAGAATTAGAAATAAATGATTAAAAAACACATATGGAATCCAAAAAGAGCCTGAATAGCCAAGGCAATTCTAGCAAAAAGAACAAAGCTGGAGGCATCACATTGCCCTACTTCAAACTATACTACAAGGCTACAGAAACCAAAACAGCTTGGTGCTGACGGGCCTCAGGTGGAGAATGGTTAGGATAGGACTGGGCAGGTTGCTTGGTGACTGAGGCATGCTTCCAGGCATGCAGGGTAGGAGCAGAGCAGTTTGTTGCAGGACATGGGCCCAGGTGGACAGACAGAGGCCTGAAACAGTGACCCAGCCATCTGATCTTCAACAAAATTAACAAAAATAAGCAATGGGGAAAGTACTCCCTATTCAATAAATTGTACTACAGTAACTGGCTAGCCATATGCAGAAGATTAAATAAAATTGGGACCCTTTCTTATGCCATATACAAAAATCAACTAAATTTAACTTAAATGTAAACCCTAAAACTATAGAAACCTGGCCGGGCACAGTCGCTCACCTCTGTAATCCCAGAACTTTGGGAGGCTGAGGTGGGTGGATTACCTGAGGTCAGGAGTTTGAGACCAGCCTGACCAACAGGGAGAAACCCTATCTCTACTAAGAATACAAAATTACCTGGGTGTGGTGGCATGCGCCTTTATCCCAGCTACTTGGGAGGCTGAGGCAGGAGAATCATTTGAACCCAGGAGGCAGAAGTTTCAGTGAGTCGAGATCGCACCATTGCACTCCAGCCTGGGCAATAAGAGTGAAACTCTGTCTCAAAATAAATAAATAAATAAATAAATAAATAAATAAATAAAATTATAATTAAAAAAACTATAGAAACCATGGAAGACAACCTAGGAAATACCACTCTGGAAATAAGAATGGGTGAAGATTTCATGATGAAGGTACTAAAAGCAATTGCAACAAAGAAAAAATGGACAGATGGGACCTAATTAAAATAAATAGCTCTGCACAGCAAAAGAAACCATCAACAGGGTAAACAGATGACCTACAAAATGGGGAAAATATTAACAAACTGTGTATCCAACAACAATCTAATATCTGGAATCTATAAGGAACTTAAACATATTTACAAACAAAAACAAACAACCATATTAAAAAGTGGACAAAGGACATGAACAGACTCTTTAAAAGACATACCCGTGGCCAAAAATCATACGAAAAATGCTCAACATCATTAATTATAAGAGAAATGCAAATCAAAATCATAATGAGAGAGCATCTCAAACCAGTCAGATTGGTATTATTAAAAAGTCAAAAAATAACAGATACTGGCAAGGTTGCAGAGGTAAGTGAATGCTTATACACTGATAGTGGGGATATAAATTAGTTCAGCCATTGTGGAAAGCAGTGGGGCAATTTCTCAAAGAGCTCACAACAGAATTTCCACTTGACCCAGCAATCCCTTTATTGGGTATATACTCAAAGGCATATACATCATTCTATTAATACCATACAGATACATGCATGTGTATATTCATTGCAGTACTATTCACAATAGCAAAGGCATGGAATCAACCTTGATGCCCATCAATGGTGAATTGGATAAAGAAAATGTGATACATATACACCATGGAATACTATGCAGCCATAAAAAAAGAATGAGATCATGCCCTTTGCAGCAACATGGATGGAGCTGGAGACCATTATCCTTAGCAAACTAAGGCAGGAAAAGAAAACTAAATATTGCATGTTTTCACTTATAAGTGCAAGCTAAAGACTGAGTACTCATGCACACAAAGAAGAGAGCAACAGACACTGGGGCTTACTTGACTGAGTGTGAAAGAAGGGTGAGTATCAAAAAACTATCTATTGGGTACCATGCTTATTACATAGGTAACAAAATAACCTGTACACCAGTCCCCAATGACATGCAATTTACCCATGTAATAAACCTGTATGTGTACCCCTGAACCTAAAATAAAAGTAAAAAAAAAAAAAAAAAAAAAACAGTTAATATGAAAATAAAAGTCAGTAGGTAGTTACCATGATAAGTGATAAGCACACTTAATTCATTAGTTGTATTAAGAAATATTTAGTGATCACTTTTTACTTTTCTTGGAGTCAAGCGATCTTTATATTTGCTTTTCATTCATTTATCCATTCAACAAATATGTATTGGGCACCTACTATATGTGAGACATTCTGATTGTTACAGGAAATGAGCCCAAGATATGATCCCTTGGAATTATCAGTCTGGTGAGAAAGATAGATAATAAAATAAATTAATAAATGTTATATATTACAATCATTTTAAGTGCTATAACTTAATGTCATATTGAGTGTTAAGCACATTTACCATTGAAGTCAAACTTGAGCTGAGATGTGAAGAGTGAATGAAACTTAACTCAGCAAATGGAAGTGGTAAATTGCAGGAGTAGACGGAGCATTCCTGGCCGAGTAAGCAATTATTTGGGTATTCCTGAAATATTTAGTTTCAGTAAATAATGATAAAGTTTTCTTGAGATTCTATAAAATGACAGAATTAATTATCCATGGGAATATTTGGTAGTTTTCAAGGATAAAATAAGATTCAATGTGTTTTTATGCCTCCATTTATTTAATTGTCTTTCAGTGTCCAACCTGAAAAGATAATTGTGTATTTAATATATGAAGAGCACTATCAAATTGAATAATGTTAATTTAGAATGCCATAAAAGTTAGCTAATTAAGTCATCATAGATAGTGACAAAATTTATGTGCTGCTGTATCACTTTATATAGATATCTTAGGAAAGAAAATGCAAGAATCTGTGTAGCTACAGTGCAGAATAAATATTAGAGAACTTATATGGTCACTCAGATATTTTCTCATGTTAACTAATGCCATGAATTTATTTTAATTCAACTATCTTGGTTTGATAAAATAAATATGACTTTCAAGCCAATGAAACTTATATTTGTTATTCTTTCTATCTATTAATGACATCTGTAGCCGCCTTTCTTTGAGGAATTTCCTCACAAATGAGGCAGATCTTGCCTCTCACCACAGAAGCTGAAAATGACAGATACTCATTTTCTTAGATGTCTTGTCAGCTAGGATGGAGCATGTGACTTAAGTTACTTCGATCTAATGCCTGATGCTAGCCCTGGCATCAGAAGGATCATAAGAAAGATAACCATACAACCTGATTTACCTTGGACAGCCTTGGTTCATACGTGTTGTCCCAGTGGAGTTATTAACCTCTTTCACTCTCAAGAGTCCCAGTACGGATGATGGATTGTATGGTCCATATGGAATCATCTGGAATCATCTTTTAATCATATGGAATCATCTCTGGTGGTGGTAGGTGTAGCAGAACTAAATTCAGAGCTCAGCAGTGGCAATGGGTCTAGGTGTAGTTTTTGATGTCCTATGTGAGCGTTACAGGCTGTACCATTTAGTCCATAGTTACGGGATGAAGTAGGGCTTCTTTCAGTGAGCCAGTTCTTGGAATAGTTTATCTATCTATCTGCCTTTGGCCACCCAATTATGTACTGTAGGCCTTCCAGTGGTGAAGTAAATTACATAACACCTTTCTTTTCTTCCTTTTTCTTTTCCATTTCAAAATGGAAACAGTTTATTTCACTGCTCACTTGGGGACACTGCCTTGCTAAGGACATTTCAGGAGGAAGAAGTGGGTGAAGAGAGCCAAGGACAGTGGCACACACTACTAAAAAGCCCTGGATAGGCTACCTATGTACAAATTATTTTCTTATCTGTTACATTGTAGACTATTTGCATTTTCTTTTAACCATGTGTCTTAGTCTCCAGTCATGGAGCCAAAGGAATAGGACTTTTCAATATTCTGTAACACAATAATTAACTTTTGTGGTCTTTTTGAATGTTATACATTCTATTTTTCAAAAAGAACTTATTTGTTTACTTTTACAGTATCATTTCTGTTATAATTTAATTGTAAATATTCTTCAATTAAAAGACTTTTTGATACACCTCTATAGTTGTTATTTATAATAGTTCAAGTGAAAAATGTATGAAATATCATAAATATTTTCATGTATACAAACTTCCTTTAGTGTTTTTTGGTATAACCATCTTACTTATAAATAATCAATAAATTATTAAGATGATTATGATAATTATGAGAAGTAATACCTAAAAAGAGCCTATACTGATTGACAGAATATTTACAAATGTTTTCAAATGTTGAGTTCACATAAGTGCCAAACTTGAGCTCTTTGAAAAAAAATTTTTTTTTATTGAGAGAGCAACAGGATTAAATTCTAAAATAATACAAGGGAAAATTATGGTTTCACCCCTTAGTTGCTTCAGAAAATCATTTTAACATAATGAAACCCTAGACCTTGATTTTTTTTTTTTTTTTTTTTTGAGATGGAGTCTCGCTCAGTCGCCCAGGCTGGAGTGCAGTGGCGTGATCTCGGCTCACTGCAAGCTCCACCTCCCGGGATCACCCCGTTCTCCTGCCTCAGCCTCCCAAGTAGCTGGGACTATAGGCGCCCGCCGCCACGCCCGGCTAATTTTTTGCATTTTTAGTAGAGACGGGGGTCTCACCGTGTTAGCCAGGATGGTCTTGATCTCCTGACCTCGTGATCCACCCGCCTCGGCCTCCCAAAGTGCTGGGATTACAGGCGTGAGCCACCGCGCCCGGCCCTAGACCTTGATTTTAAGCAAGACTATGCATCTCTTTTCAACTCTGCATTTGGTGATGTCACATGAGTAGCTTGAAATTGGCCATGGTGGGAGGATTTATACCATGAAAATGAACAAACATAAATCATCGTTTTATCCCTACCATTAGAGAGTTAGTTAAACATTTGCCAATATACCCCTGATTTAAAGTTCCTCAGGAAGTACACCTCTATGTAAATAGAGAAAGAGCATTTATTTAGACTCAACAGATAAAATTACTTTAATCTCTGCTTTTGGTCATTGTACAGGAGGTCATGTCAGGACAATGTTCCCACTGCAAAACTAAGAATATCCAATTAAATTACAACATATTTTAAAGAGATCAGAAAGATATGATTGCAGCAAGAACTTGATGAATGAAATTCCAGAGAGTAAAAAGCCTTTAAAGGCAAGCAGACTTCCAGAGCCATTTCTTTTTCCTAAAAGCATTTGGTACTTGTGGGCTTGAGTTTAAGATTATGATTAGTACAACTGTAATTCTCTACTAGGGGAAAGAAAAACCAACAAAGCCATAACTGCGTGAAGCTGCAGTAGCAACCTGGAATCCGGGGGCCAATACAATATTCTGGAGAGCTAGGACAAGAAACACTTCTAAGATGAGTAAATCTCCCACAGTTACAACGCAAGTTTCAAACACAGGGTCCGTTTCACTCTCAAGATATTTGCCAGAGTTTGAAGCTTTCGAGAGTTTGAGGCTGGAGGACAATTCTGGCAAGCCTAAAGAACAGAGCTCAATCTCCTATATTTTTAGGCCTGAGGAGAAACCACCCATGAGACTCAATGGGTCTTGAAAGCTTCAAGGCTCGCATTTTAGAATTAAGAACTGAACAGAGAAAGACCTAGTTTTATTAAAACTGCAAAATATCCTTGACTGCCTCAGTTACTAACTAGGTTGTGGTGATCTGTACCTCATCCTAGCTACCTAAGATGAAGAAAAGAAAACTCTCAGGTGGAAGATGATATCATCTGAAGTTCATGTTAATTTACATACAAGTTCTAGCATACATCTAAACATTACTATGAAGGTAAAACGTAAAGAAACTTTGAGTATTATTTAAATGAAAAAGAAAGACAAAGAGAATATAGAAATAGACCCATTCGATTATTGATATTTTTAAAGTAGCAGAAAAAAGCTGAAATAGCTATCAATAATGTGTTAAACAAAATGTTAAAAAAAGATGTACAAAATAGAAACAATAGAATAAATGGAAAATACAAGTCTACAAAGAGTAATGAAATAATCAATATAAGATTTAAAAATATCTGTATTAAGAACTCATTGGTTGAACATCAAACTGGATACAGATGAACAAAAGATTAGTGATGTTGAAAAGAGATTAAGAGAAAGCACCTAAGCAGAAAATAAGAGAGGGAAAGGAGAAGTAATGGGCAGAAGTAACACTGATGAAATAATAGAGAAATTTCCACAAACTGATAGTAGATATCAATCTACATATTCAAGAAACTTAGCAACCACCAACAAAATAAGTAAAAATACTATAATTACACACATTATAGTTTAACTGCTGAAAACTGAAGACAAAAGAAAGAATTTCAAAAAACGCCCAGGAAATAGACACATTTACCATTGAAAGGTTAGAAAAGATGAAGAGAAATTGAACTCTGACTTCTCGGAAGTCATGGTGCTCTGAAGTCAATGGGGCAAAATATTCAGAGTGGTGAAATAAAAAGTAAATGCTAACTCAGAACTCAAAACTCAAAACGAACTTCGAAAAATGATGGTGAAATGAAGTCATAAACTCAGTTTTAGACAAATAAATTGAGTTTCCTCATTAGGCCTGTAATAAAGGAACAAAAAATAAATATAAAATATAGTTCTTTGAAAAGTTAATACAATTAAAATACCCTTTAAAAGCTATGAACAAGGAGAAAATCACAAATTATTAGTCTCAGAAATGAAAAAAAAATAGGTAAGATTATACTCATTATTAAATTGACCAGTAGGTATTATCTACTGCTTCATTCAAATCAATTCCACAATTTGTATGAAATATAAAAACTTCTGAAAAAAATGCCTCTTATAATAACTAAAGGGAGAAAAGGTAGTAAATACAAATAGTGATAGATCTGCTAAAATATTTAATCTGTTATTAAACACTTTTCGTCTTTTATTCTCTCTACCTTTCTCTCAATCTCTCTCTCTCTCACACACACACACACACACACACACACACACACACACACAAAATCAGTAACCAATAGTCATACTACCCAACGCAATTTATAGAGTCAATGGTATTCCTATCAAACTACCAATGATATTTTTCACATAATTAGAGAAAACCATTTTAAAATTCATGTGGAACCAAAAAAGAGTTCCAATAGCCAAGGCAATCCTAAGCAAAAAGGACAAAGCTGGAAGCATCATATTACATGACTTCAAACTATGCTACAATGCAAGGCCATAGTAACCAAAACAATAAGGTACTGGTACATAAACAGACACAGAGACCAATGGAACAAAATAGAGAGCCCACAAATAATGTTGTACACCTACAACCAACTGATCTTTGACAAAGTCAAACAAAAAAAGCAATGGAGAAAAGACTTCCTTATTCAATAAATGGTGAATAACTGGTGTAAAGTTAATCCTTCCAAATATTTGAAGTAGAAGTAAGACCAGATTTGTACAAACTCAGAGAACAGAAAAAGAGAAATCATTGTAATATTGATTTTAAAACATTGCAAGGACATTATACTAAGAGAAAATTATATTATAGATCCTCTCTGATATATAGATTCAATTATTCTAAACAAAATATTAATAAAAGAAATCAAGTGATATGCACGTGTGTGTATTCCACAAGCACAGGGTAATTATCAGTATTATACATTTGAAAAATCAATCAATTTTACTCATAATATTAGTATAAAAATAAAGAAAATTCATGTGATTATTCCAATAGATGCAGATTTAAAACCCATGTAGGATAAAAACACTAAACAAAATAGGAAATAGAACTTCCTTAATCTAATAACAAATATTATTTTAAAACTCTACTGTAAATAGCATACCCACCAATAAAATATTGATGCAAGTACAATGAATTAAGTAAACTGAATTAAAGTGCATAAAAAATTAAAAGAAAGAATGAAACTGTCATTATTTGCAGAAACATAATAGTGTACTTAGAAAATTCTAAAGAATCTGAAAACTACTCAAATTAATAGTAAATTTAGAGTGATAGTTGAATGTAAATCTAACGTAAAAGTAAATTATATTTTTGTATATCAAAATCAAATATGATAAAAATTTAAAGTACTCTGAATTTTTGGGACTCCCAGTAAAAGTAACTGCAACTCCAGCAAAATGGGAGGTTAGATCCCCATACATATCCTGATATGGTTTGGCTGTCCAAACCATCCAAATCTCATTTTCAATTGTAGTTTCCATAATCCCCACTTATCGTGGCAGGTACCAGGTGGACATAATTGAATCATGGGGTCTGTTTCCCCATTCCACTCTTGTGATAGTGAGTGAGTTCTCATGAGATCTCTTCATTTTACAAGGGGCTTCCCCCTTCACCAGGGCTTATTCTTCTTCCTGCCACTATATGAAGAAGGATTTATTTGCTTACCCTTCTACCATGATTGTAAGTTTCCTGAGGCCTCCACAGCCATGCTGAACTGTGAGTCAATTAAATGTCTTTACTTTATAAATTACCCAGTCTTGGGTATGTCTTTATTAGCATCATGAAAACAGACTAATATACTAAATTGGTACTGTAGATAGAGAGTGGGATACTGCTATAAGGAAACCAGAATATGTGGAAGCAATTTTGGAACTGGGTAACAGGAAGAAGTTGAAACAGTTTTGAGGGCTCAAAAGAAGACAAGAAAATGTGGGAAAGTTTGGAACTTCCTAGAGACTTGTTGAATGATTTTGAACAAAATATTGATAGTGAGATGTGCAATGAAGTCCAGGCTGAGGTGGTCTCAGAATGGAGATGAGAAACTTTTTCAAAACTAGAATAAAGGTCACTTTTGCTATGCAAAGAGACTGGCAGCATTTTGCCCCTACCCTAGAAATCTGTGGAACTTTGAACTTGAGAGAGATGATTTAGGGTATCTGGCAGAAGAAATTTCTAAGCAGCAAATTGTTCAAGGGGAAGCAGAGCATAAAAGTTTTGAAAATTTGCAGCCTGATGATAGAAAAGAAAACCCCACGTTCTGGGGAGAAGTTCAAGTCTGCTGCAGAAATTTGCATAAATAATGAGGAGCCAAATGTTCATCACCAAAACAATGGGGAAATTGTCTCCAGGGCATGTCAGAGAACTTCACAGCATCCCCTCCCATCACAGGCCCAGAGGCCTAGGAGGGAGAAATGGTTTCTGGGCTGGGCCCAGGGACCCTTTGCTGTGTTCAGCTTCAGGACATGGTGCCCTGCATCCCAACTGCTTCAGCTCTAGCCATGGCTAAAAGGGGTCAAGCTACAGCTCAGGCCATTGCTCCAGAGGGTGCACACCCAAGCCTTGGCAGCTTACACGTGGTGTTGGGCCTGCAGGTTCACAGAAGTCAATCATTGAGGTTTGGGAACCTCAACCTAGATATAAGAGGATGCATGCAAATACCTGGATGTCTAGGCAGAAGTCTGCTGCTGTGGTGAAGCCCTCATGCTGAACCTCTGCTAGGGCAGTGCAGAAGAGAAATGTGAAGTTGGAGCCCCCATACTGAGTCTACACTGGAGCACTGCCTAGTGGAGCTGTGAGAAAAGGGCAACTGTCCTTCAGACCCCAGAAGGGTAGATCCACTGACAGCTTGCACTGCATGGTGGAAAAGCTGCAGACACTATATGCCAGCCCAGGAAAGCAGCCAGGACAGGGATTGTACTTGCAAAGCCACAGAGGTGGAGCTGCACAAGACCATGGGAGCCCACTTCTTGCATCAGCATGACCTGGATATGAGATATGGAGTCAAAGGAGATCATTTTGGAACCTTAAGGTGTAATGACTGCCCTATTGGATTTTGGACACGCATAGGGCCTGTAGCCCCTTTGTTTTGGCCAATTTCTCCCATTCGGAATGGATGTATTTACCCAATGCCTGTACTTCCATTGTATCTAGGAAGTAAGTAACTTGCTTTTGATTTTGCAGGCTCATAGGTGGAAGGGACCTGCCCTGTCTCAGATGAGACTTTGGACTTGGACCTTTGAGTTATTGCTAGAATTTGGAGGACTGTTGGGAGGGCATGATTGTGTTTTGAATCGTGAGAAAATGAGATTTGGGAGGGGCCAGTGGTGGAATGATATGGTTTAGTTGTATCCTCACCCAAATCTCACCTTGAATTGTAGTTCCTATAACCCCCATGTGTCATGGGAAGGACCAGCTGGAGATTATTGAATCATGGGGGCTGTTTCCCTCAGCCTGTTCAAGTGATAGTGAGTTAGTTCTTGCAAGATCTATTGGTTTTACAAGGGGGTTCCACCTTTGCTGGGCACTTATTCTTCTCCTTCCTGATGCCATGTGAAGAATGACATGATTGCTCTCCTTTCACCATAATTCCTGAGTCCTCCCCTGCCAATCTGAACTGTGAGTCAATTAAACTTCTCTTATTTTGTAAATTATATAGTCTTGGGTATATCTTTCTTAGCAGCATAAGAATGAACTAATACATTTCCCCTAGTAAAGAAGCTGAATCCAGGGACTGAGCAGTGATGGTCTGTTGGACCCACTTCCACAGTGTCTCATAGGATAAGACCCACTGGTTTGAAATTCCAGCCAGCAACTGGTAACAGTGTTGAGCCTACCTGGGACAAAGTTCCAGGGGGGAAGGCAAACTACTATCTTTGCTGTTTGGGCAGCTTAGCTGTTCCAGCATGTGGGTTTTGGAAAGCCACCAACCAGGGGCAGAAGTGGGAATTCCCCAGCATGGATAGCTGCTCTACTAAAACATGGTCACAGGGCTTCTTTAATAGGGTCCCCAGTCCATTCCTCCTGACTGGGTGGGACTTCACAACTGAGGCCTCCAGCCACACCACCAGTGTCCTGTGGCCAACAGAGATTTGAAAACTCCCTGGGACAGACCTCCCAGAGGATGGGGGAGGTCATCATCTTTGCTGTATGGATGACTTAGCTGATACAGAGGTAGGACAGAACTGCCAGATGAAGGAGCAGGCTACCATCTTTGCTACTTGGGTGACTTAGCGGTTCCAGACTTAGGACTTTGGATAGCCCAAGCCAACCAGGGCAGGAATGTTACACAGCACAGCACAGCAGCCCCACAAAATCATGGTCAGTCTGCTTTTTAAAGTGGGTCCGCAAACCTGTTCCTCATCACCAGGTGGAGCCTCCCAACCGTGGTTTTCCGCTACCCCATTGATATTCTCCAGAGGTTTCAGGCCTCCCTGGTACAGAGGTCACAGGTGGAGAGGTAAAATGACTTAACTGTTCCAGCTTTTTGGGATTTGCAGTGTCCGAGGCAACCAGGGACTGAAGTGGACCCACAGCACAGCATAGCTGCCCTAAAACAATATGGCCAGACTACTTTTTAAGTGGGTCCCCAGTCTCCTTTCTCCTGCCTGGGTGAGATCTCACAATCAGAGTCTCCAGTCACCTCCTTCAGGTGCATTTAGGCTTACAACAGGTCTGTACCGCCCTAGAACAGAGCTCCCAGTGGAAGGGGGCAGGCTGCCATCTTTGCTATTTAGCAGCCCTCACTGATGATACCTCCAGGTACTGAAAAATGCAACGTGACAAGGGACTGCAGCAAACCCCCTGCATACTACAGGGGCCTTATGGAAAAGTGGCCAGTTAGAAAAAAAAAAAAATCCAAAAGCCAGCAACCTCAAAGATTGAAGGCAGATAAGTCCACAAAGATGATAAATAATCAGCACGAGAATGCTGAATTATGAAAAGAAAACAATGCCTTTTCCCTCCAAATGACTGCATGACCTCTGCAGCAAGGGTTTGGAACCAGGCTAAAGCCGAGAGGGCTGAAATGACAGAATTAGAATTCAGAATATGGATAGAAACAAAGTATGCTGAGCTAAAGGAGTACACTGTAAGCCATTGAAGGAAGCTAAAAATCATGATAAACCATTGCGGGAGCTGACAGAAAAAAAAAAACCAAAAAAACAAAAACAAAAACAAAAAACCCAGTATAGAGAAGAATGTAACTCATATGAAAGAGCTGAAATACACATTACAATAATTTTATAATGCAAACACAAGTGTTAATAGTAGAATAGACCAAGTGGAGGAAAGAATCACAGACCTTGAAGACTGGCTTTCTGAAAGAAGACTGACAAATAGTTATAGAGAAAAAACAATGAAAAGGAATGAATAAAACTTCTGATAAATATGAGATTATGTAAAAAGACCAAATCTATACTTGATTGGTGTACCTGAAAGAGATGAGGAGAATAGAACCAATTTGGAAAACATATTTCAGGATATTATCCATGAGAAGTTCCTCAACCTTGCTAGAGAGGCCAACATTCAAATTCAGGAAATGAAGAGAATACCAGTAAGACACTCCATGGTCACGCAAAAAAAACTGAAAGCCTAACAGCCTCTCAGACCACAGCACAATCTAATTCAAAATCGAAACTAAGAAATTCAGTCAAAAACATAGAATTACATGGAAATTGAATAACTTACTCCTGAATGGATTTTTGATAAATAATGAAATTAAGGCAAAAATCAAGGAGTTCATCAAAACTAATTAGAACAAAGATACAACGTACCAAAATCTCTAGGACACAGCCAAGGCACTGTGAAGATGGAAATTTATGGCACTGAATGCCATAAAAACATCAAAAAGTTAGAAAGATCTCAAGTTAACAACCTATCATCACAACTAAAAGAACTAGATAACTAAGAGCAAACAAATCTCAAAGCTAGAAAAAGACAAGAAATAACAAAAATCAGAGCTAAGACATAAGGAGATAGAGACACAAAAACATCATTCAAAAGATCAATAAGTCCAGAAGCTGTTTTTTTAAAAAATAAAAAATAATAAAAATAGATCCCTAACTAGACTAATAAAGAAGGAAAGAGAAAATATTCAAATAAATACAATTAGAAATGACAAAGTGTTATTACCACTGACCCCACGGAAACACAAAGAACCAGCAGAGAATAGTATGGACATCTCTCTGCACATAAACTAGAAAATCTATAAGAAATTGATAAATTCCTAGACACATACACCCTACCAATACTGAAGGAGAAAGAAGGATTGAACCCCTGAACAGACCAATCATGAATTCTGAAATTGAGGGAGTAATAAATTGCCTACCAATTAAAGAAAGCCCTGGAACAGACACATTCACTGCTGAATTCTACCAGATGTGTAAAGAAGAGCTGGTACTATTCCCACTGAAAGTATTCAAAAATTGAAGAGGAGAAACTCATCCCTAACTCATTCTACCAGGCCAGCATCATCCTGATACCAAAACCTGGCAGAGATACAACAAAAGAAAGAAGATTTCAAGCCAATACCTTTGATGAACATTAATGTAAAAAATCCTCAAAAAATTATTGGCAAATGAAATCTAACAGCAAGCCAAAAATGCTTATCCTCCATGACTAAGTACACTTCATCCCTAGAATGTAAGGTTGGTTCAACATAAACAAATCAATAAATGTGGTTCATCACATAAACTGAACAAAAGACAAATACCACATGATTATCTCAATAGATGAAAAAAAGCTTTTGATAAAATTCTACATTAATTCAAGTTAAACACTTAATAAATTAGGTATTAAAAGAATATACCTCAAAATAATAAGAGTCATCTATGACAAACCCATAGGCAACATCATACTGAATGGGCAAAAGCTGGAAGCATTCCCCTTGAAAGCTAGAACAAGGCAAGGACGCCCCCTCTCACCACTTCTATTCAACATAGTATTGTAAGTTCTGGCCAGAGAAATCAGGCAAGATAAAGATATAAAAGTTATTCAAATAAGAAGAAAGAAGTCAAATTATTCCTGTTTTCAGATGACATAATTTTATATCTAAAATTTCATAGTCTAAGTCCAAAAGCTTCTTAAGCTGATAAACAACTCAGCAAAATCTCAGTATACAAAATCAATGTGTAAAAAATTAATAGCATTCCTATATATCATAATAGGTAAGCTGAGAGTCAAATCAGGAATGAACTTCCATTCATAATTGTCACAAAAACAATAAAATACCTAGTAATACACCTAACTAGGGAGGTGAAAGATCTCTACAAAGATAACTACAAACTGCTACTGAAGAAATCAGAGATGACACAAATGAATGAAAAGCATTTCATGTTCATAGATAGGAAGAATCACTATCTTCAAAACGGCCATACTGCCTGTATTGGTCAGGGTTCCCTTAGAGGAACAAAAGTAATAGGATATACATATATATCCTATTTTTATATATGTCCTACTATATATATATCCTATTTTTATATCCCATTTTTTATATATCCTATATATATCATATATATTATATACATTATATATATATGGGGGAGTTTATTAAGTATTAACTTCCATTATTACAAAGTCTCACAATAGGCTATCTGAGCTCCTGCAAGCTGAGGAACAAGGAGAGCCAGTACGAGTCCCAAAACCGAAGAACTTGGAGTCTGATGTTCGAGGGCAGGAAGCATCCAGCACAGGAGAAAGATATAGGCTGGGAGGCTAGGCCTGTCTCTCCTTTTCACATTTTCTGCCTGCTTTTACTGGAAGCTGATTAGATTGTACCCACCAGAGTAAGGGTGGATCTCCCTTCCTCAGCCCACTGACTCAAATATTAATCTCTTTTGGCAACACCTACATAGCCAAACCCAGGAACAATACTTTGTATGTGTCAATCCAATTAAGTTGACACTCATTATTAGCCATCACAAGTCCACCCCTTGTCAACTTGAACCCATACACATCTCCTTAGATCATATATAGTCTTCAAATAGAGACAATAATGAGGTCATAGTTATGCCTAACATAATACAACTGTCCCTCATACAACCGGAAATGCACCAATCCCCAACCCAAATACTATTACATAAAGTTAACAATACTTAAATGCTGAGATGAAGTCAATAAATCTTATGTCACATGATAAAGGAAAAAGGAAATAAAATGAAGATATTTTCTTAATACAAGTGTATACAGGCCCAAAAATGTTTTTAACAAATGAAGGAGGAAATACTCATGACAGTTACAGTCTTCTTTGCTGCAGCTGGTCACGTGGTCTTAGCTGGTATTGATGACTACCATCTTCTACTACCCATTTCCCTTTTCCTTCATCAAGCACCTCAGAAGATTATGGTTTTTTTCCTGGTGGAGTGACCCAAATCTTCATTCCTGACAGGTCTGGGTCATTTGTAGTCCTGCCTGGATTAGGCTGTTGTAGTTTCCCAATCACAGGGCATGGTAATACTAAAAGATGCCCTAATGGATCTCTTATATTCCATGCATACTCTTCCTTACCTCCGCTGTGGAGTAATAGACTGATTTCATCTTGATAGTCCTGGTCAATCACCCCAGCCAACACTGTAACTCTCTTCTCAGCCTGTTGACTTAAAGATAGGAGGAGCCCAAAGTGTCCAGGTAGCAATCTTAATTTCCAGTTTAATGGAACCATTGTTGTGTCTCCTGGTGGCAGCGTTCCCCTCTCTGGAACTAATTCCTTTAGGCTGTGACTAATGTTGCAGGAACAGGAAGCAAAAATTTTGCTAGTTGATCACTAGGAGTGATGGTAAGTGGTGCCACTTCCACTTCCACTTCCACCCCTTGATTTAATTTGTGGTAATTTGTTACAGCAGGAATAGGGAACTAATGAACTCACCTATGTTTTTGAAGATTTTCACTGTGTACAGAATTCCAATTTTATTTTTTAGTCAGCACTTTAAAGATATCATTTTATTGTCTACAGGTTTCAACTTTTTTTCAGCCACCATTCATAGTGTTCTTTAACTATATTTAATTTGTCATTTTTCTCTCTCCACTTTCAAGGTTTTCTTTGTATTTGTTGGCTTCAAAATGTGCCTAGTTGTACTTATTCTTGCGTTAAAGTGAATTGAATATGGTCTGAGAAAACCCTGTACTTATATAATCAAGACTTTGTGGATGAACTGTAATCTAACTTAATAGGTAGACAAGATTGAAAACCTAAGAGTTTGTGCCTGTAACAATAGCTGAGTATTGGCTAATCCCAGCAGCCGTACTTCAACCACACATATACTGCCAAGTGTTCGAACTGTGTTCAAATAAAGCAAACGCTGAGTTGTAACCAATCCAGTTGTTTCTGTACCTCACTTCCGATTTCTGCATGTCACTTCCCTTTTTTTCTCTATAAATTTGTCAGCACCGGTAGCTGTGCTGGAGTCTCTGAATTTGCTGTGATGCTGCGGGCTGCCTGATTTGTGAATCATTCATTGCTCAATTAAGCATCTTTAAATTTAATTCAGCAGAAGTTTTTCTTTTAACACTTGCATTTGTCTTGCTTGTATTTGGGTAAGGTTCTCGGATGTTTAGATTTATGTTTTTCACCTAATTTGGGCATTTTTTAGCTATTATTTCTTAAAATACTATTGATGATCCATACTCTACTTTCTCACCTCTGAGACTCTTAATTACATACTTGTTAGAGAACTTGATATGTTTCACATGACATTGGGCTTTATTAATATTATTATTTTCCTTTATCTGTCTTTTTTGAGTAGTATGGTTTCTATTAATCTACCTTGAAGTTTTATTACCTTTTTTTTTTTTTTTTAATTGCAGTCTTGCTCTGTCTCCAGGCTGGAGTGCAGTGGTACGATTTCAGCTCACTGTGACCTCTGCCTCCCCGGTTCAAGCAATTCTCTTGCCTCAGCCTCCCGAGTAGCTGGGACTACAGGTGCGTACCACCAAGCCCGGCTAATTTTTGTATTTTTAGTAGAGACAGGGTTTCACCATGTTGGCCAGAATGGTCTCAATCTCTTGACCTCGTGATCCGCCCGCCTCGGCCTTCCAAAGTGCTGGGATTATAGGCATGAGCAACCGCCTCTAGCTCAAGTTTTATTATCTTTTCATTTGCCATCTTTAAATGCTTTTAAATGAAATCTTTAAAAAAAAAAAAAATCATGTAGTGTACCTTTAAGTTCTAGAATATCCATTTAATGGAACTGCTTTTGCAAAAATTATAACTGAGGAGATTATGACAGTGAAAGAGATCAGACCTAACCAACTCCATCTGGCTTCTAATCTCTAAGCTGTCATTGTTCATTCTTGGGCATAGGCTAAACTAAACTTGGGAAGGAATTTAGCTTATAGTTTAACTCTGAAACAAAAGTGATAATAGTCCTTTCCAAAAGCAAACAAACAAACAAAAAACCTTCTTGCCTGAGGACGATTTGCCTTTGTAGTACCAACAAATTAGCTACAAGATTAGAAGTTATAATTTAAGCACCATGCGGCCTCTGACTGCAAAAGTTTGAACTGCCCCAAATTGTTCCTGGGAATAACGTCACTATTGTAACACCTAAAATGAGTGCTGGAGATGTTTTGCAGACCCTGTACTTGATACACCAGCTGACACCATGCAGACTGGTAATCTGGCTCGACTGGTTCTATAATTCCACCTAGGAACAGAAGACAGCCAAAAAAAAAAAAAAAAAAAAAAAAGCACCTCACTTCCATCCTCTATGATTCCATCTCAAACCCTACCAAGCAGCACTCCCCACTTCCAGAGCCCCCAACTTCCAAATTCTCCTTAAAAACTCCATTCCAGAATGCTTGGGGAGCCTGATTTGAGTTATAATAAAACTTCAGTCTCCCATGCAACTGGTTCTGTGAGAATTACACTTCTCCATTACAATTCCCTTGTCTTGATAAATTGGCTCTGTCTAGGCAGTGGGCAAAGTGAACCTGTTGGGTGGTTACATTAATCTTTCTTATGTATTTCATTTCTATGCTGAAGTTTCCCATCTCTTCAATCTTTATAACCAAGGTTTTCTTAGACATATTAATAATAATTACTTTAAAATCTCAGTCTGATCATTACAACACCTTTTCATTTTGATTTTCTTTTTACAGATTGCTTTGTCTTTTCTTGACTATGGGTGACATTTTACTACTTCTTATGACACCTCATTTTTTTTCTATCATTCAGATACTTTGTAGAAATTCTAGCTTCTATTATCTTTCACTAAAGAGTTTTAATTTGGCTGGACTAAAACTACAAACTTCTTTTTTTTCCCTTCTGTTGTGTAAGTGTTGAGAGTTTCATTCACTTACCTCAGTCTTTCAGTTGCTGCCTTCTGAGGGGCTTCTTGGAATTTCCACTATGCCTACTTAGTTGAAACACCTCTAAGGGCTGAGGTGGAGTTTACAAGAAGATTTGGTTTTCCCCATTCATGTCTCCTCCCTTTCTGGGATTTTCTCCTCACTTCCTAGGCACTCTAGAAATCCTGGATTCCATCCTCAGCCTCCTAACGGGAATGCCAGTAAGATGTGAATTTCTGCTTCAGCTTTAGCAGCTTCATGCTATGCGGACCGGAGACTGTCACAGGTTAAAAATGGGTAAATGTACCCATGAAGTTCTCAATTTTTATAGATTGACTGTCTTCCAGATTGTTTTTTACTTTGGTCACTTTCCAAAGTCTTACATTTTTCTTATATCTTCCAGATTTCATAGTAGTTCATCTGAATTAAATGTTAATTTTCTGTAACATACCAAAAGCACAATTGTGCCAATCATATTAAAATAGTAATAAATGAACTCTATCAAGTGAATACATTCTTGATACAAATTATATCACTAATAATGTGAAAATACAAGCCTCAGAGTGAGAGAAGATACTCTCAGTTCCCATATCCAAGAATGTCTTCTATCTAGAATATATCAAGAATTGTTATTCATCAAGAAGGAAAAGATAGGAAGCCCACTAAGAAATGGGCAAAAAACTTGAACAGACATTTTTCAAAAGAGAATATTTGATAGCCAATACATATAAGAAAAAGTGATTAATTTCATTCATTATTGGGGAAATGCACATTAAAAATGCAACAAGATGCCACTATACATTCATTAGAACTACTAAAATTAAAGAGACAGAAGATAAATTTTGGCAAGAATATAGAGAAACCAGAAATATTAGACATTGGTAACAAAGTAGTCTTTGGTAACATCTACTAAAGTTTCACATATGCATATGCTATGACTTAGCAATTCCAATCCTAGGTTTGTACCAAATAGAAATATGTACCTATCCTTACCAATTATGTAATAATTTACATACATTACATTCTAATGTATGTAAAGACCTACATTAGAATACTCATAACAATTATGCTTAATATCTTCCATTTGGAAATCACTCAATGACAATTAATTTTACAATGTGTAAATAATGATATAGTTATCCAATTACATACTATGCAAAACTATAGTATACTATACAAAATAATTTTAAATAATTATTTAAAAACTATAACTGCACACAATATTTATGACTCTCACAAATGTTATGTAAAATAAGCAAGACACAAAAGAATATATGATGCATTGCTCCATTTATATCAACTATCAAATTAATCAATGCTGTTAGAATGACAGTGTTGCAGGTACTGATAATGTCATATCTGGTGGTTAAATGGGCATATTTGTTTTGTATAAATTAATTTTGTTGCATATTTATAATACTCACATCTTTCTGTTAAACATCAAAGTTCTTAACACATTTTAATACTATATATCTGAAATTTAAAACTTTGGTATTAAAAACCTCCTCTGAGACAAAGGAAAGAAACAAATGAATTTTATAAAGAAAACAAAATCTGAGGTTTATTATAGTTTAATAATCATCACTGAGTCAGAATATCAATCACATCTATTGATTCTTTGTACATTTTCTGTATGAACATATGTTTTGCTATTTTGAAAAGGCTATGGCATCTTTCACATTATTTTCATGATGTATACTTTCTTGCCTATCTATATAACAAATGACTGTCAAAAACAATAATTAAATCTTATAATAGTGTTTCTAGTAAAGCTTCAATGTGAACAAAATTATAGAATATGAGCAGTGCTTTTAAAGGTTAGAATATTTTCTCATTCCTTCTTTAATGCCTGGAACATCTGTATCAGAATTTTCATTATTTAAGTCTTCAAAACTGCAAATCATCTAAACATTAGGAGAAGCCTTTCAAAACAACATACCCCGCTAATGTTTCCCGCTTTACAAGTCCACTTCCCTTCCCCCTCCCTCAAAGGGCCCCAAACCCTTCAGGCCTTGAATCATGTCACTATCATTCTAGCTAAAGGGAACTGGAGAGCACTCCCTTGGGTTCCTATTAACACCTGCTACTTAATCAGCCAGAGGGGCTACTGGTGACTGATGGCAAATAGTTTCATCCATCCATCCCTCCTCCCTCCCCAGAGGCTGTACCACCATTGCAGCCATCCCAGCCTGGGGAGTGAGAATAACAGATATTGGGCAATATACCAAGTTGGAGAAATACATTCAATTGTTCAAAAGCTGGAATTTGTTAGTAGTGGTAAATTCCCAGTTATAAATTTGCAAACCAAAAACATGCAGCTGTGGAATGTATTAGCTGCAAATCTGTAATTTTTTAGCTTTCAGATTTATAAATATTTTAGGTATTGTACAAATACAGCAGCAAATAGTAATAGAGACCTCCCTGGGTAGAAGGCAGCTACAGATAAGATATATGTGGCTAAGCGTAGGGGGTCTTTACATTTTGAACGAGGAATAGGTTTCGCAGTGCAGCCATGTCTAATTTAAACTGTTTTCGTAATCTGCTGCCAGGGGACCATGCTGGGTGATTCACAGTAATGAACTCCACCTGGATGCTCTGTAAATCTGAGCAGGAGAACTGACTGCAGCCTACTAACTGTTGTTACCACAGATCTGGTTGAGTGAGCTCTAATTTGATCATTAAGTGACCATTCCACCAAGGAACCGTGAGAAATGCTTAGAGACTTCCACTTCACCATAGTGCAAAAAAGTGTGCTATTTAAATAAGATTATTATGAAATAAGATGACTTATTTTGAGAAAAAAACAGTAATGTTTGTGGAACAATATAAACAAACTAATATTAAATATTGAATCTTGAACCAGTGGATCTTAGTGTTAGTGTAATGGAATCAGTATTTTTGAGAGCAAAAAAGGTAATATAAGTGATTATAACAGATAAAAGCTGTTCACTAAAATTGTTTCAACACCATTATGTAATCAATGACAGTTAACTTACCAACTATGATACTTGGAGCATCAGGCTTTATATAAATAGTGAATTAAAATACAAATTATAATGTATTGCATAATAAACGTATGTCAAGGAAATAGCATTTTTACAGATGCAGAATGCATATGTCATTGTTGCATAATAACAGTTATGAAATGGTATCCATCTCCTAGAAAACACAAGTTGAGCTGTGTCACCTGAATTTATTATTTTATTCACGTCTGAAACTCTGGTCACCAATTTAACAATGTAATTTGAGAACAAGACCATGACTACTGATGCCACATTTCTGCTGCTATATCAAGTCCCTTGGGAACCAACTGAGAACAAAATAGGCCATTGATTGATTTTGCTTTTCCCTTTCATTACAATTTCCCTTCCATTCTTTGTTACAAACTCTTGTCCACTTTTGTGGACACTTACTGTTTTTTTCTTATCTATTCTCACCACTTCTGACAGTAGAACAAATATTAATATGATGTTTCTGTGGAAAAATTTTCCCATATTAGGAGTCTTTGTACAAGGTCTACAACTGGGACATTTGTGTGATTTATCAACAAGTTTTTCAGTGAAATAAACCAATAAAAACCCACTCATTTAAACAAACATTTATTCCTTGATTTTTGCTTAACCAAGTTTTTGGTTGAACTTTATTTGAATCTTTATAATATCCTGCCCTATCCTTAGATAAATCCTGTCCAACTGCACTGGAGACAGGAGTCTAATGCATAGACTTGTTAGTGTGTGCATATCTGCATATACTTGTGCGCACAGACACTCTAAAGTATGCACTATCACAATGCAAATTATTATCCTCATGACTTTTTCTTTTGTAAATTGAAATTTTTAAATATATGACATTTTCTAAAAATTACAGACATCTGCATTCTGTTTAATTTTAAAAGTAATTAAAGCAAATTTTAAGTCAATGTTGAGTATTTAATAGTAGATCAACTGAGGAATTGGCTGTCTCAAGGCAGAATGCATCCTTGTCACTGGAAGTGTACTAGCAAAGGCTGGACATTTCATTGAAGGGATTTTGTAGTAGGGATTCTCACTATTAAATTGCAGTCAGATTATAGTATCTCTGATATTCCTTTCAATGCAGATATTTTGTGATTTATAAGCTCATAGATTGTACAGATCAGAGAACTCTTGGCACCAGGTAGAAATGAAAAGAAATAATCAAGCACTTCACTTTAAGGCATTTAAGAGACTTAGGTAAGATCAAATAGAAGATAATATAAAAGGAAATTCAAGGAATATTTCAACAAATTTAACAATACATTTCTACCTGAATATACAAGAACTGAAGAAATTTTCACAAGGATAGTTAACGAAAAAAGATTTCTACTAGATCTTTGAGTCCAATCACAGGGATAATACATTCACTTTGACAATTTTTCTAAAAGTCTGGTCCCTCAAACTTCTCAATTTCAGTTACTTTTTTTCCTTGAAACCACTGTCAGACAATATCATATAGCAGTCTTTCCCAAAGAAGTAAATTACAATTCCAAATACTGTGTATTTAAAATAATATATCTATAGTCTAACCACTTTTATCAACTAACAAACTTATGAAAAAAAATAGACAAATCTACCATCATACTTCAAGACTTTAATACTCCTTTATCAATAGTAAGTAATAGGGAAAAATATAATGATGAACATTATTTGAACACTTCCAAATATCATGACTTAATTTATTGAATATTATTTTCAAGTATGGCAGCAAGTACTTTCTTTTCAAGTGCCTATGGAACACCTACCAAGGCAGACCATATGCTGAACTACGAAACAAGTCTCAATCAAGTCCAAGGAATTAAAACCCACAGAGTATGTTTTTTGGCTTTAAAAAAAAAAAAAAAATTGAATTAGAAATACATGAAAAAAATATATATCTAGAAATTCTCAAATATTTAAAGATTAAATAATACAATTCTAAATTATGAGTTACAGAAGAAAACATTTAAAAAGAAAATATTTTTAAGTAATGATATTTAAAAGATAATGTAAAAAATAAGTGAAATATCCTAAACAGATGCTAAATAGTGAAGTTATAGTTTGTAATGCTTTCATTAAAAATAATCTAACATGTCTTTTTAAAAAGCAGTGATAAAAGAATACAATAAAGCAAAAATAAGTACAAAGAATAAATAAGTAAATAGCACAAATCATTAGAATAGAAAACAGGCATACAGCATGGAAAATCAGCAAAGACAAAAGTTGATTCTTCCAAAGACTAATAAAAATAATAACCTCCTTGCAAGACTGATCGAGTGGAAAGGAGGTATAAATGACTAATATCAACAAAAAAGATGTAATGCCTCGACAGATTCTGCAGACACATGACATTACAGGAATATTATAAGCAATTTTTTTGCCAACACATTTGATTAAATAGACAAAATCCCTAAAATATACAGAGCCAAATTTATTTAAGAAATTCATAAGTAAAATCATGTAACATGTAGCAAAAAGTGATATATTAATATTCTGGTAGATTAAATATGGAAAAATACTTTTGTAACTCTGCTTATCAAGAAGTCTCAGGTTTCTTTCTTTTTCCATAAGGAATGCATCATATTTTTACCTAAGTAAATTTTTTAGCCTGTTTCCTATTTGTAGAAATTGGAGAACTCATAGGCAATTTTTATGCAGCCACATGAGTACGCTTAAGCAAAACTGGTAGAAAAACCACCTCACCAACACCCAAATTATAAGCAATGATAAACTACTGTTGTTTTAAACCACCACATTTTGAAATACTTTCTCATGCAGCACTATATAACATACAAGGCAATAAGTAAAAGTCTTTACTTGCAGATGAAATGACTGTTTGACTATTTGAAATGACTGTACAACTGTAGGTATCTACACAAAAACTACTTTGTTGATTATCCTACTGTTAAGTGGAGAGAGTTAACATTATAAGATACGAGATAAATATAGAAAAATCAAGTTTGTCTCTAGTAAAGGACAATTTAAAATAGAAATTAAATATATAATACCATTTATTGTCGCATAAAATAGAAAATTTCTAAAATAAATTCAAAAATATGTGCAAGACAAATACACTAAAAAATAAACACTGTTGAGAAAAAAATGTAAAGACTCAAATACCTGGAAAGGCATACTGCATTTATGATCTGAAGTTTCAAAGGCTTTATAAGATGATATTGCATCAGACTTTTGAAGAAAGAGCAAACTGATTTTAAAATCTGTAAAGAAGTCAAAAGGGTCTAGAATAGCCAAAGCAACTTTAATTAAAAAAAAAAAAAAAAACTAAGAGGATTTATACTACCTGATTTCAATATATATTATAAAATTATAATAACAAAGGCAGTGGAAGTTTAGTATAATGATAAATGAATAGATCACTAGAGCAGATTAGAGTGCCCAGAAATAGATCCACACCTATATAGCAAATGGATATTTGACAAAATTGTAAAGGTATTACAGTGGGGAGAAGATAATTTTTAACTAATATTTCAGGAACCATTAAAAATTCTATGCAAAACAAAGTAACACAAAAATTCACTTTGATTCATATTTTATTCCATATTTTAAAAGTTACTTAAAATGAATCATAAACATAAGTGTAAAATCTAAAATTATAAACCTTTTAAGAAGAAAACAGAATAGAAATTATGTTTAACCCTAGGTTAAGGGCAGCGCTTACTGGATATGACACTAAAACCATGCTCCATAAAATACATAAGACTTTATCGAAAGTAGAAACTTTTGTTCTTAAGAAAACAAAAAGGCAAGCCATATGTTGGGGGAAAATATCAAGTATTGTAAATAGTATAACTGATAAAGAAATTATATCCAGATATAACAAACACCCAAAACTCAAGAAAACAAACATGAAAACCAATTTGAAGAAAATGAGCAAAAGAGTTGATGGTTTCTACATTAAAGAATATACATAAATGTCAAGTAAGCACCTTAAAAATGTTTACCATTAGTTAATAGGGAAATGTAGATTAAAACCATAACATAATACCACTGTATACCTATTAGAATGTCTACAATATCAAAAGACTGATCACACCAGGTGTTGGTGAAAATTTGGAACAACTGGGGTGCTGATACACTGCTAGACAGAAAGTAAATGGTAAAACATTCTAAATAAGAATTTGAATGTTTCTTTAAAAGTTAATGCATATGCTAATTGACTCTATTTAGTCATTCCACAATGCATACATAATTTAAAACATCGTGTTATACAACAGAAATATATACAATTTTAATTTGTCAATTAAACAAATATTTTTAAAGTTAACCATACACCCACCATATGACCTAAATTTTCTGCTCCTCACTATTTACCCAAGAAAAATTAAAGAATATGTCCATACAAAGACTTGCACACAAATGTACATAGTAGCATTATTAATAATAACCTAAAACTGAAAAATATCCCAAAATGTTCATCAATAGAAGAATATATTTACAAATGATGGTATATTCATGAAGTAAATTGCCATTCAGTAATAAACATGAGCAAATAGTGATAATTATATAGATGAATAACAAAAAGAATTATGATAATGAAAAAGCCAGATACAAAATATATATATTTTATGGCTCCCTTTTCATGAAATTCAAGAATAGTTACTAGTACTCTGTGGAATCAGAAATCAGGACACTAGTTACATGTGGAATAACAGGGAGATTGACTAGAAAAAGGTACAAGGAAACATTCCAGAGCAATTACAATATTCCATATGTTGATTTCCTTATGAGGGAATTAAAAACTCAGTAAACTCCGCAGTCAAGGTCTATGCAGTTTGACTAGGTGTAATTTGATTTCATTAAAATAAAAAAAATATTTTGTAATAAAATATTTCATTACATGGATCATAAAGAAGTTTTTCTTTTTTTTTTTTTTTTTTTTTTTTTGAGACGGAGTCGCGCTTTGTCGCCCAGGCTGGAGTGCAGTGGCCGGATCTCAGCTCACTGCAAGCTCCGCCTCCCGGGTTCCCGCCATTCTCCTGCCTCAGGCTCCCGAGTAGCTGGGACTACAGGCGCCCGCCACCTCGCCCGGCTAGTTTTTTGTATTTTTTAGTAGAGACGGGGTTTCACCATGTTAGCCAGGATGGTCTCGATCTCCTGACCTCGTGATCCGCCCGTCTCGGCCTCCCAAAGTGCTGGGATTACAGGCTTGAGCCACCGCGCCCGGCCATAAAGAAGTTTTTCTAAACATCGAGCTAAAAATGATAGAGAATAGGAGAAAAAATATTACAGAATTACAATTTATTCCCAAGAGGTCCCAAATCTGAATAACAGGAGTTCCAGAAAGAGAGCTGATGGACTAAAGAAGTAATTATCAAACAAAGAATATAAGATATTTTATTTGGACAAAGGGCATGCTTACTGTTTACGTGCAGAGAATCTAAAAACAGATTTCCTGAGTTAAGTTCCATCTACCAATAAGTAATTGTACAACCTCCAGCAAATTGCTCAACCTCTGTGTTCCTAAGTTTCCTTGTCTTTAAAACAGAGATAATTGAAGTACTTCCCTTAGGCTGCTCTGAGAATTACATAAGTTTAGATATACAAAGCACTTTGAATAGCTGCTGGCTATGCAAACATTACTTGCATAATTGTTATTAAAGGAAACATACATTTATAAAATGAAAAATATCATTAAATATTAAGTAAATTAAACAAAATAGACTCACACTAAGATACGTTACCAGGAAATTTCAAAAGCCTGGAAACCAGCAAACCAACAGATGAAGCTTTCCAAAAGATGGAAAGAGAAAAAGGGGAAAAGGAAGCTGATTACTTACAAAGGCTTAGAATCACGATGGCATTACATTTTTTAAAAGCACCGAAGGAATATGGAATTTAGTTTAAAATAAATTATGAAAACAAAATATGAATATTTAAGACCTACAAGGAATTTCCTACCAGAATTTCCTACCAGATGAATTGAGGGAGTAGTAAAAGAATAAACAAGAAAGTGAAATACATGAGAATTAGGAAAAAGAGAATCTGCTCAAACAGAATAAGGAGAAATCCTGGTAAATAAAATTTACAAATTTATAAATGTAAGTACAAAATCTGAAACACTGAACAGTATTTTTTCTTTATTTTGTTATTCTTTCTATAGAGAGGTAATAAAGTGGTAATAGAAAGATTAGGATAGAATGCATGGATCAAAAGGTAACCAAATTTTGTGGGGTTTTTTGTTTTTTCAAAATTACTATTTTGAAATTTATCACAGCAATTATTTTCTAATAAGGTAGAAATAATGCCAAAAATGTTAACTGATCAAATGACAACAAAAATCTAACATAATAATACAATAAAAAACAAACAGAAAACCCTCCATAGAAAAATTTTGAAATATTTATTAAACATGTCTAGCAACAAAGGGGGATATAAAGTGAAATTAAGAAAGTTCCAAAAATAATGACAGTGCAAAGCTACATATCAGGATGTATCAGGTACAATTAAAGCAGGGCACAATTAAAAAAAGCGTTAAACCATTATACGAAAAAATAAAAGAATAAAAAAGAATTAAAGTACAAATTTTAAGTTAGAAAGTCAAGAAAAAAAAACAAAAGAAATTGGAAGTTAGAAGTTAACAAAAACATAGGCATATGTTAATTAGAAATAAGAAAAACCAAAGAACCAATAATTCAATAGAAATCATTTAAAATCATCAAATAGACAAACTCTAGGAAAATGTATCAAGAAAAATGGGAAAAGCACACATATAAAAATATGAAATAAGGAAAATAACCACTGGTACTAAGAATTTTAAAAATTTATTAAAACTATTTGCATAATCCATACATATACATTCAAAAACATGATGTAATAGATAATTTACTAGGAAAATATAATTTTTCAAAATCAACTACTAAAAGAAACCCAGTGTAGTTAGAAAATTTTCATACAAGAAACACAGAATTATCAATTTATCAATAAACACTAGAAATAAGATTCACAAAATAAAGACAAAATACTGTTCATTGTTTCAGATTTTGTACTTACATTTATAAATTTGTAAATTTTTTATAAAAATAATTGCAAAGAATTTATGTTCATCAAGGGTCTATTTCATTCTTCTTAGTGGTTGTATATTCCAAGGCATAGTTACGTCACATTATGGCTATAACTTCTCCAAGTGTGCTGGGTTACCTAAGTGAGGTATATGCCTATCAGTAGCATTACAATTCATACAAAAATAACATATAAAAATAATATAATATATAAAATTCTATATATCATATGCTATATAGTTGATTTATATATAATATTTTATAAATAGACCTAAAATATATGTAGATCTACTTCATTCTTCTTATATTATGTATAATATTATATATATACTGACAGTGTCCTTAAGGCATGTTAAGAAAGACATTAGAACAAAATCTCAAGAAAATATGTATACAAAAATACATTAAATTTTAATAATATGTTTACAAATGTATTCATAAATGCATGTAACAGAGATTGGGATTATCCACACCATACTATAATAGAAATGGCACTGACAGATGTCTGGACAGAGTAAAGGGGGCAACTCTGGACCTTAGTCCAGAGTTTTTCTGGCTTACCTAGGAATTATTGTATTATATACCTCTACTTTTCTTTTCTTTTTAAAGACAGAGTCTTGCTCTGTTACCCAGGCCCGAAGTGCAACAGCATGATCATAGCTCATTACAACCTCTAACTCCGGGACTCAAGCAATCCTTCTGCCTCAGCCTCACAAGTAGCTAGGACTATAGGTGAGCACCACCATGACTGGGAACTTTTATTATTATTATTATTATTATTAATTTGTAGAGACAGGGTCTTGTTTTGTTGCCTAGGCTGGTCTTAAACTCCTGGACTCAAGTATTCCTCTTGCCTCAGCCTCCCAAAGGGCTGGGATTACAGGTGTGAGCCACTGGGCTCAGTTTTTGTGATACATTTTTAAAGTCAAGGAATGGAAACTTATTTAGCATATTTGTCAGAGGTCAGAAATAACACCACACACACACACACACACGCAGTCTAATGGAATACATTCAAAAAGTTCCGATTAGATGTTATGATTTTTTTTAATGTATTATTCAATTTTTAAAAATTTTAGACATCACTAATAAAAGGTGCTTAGTCCTATGAAAAAAGACATTAAAGCAAATTTGCCATAAGAGATTACCTAGCAGAACTATAAATCACAGTCACTTACTGATGTATCTATAACTACTTAGTTAGCATGACAAAATCGGATAGTGATTACATGATTTATGAGGTATAGAGAAAGAGAACCCCTCAAGGGGAATATTCAAAGATACCAAAATATTTGAACATAAAAAGAATGTTTTACTTTTCTTAATATCCATTCAGATGTATATGAGGGAGAAAAAAAATCTAGTGGGTAATTTAAGCATAATTTTATGGAGTTAAATATGAAAGATAAAAAATTAAAATGGTTCTAAGAAGATGATAAACAATAATAAAAATGCTTACAGTACTATCAATACAGGGTATAAACTCTTTTCCCTCTCAAAAAATAAAAAATCTAATCTAACAGAATATTAAAATCAGCATATTTTAATAGATAAAACATAGGATTGTAATCCTTGTCTAAACCCAAGCTTCATAATCTATTCATTTTTAATCTTTGCAATATTATTTAACTTCTCTGAAAATCAATTTACTCATTTATAAAGTAGGGATTTAAATACCTATTGCTTAAGGCTGTTTTGAAAATTAAACAAGTTATCAAATATAAATTTGGGAAACAGAGCATATCAACCATGCACATTTGGTTTTTCTGTTGAAATGGCTTGAATTTTACCAGTTCTGTTTTAAAAAATAAGTGGAGGGCTGGGCACGGTGGTTCACGCCTGTAAACCCAACAATTTGGGAGGCCGAGGCAGGCAGATCATGTGAGGCCAGGGGTTCGAGAACAGCCTGGCCAACAAGGTGAAACTCTGTCTCTACTAAAGACACACAAAAAACTAGCCGGGCATGGTGGCACTCGCCTGTAGTCCCAGCTACTCGGGAGGCTGAGTCACAAGAATTGCTTGCACCCGGGAGGCAGAGGTTGCAGTGAGCCGAGATTGCGCCACTGCACTCCAGCCTGGGACACAGAGGGAGACTCTGTCTCAATAAAAATAAAAATAAATAAATAAAAGTGGAGGTAAGAATATAAGTGTGTTGAATTACCTAAATGAGGTATAGGCCTATCAGTAGCAGTGAAATTCATACAACTAAATAGTGGACTAAACAACTTATTTTCTGTTCAATACATTGTTTTGTTTCCCTTGGACTCCACTGAAACATAGTGGAATTAAGGCAAGAAAAACTTTCAAACAGCTCTCTCTGTAGAAAACTGTTGTATAAAGACCTCGATATGGTCAAGAAGTCTAGGAAGAGTCTGATTTTAGACAATTCAGCAGCTGTCTCTGGTCTAGTCAACAACAATAACAAACATTTACTAAGGTCTACATGCTTCACAATATTCAAACTATGTTAAATGCATTGATTAAATTGAATCACTAATAAGACAGTAATCACTTATAAGATAGTAATATTATTCTAATCACTTATAAGATAGTAATATTATTATCATTTATGGTGGTCAAGATAAAGTTACGAGGGTTCTGGATTCATGTCCTGCCAGAGTTAGAAGCAGATTCATTTAAAAACAAACAAACAAATATCAAATAAACAAATTTATGAATACATAAATACACAAAACAAAATAAGATAATCTGATACATACATTTTAGAAAGGAGCAGAGTTCTGCGCTAATGAAGTCTGCTTGGAGTATGGTAGGGTTCCCCTCTGCTCTTTGAAGCTTTTTACTCAGCTTTCCTTCTGGCACTAAGATGCGTTTTCAGGTATCCAACCAGAATGTCTTCCAGGACTCTGCGACAGATGGAGACTCAGGCAGAAAGAGGCAACCATAGGCAGTCTCCTCTTGAATAGAAGGAACCAGTTGTGGCCCCATGAGGATATTGAACATCTTTGTTTTGTTTTGGATGGCTTTAATTTCAACACATTACTTCTAAGTAGTTGACTATCATTCCAAAGCATCTTTCTGCCCCTCCCATTCCTACTTGTACAAATGCACTCCTTCTCCAGCCTAGTACCTACGAAACAAGAGTATCTTCCGAGACAACCAAGCCACGACTTTCCATATCTTGGAGATGTTGAATTGTGAGAAAAGAAGTCTGTATACCTGGGCTAAGACGAGAAAGAAATTAAGATGAACTCTGCCAATGCCTACTCCTTTTTTTTTTTTTTTTTCCGAAGCTTTAAAACTTATTTTATTCAACTCAGTGGAACTTTCTCTTCAATATCAAAAAATACTGGGTAGGTTTATTTCCACATCTTTTAAGAAGCATGGTTTTTATCCTTCCTTCAACTCTATTTTAATTACTAAAAACTGACAGTCTCCAAACGTAGCATAGAATTAAAGAATAAATATTGCTTTTTCACAGAATGTGTGCGATGTTTCCTGATACCATTTACAATAAGTGCAGTAGTACTAACACAGCAGAGACTGTGTGAGGCCAGGTTGGTGGCCATTAAAAGACATGAAAAGAATGCCAACATCAAGGAAGATGTGGCATCGTTCTTTGTAAAGTCCTTTTAAAAAAGCAAAATAATAATTCCTAATATATAAATAACTATAACTGATGGAATGAGGTTTCGATTTTGATGCTGCATGTAGACTTTTTTTTGAGCTGGAATAATTTCAATTCCTTTAAATATATACTGAAAATATTCATTTCCATTATAATATGGTATTGTTTTAAAATAATTCCTTTGAAGCAAAATATATTAGTTAGTTTAAAGAAAATACAGATACTATTTAGAAAGGGTAATAATTTATAAACCTGAGTATAATTTAGGAAATGTTAAGCTAGAAAAATACTATATCCGGAATTGGATTGGAAACTTTAAACTCTGTTCTTTGGAACCGGTTGCTCTTAGGCTGCAAGTGGATAGACTAACCCAACAACTCGTTTCAGATTCAAAGGTCAAAGAGCTGCATTTTAGCTGCTATTTTTCAAACATGCACAGACTTTTACATGTTAGTCAGCTACTGAGCAATGCCAGTATTCTCATTTAACTCTTCTAATAAACAAATACACAATCCAAATGTTAGGAATATATATTTACCTTGTCTATGAAAACAGAATTTAGCATTTTAGCACTTTGTCTTGATTTTACTCGTGAGAATTTTTGTTTGGGGGAAAGCAAAAACATCCTGGGAAGCAGGAAAGGTCTTTATTTTTCATAAGTGGATTCCAGTAGCAGACATTTATCATTTTACCTGCATTAAAACCTCTTCCCCATATGTGTCCCTGTGGTTTTTGTGGGGTTGACCCCTTCCACCATAGTCAGCATTACTGGTGGGTGGAGAGGTAGGAATTACCCCGGGTCTGGACAATTGCAATGCTCCATCTTCCCCATCCATCACTGGGAGTATTTCAGAGATGAATCTAAGGAAGTTATTTAATTTCTCATTCCAATCTACTAACCACCATCATTGATTGATGCACAAATTAAATAACTTTGGAAATGAAATTAAATATTCAAAAATGTTTAGAACAATGCCTGAAACACTTCCTAGGCACCCTATAAATGTTAGCTACTAATATTACTATTTCTAAATTGATAGGACTTGAGTTTTGGTTAGCAGCATTCCATTGTGCCCAACATAAAGAGGACATTTCCAAACACTGGATTCACACTTATGAGAGTCAATTAATTTCTCCTTATGCATTGATTGAAAGATAATACAAATATAGTTTTTTCTCATTAAACTAAAAAGGTCTCCACTCACACATACGCATAATAATTTGTTTTCATTTTGCACTGTGATCCAACAATGTTGTTTAGACATTTTGTCTCTGAACAATGATATTTATTTGAATATTTGGATATATATTAGAACATTATATGAGGCTGTATATACAATATACAAATATAATATATACATAATTAGCTTGTACCAACTGCAGTGATTTTTCTTTGATTATTGTATATTTAGTAGGCAACACACGCTACATTTTGCTAGATTAAATAATAATTGAGAGTGATTCTTCACATGATCAGAGTGATAAAATAAATTAATATATTTATCTGTAGACAAATACTTGAAGACAACATTAAAAGTGAAAAAATAAACATTTTATGACTAGAGTGGTAGGATTTCAGGTTAATAGTTTCCTTTAAATCTAATGTCACATGATAAATTTTGTTATGGCTAACAAAAGTGAGGGAAAAAAGTATCATTTGTGGATATGTGCATTTTTCTAAACTACACCTCTACTCGTGATAATATGTTTGCTTAAAATGCCCACTTCTTTCCTCCTCGCTTCTCAAAATACCATTCATCTTTCAGGGCCTGCCTCAAATCCCACTTCAATAAAGATCTCTCTGACTCCTCAACCTGAAATGAATTCTCCTAGCTCTGAGCTCCCCTGAAATTCTTGTCTGCACAGTGTATTTAGAAATTAATCATGCATTGTCTTGAGGTAGTGAAAAAAGAGCCTGGGCTTCCGAAGTCAGACAGATTCAGGATGAATCCTGACTCTACTACAAACAGCTGCAATGACCTTGGGCAAGTTATTTGTTTTGCAATAACATGGTAACGACCTGATCTTTACCACAAGCTAGAAATGGTTTAAAATGCTTTACATGTATTATCTCATTTAATCCACACAGTGACCCAATAAAATAGATGTTATGAATCTCTTTGTGTAAGTAATGGTATTTGACACACAATGTTCTTATCTGTATATCTGTATCTATATAGTAAAGTATCCAAGGCCACATTGTAAGCAAGTAGCACAAACAGGTTTCAAACCCCAGGACCTGACTGCAGACTCCATGTTCTTATGAAATATACTATATTGCCTCTAAATTTCTGTGCTAGCACATCATGATGCTTACTAAACTCATAGGCCTATGAAGTGGGTGAAATTAAAAATACGTATATATATAAAGTGCATGGCTCAGAGTAGGTGTATTATAAATGCTATTTACTGTCTCCCCTGCCTTCTTCCCTATTTATTGTTGCTTTGAACTGCCACTTATATCCGTAGTGTACATTATAATAATCCAGGTAAATACAAATTATTCAACACACTGTAGCAAAATCTGGAAGCAAGGACTTGATTGTAACCGTGTTAGTGTTCCCAATATTTTGTACTTTGCACAATAACTGGAACTGTAGGCATTCAGTCAGTGCTTATTGAATTTTTGTGATAATAGACTTTATTTTTAACTTGATTTGCTCTAAAGATTTTGGGAAAGGGATTCCTAGTAATAGTCTCTTCCAGGAATAATCCAAACATTAGCATTTCCTAACGTGTGTTCTGTACAGCAAGATGCTCTGTGGGGAAAAATGGACCTGGGCCAAATATATTTGGGAACTATGGCATATTTTCACTCTCATTCTAGAGAATCACAGCTTGCATTAGGATATTTATTAAATCAATATTTATTGAGTACCCCACACTTAACATATAGGGGTACCTAAGGGAGAAACAGTCTAAGCCCTTGTGATTTTATGTCTATCCACTCTCTGAGACGTCTTGCAATAAAGAAATAGGTTTTACCTTGTTCAGACCAATATATTTCTGTACATTTGATCAAAATTCTTTTTTTTTAAAGACACACATTTTGGCAAATAGAGCCCATCAGTGTTACCCAGAATAATGTTTTTTTTTGTCTCCTAACCCAAGTTTATCCCCTGTAGTACTTCTGATTTTTATGGCAAATAAATAAGAGAAAAGGACAATTGAATAACTAACAGTTCATAGTATTATTTAATCAAATATTAAAATAGATTACTAGAAATGTTTAAACTGCAATTCTACTTGGTAGATACTTCATATAGTTAAAATCTTATACACTTGATGTTAAGGAACTGATAATTAGGTGAAGCAAAAGAAAAACATCATTGAAAATTGCTCCTAGAGGTAGAAATGAGCAATTTGTAAACATAAATTTAAAGATTTACCGTTGCTAAATTAACGTGTGCAGGATTTCATATAATGTTTGGTCAAACTCATACTCCAGCCTTTGCCATGACACTGTAACCTAGTTTCTATAACCTAGTCTAAAATCTCTTTCTCAGGCTGAAATGAAAAAATTAGACACATTTAAATAAATCAGTGACCACTTTAATGTGTCACATGTAGGTATTTATTGAGGTGATGAGGGGAAACTGCCCTAAATTATCTGGTCTGATCAATTGTTTTAATTCTTTTCCATTTACTCTAATGTATTTTTTATAAGTACTAGCCACAAAGAAAGTTATTTTATCAGACTGAATTTATCTTGACACTTCACACTTTTAACTACTTGTTTTATATTCACATTTTCTCTCTCTTTGGTATTAGTGGCTTTTAATGTGTTATCTTCATCTACTTCCACGGATATTTATTCTACTGACTCTCCAATATTACCCCTTTGCTATTCTCACCTTCTCGCTGCGAGTATTACCCAGAATTTAATTAGGAGATCTTTTCTGTGCAGTATCTCTATACTTACCTCTGTATCATCAGCACCTCAGACACACCAGGTACTTACCATGGGTCTAACAATCCTAAATGGAACTCTAGCCTTGTTTGAATTTCTTTCCAAAACATTCATGTTTGCAATAGAGACCATGTCTATTTTATTTACCTTTTTATTCCCAGAACCTTGAACAATGCTTAGAGAGCCAATGCACACTCAATAAATATTTGTTAAATCAGCAAATGAAACCAATCAGTTGGATTTATTTAGAAGTAAAAATTTACCAAAATCTTGCACCCAGAATTTACCATTAAGATGGTATACAGAAATATCTGTAATAGTCAATTCATCAAATCACAATCACTGCTCAGCCAAGTTACTGAATTTTATCTTTTTCATGTCTGTATTTATTACTCTAATATGCAATTATTTATGTGAACATTGCAGCAATAATTTGTCATTCTGTAACTAAACATAAGAATAGGTTAAATATATGTATTTTGAGGTCCAAATTTCCAGATGAACACATGAGACGATTACATATTTTGTTCAGTCATTCTCTATGCATAATATAGCTCAAATTTTATTTAATTACAATTGAGGTTACATTTTAAAAATTCCTTAAAGATAGGAATAGTGTCACAGCTTAGCATATACAGTATTTAGCTTTTTTCTATTCACATAGTTGATGCCCAGTAGATATTTGTTGACCTAATGAATGATCAACATTAGGATTTATTGAGACCTTTTAAGTCATTTTGCATTATTTCTCAGCTTGAATCAATTCTAAAATATGACAAAGTCAGTGTTCAGTACTTCTTGACTCTGCTTGCTATGGTGGACTCATCATTCTTTTTCCTAGCTGTTTACTAACTATGATTGCAACTCTGAATATGCCACATACCTAAAAAAACTAAATTTTCCTTTCTCACTTCCTCTACTAAAAAGTTGTCTGTATTATTTCTTGTTTTCTCGAAGCCAGTTCTCTGAAATATGAGAATCATGAGGCTCAGTTCGCTGCATGGTTCTGTCTTTACCTATCTCCAGGTGCCATAGAGATACTGTGCACTGATATTTTATATATAAAAATGCTTAGTAGGCTAAAACACAACTGAGGCACAATTAAGAAGCTAATACATAAGTTATACAATTGTATCAGCTAGCCTAAAGTGTTGAACAGATTTCTTTTCTCTAGAATCTTTTCATTATTTAACATGTTATTCCTCCCATGAAGTGAGATTCAGATACAGAAGGATTAACTGGAATGAACAGAAAGAGTTAGTGAAAGAGAAATGACAAGTTCACATTATGTCAATTGTAAATCATGATTTTTGTCCAAAGAGAACATTGATTTTTGCCAATAATTACTTATTAATACAAAAAGAATCACAGATTAATTTATGAGGATTACAAATTCAGTAGTCTAAAACTTAAACATTAAATCCAATTAAAATGAAATTGGATTAGCATATTATAACATGGAACCAATTGAATCAAATATACAGGTGCCTCGTTTATCCAACTGGACATTTGATAATTGAAAAAAATTACCTGGCACATCTTTGTGTTTAGTTATAAACTATACATTGTGTTTAGAATGCATCAATATTGTATGATAAGTTAGAACTGATCCATTTGTAGTGTCTTCTCTAGCTCACTATAAGTTCCTGGATGGATATTAAAATCTCTATTAATACTTTTATAATGAACTCTCACTGTGAGAAAAAAGCATGTAGCATTTGAAAACTGTCATGCAATGTACAAAATAGGGACTACATTTGTTACTCATTATCTGATACTTTATAGCTATGAATTTTTCATAACCTTCTAGCTTCATGTCACCTCAGCTGCCCTGGAATATATCTTGGTTCAAATCAGGGCCAGTCAAACATAAATAAATAAATGAAATTGAACAAGTAGTTATTGGAGGTCTTTTTCCATGATGTATAGAAAAATCCTTATCTTGTTGAAAAATCGTTATCTCATTTTTTGGAAGATTGTAATCTGGTAGGTATTGGTTAAAAGTGTGGTTCATAAATACTAATAAATAATTCAAAATTGTTATATTTTCAAATAGTTGTTGGATATTAGCTGTTGTTGGGAATAAGAAGACCAGAACACTCATAAATTATATGAGTTTCATAGAACAATAGAAGCTCTTAGCTATCCATTTTGTTGTACTTTGGACATTATGCCCTGAATTATCAAAGCCATTTTTATTCTCTTGAGAAATATACTAAGCTACATTTCATAAAAGTCTCTCATTGACTTCCACATGGAAAAATAATCTTTCTCTTGTAATGTCTCATTATTCATATTTCAAATATATTTTTTCTAAAAGATAGGTGAGTTTAGAGGAATGTCTTAAATAGGGATAGTCTAAATTAGAGAATGAGGTATACTAGGTAGTGAGTTGGTTCTGTCCGCACTCTTGTTTTCACCATGACACCAAGTGTAATAACATTTACCTGCAAAACACACTCCCTCAGTGCTCTGTATTTCCCAAGACTTTACTCCAGCTAATTCATCAACTTTTCTTATTCAAGAAAAAAAATCATAAAGTAAGGGTAATTACAGTATAAAAATAACTTTGAATATATTTTTCTTTCTCTGTAAAATATATCACTCACAAATTTTTATATTTTACTTTTTATTAATAATAAACAACTTGGGGGCACACCTTATATGACATTTTGCCACATGGTTTAAAACTTCTAATGTAATTTATCTGTGCTCTAAGTTAGTCGAACTTTTTGAACCTAAAATAACTTATTGTGATATTTGAATCAAAATGGTGCCCATGTTAAACTAATGTTTGTGTTGAACTCTGATTGGCTCCTGTGTAGAAATGGGTCTGACTCCTTCCTGTTCTATTAAAGATGATCCAAAGTAGTTTCTTATCTCAACAACTAAATCAGAATTATACATGTTTTCTCACATTTTAATAACTTCCAGATGGTGGAAAAATTAAAATAAAACTAAGAATTCAACAAAAGTGTGGGAAAATATTAGCATAGTACAAAAGACTAAGAACACTAAGGAAGTTATTTTCAAACTAGTTTTTCCTTGCTTTAAAAAATGCCACTGGCAAGAATAATGATGCTTCCATAATGTTACTAGAGTGCTATATTTGTAAAGCAGCATGTAAGCCTCATAAAAGGGTAATGAGTTCCTTAAGTGATAGTAAAATAAGCTTTCATGTAGAGATATGCTGAGGTACTACTGTTCATGGGCAGCAGAGAGTTGCATTACCTATTTTGTATTGCAATTTTCACTAACACAAAAAAAGGAATTGCAGTAATGGTCACATTTTCCTTCCTGTGACATTAAAAAAAGACTCCAGTGGAGCTCAACTAAGTAGAGAAAATGATAAAATCTTATATAAAATTTATGCTTATTTGGCCATTCTTCTTTATATATGCATGTATTTGAGTAGACTAGGAGTTCATTCCTCTAGCTGATCATACAATTACTTTCAGATGACTATTCTCAGTTGATCTGCTCTCTTCAGATTTATCAATTATTGCAGCTTCATGAAATATGCATCATTCTTTGACATTTATATTAAATAACACTTGTATTCTCCCTTCCATGTTTACATGTAAAATAATAATCAATAAAAGGAATCATTCACTATTAGTAAATCTTTTTTAAAGAAAACACATATAAGAAAGTTCAAAAAGTCCCCCAACCTATATCTTTCTTTACAACAGAAAAATCCTGTCTTAGCATGTAATTGAAATCCCTTAGGAATGAAAATTTCACAGTAACTTCTATTGGCTAATTGCCTACAAAATCAAGAAGTCTATTCTCTCCTCTCTCACTATTCTTAATTGGATTTCTAGAGCTCTTTAGCAGCAACAGGAAACAGATGCTCGCAGAATTCAGAAATCCCCAGTAAGTGACAGGTACATGAAATATCTTAGCATTTTGTTATATTAATTTTGTCAAAGCAACATGTTAGGGTGAGGGGAGAGATTATATCTACAAAGCTTGTGAGTATGATTCTAAAATATTCAAATGGAAATTATGAGTTGTGAGGCAGAAATTTAAAAGGAAATATCTTTGCAGGATGGACTGCAAATAAATATGTAGATGACTGTGGTGAAGAAAAGCTCTCCGTCTAAAGTATATATTTCCCAAGAAAAAAGCACAACCCAAAAAACTAGAGAATAGACCTTTCTGAGGTTTCATAAAAAAACTTAGCCCATTAGTTCCAAACTATTGAAGTCACATATATAAACCCTTTGCATGAGTTAAATCAAGGCAAATAAAAGTGTTAAAATGCTAAATTCTGTTTGCATTAGACAGGGTAAATGTATATTCCTACCATTTAGATTACATACTTTATTTAATAGAAGAGTTAAATGAGAAAATTGGCATTGCTCTGTAGCTACAAAAGTATAAAAGTCTGTGCATGTTTGAAAAATAGCAACATAAAGGCAGCTTTTTAATCCTTGAATCTGAAACTACATGTTGGGCTGGGCTCTCTGCTCAGCCTGAGAGCAACTAGTTTCTTAGCACAGTCTCAGGCTAGAGGAGCATGCGTAGCATTTTTTAAAAGTTTATATTTTCTGTATTTTTAATATTTGTATAATTAAAAAATTAAAACTTACCAATGAATTTTCAACTAAATAGCTCTTCCTTTCATAGGAGAAGGGTAGAGAATAAGACATTGACTGTTTCTCCAAATAGACTGGATTTTTAAGGGAAAAAAAAAAAAACCCTACTTTTTTGGATGTAATCATAGTTCATAATGATATTCAAAGCAAATTTTAACACCTTCTAGAAAAAAACTGTAAGCCAATTTCTCAATAAATTAAATATTTTAAACATATAATTGATAACAAATATAAAAACAGTTTAACATTTAAAAACAAAAATATTGAAATAACAAAAACATTCCATAATGAACAAGACAGTATTCTTAACAAAATGAATTAGTTTTAAAAACAGATATTAAGTTTCAAAAATAAGTCAATAAGGAATGATTTGCCTTAGGGAAAAAATGACTGAATTAATATTTAGCAGTCATTCTGACAATAGGGGGAGCAGATAAAAAGGACAAGATCCTTATTATCAATATCATTTTTATTCATTCACTAATTTAATATTCGTTTATGAAACTATTATTTGGACAAGAAACCATATATAGAAATATGAAAGTGTTAGTAAAATATTTTAAAATACCGTTTGCCAATATTTCTTTGTGTAATTTTTGATTACCCTGATTCTTCCCCATAGGAGCAAACCCCTAGATCTTCACATATCTATTACCTAAATTTGATTTCAAAATTCTATTGGATAGCCTCCATGATCGTCATGCCCTCATGTTATTCTAATAAACATGTTACATAGCAAAAGAAATTTTGCAAATATCATTAAGGTTACCATTTAGTTACCCTTAAAATAGGGAGGTGATCAGGGTGGGTCTAACCTAATCACCTGAGCTGTTAAAAGCACAGAGCTTTCTCCAGCTGAGAACAAAAGAGGAAGCCAGAGATTGGAAGCATGAGGAAAATTTGGTGCATTGTTGCTGGTTGGGAAATGGAGGGTACTCTGTGGAAAGAAGTTGAAAGAGATTCCTAGAAACTGAGAGCAACCCTGAGCCACTATTCAGCAAGGAATCAGGAACTTTATTTAGTTCTACAGTTGTGTGAAACTGGATTCTTTAACGATAAGAAAGACTTTGGAAATAGAGTGTTTCCCAGAGCCTCCAAATAAGAACTCAGCCTGGCTGAGTTGATTTTGACTTTGTGGGATCCCAGAGAATACAGTGCAGCCCACCTTGGCTTCAGACCTATGGAGCTTTGAGCTAATAAATGGGTTTTGGTTTAAGCTGCTGAATTTGTGGTAATTTGTAACACTCGAGAAAATAAATTTTAAAAATCACAACATTGGGATAAACTTGCTAGAGTAGAAGCTGAGAAAAGAATTTTAAATTTGGAAACCCTAGACCCTGAGGCGTCATGGGCCATAATGAATACATAATTAGTCAAGTTTAGGCTTCTAAGCTCCCAATCTTTCCAGGATGAGGCCAGATAAAGTTTCTTATGAGCTGGGAAAGGAGGTTCTTAAGAGCAATGGCAATAATAAGTCCCATATTCAACACCTTAGATGGTAATGGGTTACTAAGAAGGAGGTATGGCATCTTTTCCTTCTCTAAGTTTTGCCTGAAAACAGGAATTTAACAAAAAGATAGACAGCTTTGGGGATCTGAACTACAGAGAGACTGGTATCACCTTTCCTGGGAAAAATCATGCAATAGAGTTAGTTGGTAATAATGATAAATCATGGCAAATAAATATTAACGTTTTTAACTATTATGTGTCAGGCACTGATGTAAATTACTTTCATCCATTATTCCACTTAAACCTCATAAAAACTCTATGAAGATAAACCTACAATTTCTGCCTATTTTACAAATACAAAATGCAAAGAAAAACAATTCTCCGCAAATAAGTGCAGAAAGAAGGATGTGAATCCTAATAGTCTGGCTCCTTAATTCGTTCTTTTATCCACTAACCTAAGACTTCAAGAAAGTAGGAACAAACAAACAAAAAACAAGCAGAGAAATGTGTTTTCATGTTTTTAGGCAGATGATGGCAAGACAGCCTGTCACGCAACTGTTGCCCCCATCACAATACACACATTTCTAAATGGCATGGGGAAAATACTTCTTCTGTCCAAATGTGTAAGCAGTGAAGGAGTCCAGATGGATGGCCTCGGCATTCTCCCAATATGCCATATATGGCGGGATGAGCAGGATGGCAAGATCATTCTGAAAGGGGCAAAGACAATGAGAACTAGACCTAAAAGTATCTTAAAAATCAGGAAAATGGACAAGACAGTCTCCAGATGTTGAGCTTATTCTGCCCCTGTTCCTACTCCACCAATACAGAGGGTATTCTTGTTTATTTTATTTGTATTTTATTTTATTTTTTATTTTTTTGAGACGGGGTCTCACCCTGTTACTCAGGCTGCAGCGCAGTGGCACGATCTCAGCTCACTGTAACCTGCACCTCCCGGGTTCAAGAGATTATCCTGCCTCAGTTTCTCCCGTAGCTGGGACTACAGGCGCATCCCGCCACGCCCCGCTAATTTTTTTGTGTTTTTCGTAGAGACGGGGTTTCACCATATGGGTCTCAAATCTTATACTGAAACTGGAATGCAATAGATATTTTACAAATAACAGGATTTCTTTATTGTTTTCATGAGATATTTTGCCCAAAGTCAGAGGTTTTTTTTACTTATATTCATTATGTTAACTTTCTGAAAGTAAGCTTCCTGGATTAAACAATGATAAATTTTACATTATGTATACGGTTCAATTACGTAACTATGATTGGTGGAATGAATATCATCAGATTGGTCTAGAATACAGGAAATAATTTGGAAAAGCTAAGTAACTCCAAATTTATCAGAATTGCTTGCCTATATAAGTAGGATTTTAATATACTTACAAGCATTATGAGTTTTCTAGCTATATGTTTATTTGAAATTATATATAATATGTACACTTTTTAAATTTTTACTCGTATTTTGTTATATCTCTCATCATGGAAAACAAACACAGGTTTTTTATTGGAAAGACCAAATAGAAAGTTCAAATAGAAAGTGTGTATTACATTTATTCTTCTGTTTAAGGGACCAGTTAAAAATGAGAACATCATATATTAACTTCATGTAATGATAAATGACGCCAGAATGTTTCTTACATTTAGTTTTAAAGTGAAACCTAGAAATTTTAGTTAGATCTAAACTTAGCTGTGTCTCCTCAGATTCATCGCTTGCTACCATATGCTGTGTTTCTGATTACAATTCTCATAATCTGTGGAGTGGCTACAGATGTCTGCTTTTAAATAAAAACAACGATGAGTTTTCTAAAGAATGGACATGGGCCACATTTCTAATTTCAAGTTAGAAAATTTGTTCCATTTTACAGGTTTATTTTTGCACCTGCAGACTCCTAGCAAGATTTGCGGTCCCTGACTATTCTAGACAGTTCCTTTTTATCATTTTTCCAATTTCAAGTAATATTTTTTAAAGAACCATCCTGAGGCTATGCTATAAAATTTTATGCTGAAGTTACTTTCACTCATTTGAAAAAAAAATTTTTAGCAGAATAAGTAAATTTATAATTTGTTTAATTTTGATGATGATTAGACATGGGTAATCTGAAAGTATTTTCACTCTCAATTATGTGAATCTATCATTGTATAGGAAGAGTAGATTTTATGTCCTTACATTCATTCTGGATATTCTTAGAAATTTGATCCTGCAAATTATGAATTTTTCTTGAACAATTCAATGATTGTTATTGAATAATTCATCCAATTTACAGATACAGAAACTAAGTCTCATAAAAATTAACAGGGTTGAGTCACAGCACTAGTGAGTGGGAGATTTAGAGCTGAATCTAGAAATGTGTATGTACTCAACTAAGTCAGTCATCACTTTTCATTGATAAAGAAGTTGTACCTAGGATTTTTAGACAGTGTTATCCAACATAGCCGTGTTTTACATTTTCATTTTCAGGTTTCCAAACACTTTAATTATTTGCCTGGATTTAACCACTTGAAGTTTCATTGGACAGGAAATGGTGCTCTATACTATAAAAATGTGCACACATGTGTACGTATATGTGTAGATATTCAGCAGTAAATAATGTTCTGAATCTTTCCAAAGCTTAAATCTCAGAGAGTGTGATTCACACACCCATTTAAATATAGACGTTTAATGAAAGCGATATTTCTGGGTACTGCCATATCCATTTCTAAATACTTCAATTTTGCCTAGTTTTTTTTGGAATCCTACATGGTAGTTATTCATTAACAATTGACTGGTACTTCCTTTCCCTCTCTCTCTCTTTCTCTATCTGTCATCTCCTTGTTCTTAATTCATTTCCAAGGAATGTATTTTTCTTCTGGAAATTTCCAATACATGTATTTTGTATTGTTGAATAAAACAGGCAAATACTGAGTCCAGAGGTAATATATTAACTGCCTCAATGTTCAACTCTAGAGGACACATCTTATATTCCAACTTCATGATAAATTAAGAAATATTTTAAGTAGCATAAATATAATGTGGTTTCTTTCCAGTATTACTGATATTCTTTGATAATATCTTAGAAATATCATATAGCTGAAAATAGAACAAATTCATGACATAGTAAATGTAGGGTTTTCAAAAGTCAAGTTAACATAATTCTTCATAACTTAAAGTACCACTGGTATAGAAAATTGCTAAATTCACTAGATACATATGCCTTAAACATTTTGTTTTTCATTAATTTATTCCTTCAAAAACCCAAAGGGAGCATTATCTCTGTGCCAAGTTTTTACTCTATGAAACTTTTGCTGTTACTCATATGGAAGAGCTCTTAGATTGGTGATCATTGCTATATAACTGCATTGCTATTATAATAAATATAACTGCCAGTAGTGCTTTTCTAAGTTTTTCTTACTTGCTTATTGCTCACATGCCTTTCTTCTTTACTTATTTATAGACATAAAGAAGCATCGAATTTGCAAATCTGTGATAATCATTATTAACTTTTTTTTTTTTCTTGAGACAGAGTCTAGCTCTGTAGCCAGGCTGGAGTGCAGTGGCTCGACCTCGGCTCACTGCAACCTCCGCCTCCTGAGTTCAAGTGATTCTCCTGCCTCAGCCTCCCGAGTAGCAGGGACTACAGGAGTGCACCACCACGCCCAGCTATTTTCTGTATTTTTATTAGAGACGGGTTTTCATCATGTTGGCCAGGATGATCCTGATCTCTTGAACTGGTGATCCGCCCACCGTGGCCTCCCAAAGTGCTGGGATTACAGGTGTGATCCACCATGCGTGGCCCTCAACTTCTTAATTAGAACCACATTCATTGTAGGATTTCTTTTCTATCACATATTTGTTTTATCAGCTGTTTAGATGGTAGTTTGGAGGAAAAGATAGCATGTCTTTAATTGTGTTTAAAAAGCAGTGTGTGAGGTTTATTGATAAATGAGATGCCATAATGCTCAATACCAGTTATTGGTATTTTCTCCTACTTGGGAGGTTAAGTCTTCAGAATCTTCCTTACAAGGCCTTTCATTTATTAACATGATAATGACTATGATGATGAAAATAAGTAGACAGATATTATATATATTTAAAATATAAAAGTATATAATTATTTAATCTTGATATATTAATTAATAATAATGCATGCTTATAGCAAATTAGAAATATCTCAGGAATGTAAAGACAATTTAACATTAGGAAATATCTTAATATGTTTTTGTTCATGTTAAACAAATTAAAGAAAATTATGGAGAAAACATATTCAGTTTGGGAGTCCGAGGCAGGTGGATCACTTGAGGTCAGGAGTTCAAGACCAGCCTCTCCAACATGGTGAAACCTCATCTCTACCAAAAATACAAAAAAAAATTAGCCAGGCATAGCGGCTCAGGCCTATAATCCCAGCTACTTGGGAGGATGAGGCAGGAGAATTGCTTGAACCTTGGAGGTAGAGGTTGCAGTGAGCCGAGATAGTGCCATTGCACTCCAGCCTAGGTGACAGAGCGAGACTCCGTCTTCAAACAAAAAAACACATTCAACAAAATTCAATATCCATTCATAATAAAACTCAGCAAACTAGCTGTATATGGAAATTTCTTATACTCAAGAAAGTTGTCATTTCAGATATCATTTTTAATTATGGCCTTTTCTTAAAAATTAGAATTAAGAAAAATTAAACTCATTGTAACAGCTTCTATTCAATATTCAAACAAGAAGTTTTACTGTATAAGTAAAAAGTAAGAAATATATTTCCATATTTGTGAATTATATGAGTGAAATAGAAAAATTATAATATTGATCATGGATTTCAGCAGTATTTCTGGGCACAAAATCTACATATAAAAGACATTGCATTGCTATAGACCAGCAACAATTAGAAAATATAATGATAGTAATAACAGTAATTAACAAACAAATTAAGATAAAAAATCATGTTCAGGAATATGGATATGAAAATTCCACAGTGAATTTTTTAACACAATATCATAGACCATCACAATGCAATTGATATAAAAAAAATATGAGGGTCAAGGTTTCCCTAGATAATTGTGAAGAAGAATAACATGAAAATACTAGTTAACTAACTATGGAAACTATAGCAATTTAAGATAATGTTATCAACACAGGGACAAACAAGCCAATAGATATAATCAAGAACCTAGAAATTGACCCATTTAATATGAAAACCATATCTATGAAAAAGGTGGCATTACATATTGATGGTAAATACTGAGCCCTAACACTGTAAAGTAAAAAACAAAGACTTAGTATCTGTATTGGCCTAATCTGAATGTAACAAAAATTATTTAAAGTGATTAAAAAGTCTATTTCTTCTATTTCTTGGCCGGGCACGATGGCTCATGCCTGTAATCCCAGTACTTTGGGAGGCTGACGGGGGTGGATCACCTGAGGTCAGGAGTTTGAGACCAGCCTGCCCCAACAGGACAAAACCCCATCTCTACTAAAAATACAAAAAATTAGCTGGGTGTGGTGGTGGGCACCTGTAATCCCAGTTACTCAGGAGGCTGAGGCAGGAGAATCGCCAGAACCTAGGAGGCAGAGGTGGCAGTGAGGCGAGATCACGCCACTACGCTCAAGCCTGAGAGACAAGAGCAAAACTCTGTCTCAAACAAACAAACAAACAAAAAAACCAAAAACACTCTCTTTTTTGTTATTTAAAACAAATACATAGATATTAAAATTACTAGTTTTTTGGAAGTCATTTTAATACTTAATAACAACTCCATAGAACTCATGGCCTTATTTTATGAAAGGAGCCATTACCTTTTCAACACTGACTAAATATGTTTAAGGACTACAGTTACCTTCTGTAATTTTCTTTTATGCAAATAATATTGTTCTAGGAAAAATATCAATGTAATCAAAATTTTCCATAGTTTTGGAATTTCTAAAATGTTTTATTTTTTCTCAGTCTGTGCTTAGGTCAATTTTGTCATTCAAAACATCGACTGTATTTTCTCTAGCTCATCCTAATGTTTTTTCCAGAGGTTTTCCATTTTATTAATTTTGTAAAGGACCAAATTTTTGCTTTATGGTTCCTCTTCATTATAGGTTTGTTTCTTATTTCTTTACACTCTGTTCCTTTTTTCTACTAACAACTCTACTGTATTTCAGTTTATTCTGTCATATTTATTTTTATTTCTTAGTAAAATTTTCTAGCTTTATTCTTTAGGATATAATTACTTAAGATTCTAAATTTTCCTTGAAGCACAACTTTAACTTTCATTCTACAATTTTTATATAAAGTATTGATATTATTTATATGTTTAGTTAAAATGTATCCTTTAAAATATATGCTTAAAGGTGCATATTTCCAAATACATAAAATTGTCGAAGTTCTTTTTAAACTAAATATCAAATTTATATTGTAGTCACAGAGGACTGTGTGATATAGATTTTTAAATTTTTCCTAATACTTACTGTATGCAAGAGCATAGAGTAAAATTTTAGGACTATTCTATGCTTGAAATACTGGCTATCTTGATTACTACATGATATGGTTTGGCTGTGTCCCCATCCAAATCTCATCTTGAATTGTATCTCCCATTATCCTCATGTGTGTTGTGGGAGGGACCTGGTGGGAGATAATTAAATCATGGAGGTTGTTTCCTCCATACTATTCTCATGTCAGGGAATAATTCTCATGAGATCTGATGGTTTTACAAAAGGGACGCCTATTGCTTTGATTTCATTCTCTCTGCCTGTCAGCATGTAAGACGTTCCTTTTACCTTCCATGATGGTTGTGTTTTCCCCAGCCACGTGGAACTGTGAGTCTATTAAACCTCTTTTTCTTTATAAATTACCCAGTCTCAGGTATGTCTTTATCAGCAATGTAAAAACTAACTAATACAGTTAATTGGTACCAGTAGAGTGAGGCGATGCTGTTATGATACCTGAAATTGTGGAAGTGACTTTGGAACTGGGTAAGGGGCAGAGGTTGAACAGTTTGGAGGACTCAGAAGACAGGAAGATGTGGGAAAGTTTGGAACATCTAGGGACTTGTTGAATGGCTTTGACCAAAATGCTGATAATAATATGGACAATAAAATCCAGTCTGAGGTGGTCTCAGATGGAGATGAGGAACTCGTTGGGAACTAGAGTAAAGGAGAATCTTGCAAAGTTTTAGCAAACAGATTGTTTTACCTTTCATTTAATCATATTTTTAATCATTAATCAATGATTAAATCAATGATTAATGATTAAAAATTATCAAATGATTAAAGACAAAAAAACAATTTTTTGTCTTTAAGTACATTTTCTCTGATGCTAATATAAGTGCAATTTTTTTAGGTTAGTATTTGCTTCGTGTAGCTTTTTCTGTTCCTTTATTTTCAACTTTACTGTTTTCAAGATTTCTTGCTATATTCTCCTATTGGAAGCAAATATATGTTTTTTTTTTCTTTTATTTTGTTAGTTTGGGGTCTGTAATTGGAACTTCTACATGATCTTGAGTATGATTTCTAATAGACCTTTTAATGATCATATTTCAATCTTGCTATATACCATGATTTTTCTATGCTCTTTTTTCTTTTTCTAGGTCTTCTTTGTATGGTTTACCTTAATTTCATTGTTTCCTTATGTTAGTCTGGCAGTTAAATAATCTATTTTTGTTTTTTAGTGGTTATCACTAAAATTTTAAAATACATAATATCCTTTAAAATTAAAATTAATTAACTTATTTGTGGTCCCCTTTCAAACAACACATGGGGCATAGAATCTTTTAATGTATGATCACTCGACTCTACTTTACAATACTTCTGCATTGATTTATGCCAAATCATTATATTCTCTGCAATGTACTAATATTTCTGTTTTCTTCTCATATATCTTTGGAAGGTGATTCAGTGATGTGGGTGAAGCCTATATGACTAGAATAACTACCTATATATAGGAGATCCTAGAGATCTAACTAGTCATTTCCACCCTGTTGTGAGGACACAATTAGAAGGTTCTATGAACCAGAAATTAGTCCTTATGAGAGACCAAATCTATCAGGTGTTAATCTTGGAATTCCCAGCCTCTGGAACTGTAAGAAATAAACTTCTGCTGTTTATAATCTGGCCAGTTCATGGAATATAGCAGCAAGAACAGACTAAGATGATCTCTAAAATGCTTCTTGTATTCACTTTATTATAAAGTTAAGACTTATATAACATTCCCCATGTGTTTACTAATTTAATTGCTCATCTTCTTGTGCTATAGGCTCTTTTTAAGATATCGTATTCATATTCTTCTTTGTGAAGTATGTCATTAGAAATTGTTTAATTAGAGCTGGCTTATCATAAACTTTTTGGTTTGTTTTAAAGATTTCTTTATTTCACCTTTATTGGTAAAAGGTAATATTTTTGGGTATAAAATATGGGGTTGCAGTCATTGCTTCTCAGATTTTTAAAACCATTTATATACTTTTATATTTTTACTGTGGCTAAGTGAGTTATCAGTTTCTAATTTTTTGGTTTTAAGAAATTTTTTATTTCATTTTGTTAGTCTTTTTATGTTATGGAGTTTTACTATTATGTAAATAAATATTTGTTTCTTTTTATTTTTCTTGCTTCAGATTTTCAAAACTTTCTGAACCTGAAAAATTATGCCTTTCAATAATTCTGGAAAATGTTCAGTCATTCTGTTTTCTTCTCAAGGCACACTAAATAGACATGTGCCACATTTCATATATGTTAACCACTTTCTAATAGTTGCCATTCTATATTTATTAAATTATATTCAGTGTAATTTCTTCAAATCTATCTTCCCTACTTCTCTCTTTTGCTATGTCTGGCTGTTCAGTTCATCTTTATTATTATTATTTTCATGATGATTTTCTTTATTTCCACATCTAGTTAAAGATTTTTTAAATATATTATATGTTAGTTACATTATCTTATTTTCTCAGAAGTGTAGTATCTTTAAACTTTTAAAATACCTCAACAATTTGTACCTCAGTTTCCGATTAGTTAAAATAAATAATTAAAAAATAAATTAAAATAAATTTTGTTCCAATAATTACATTAACTGAAGCTTTTGCCTCTTCCCACGGTGAATTTTTAATTTGACATTTGGATTTGGAATTCAAATCCAAACTCAAATACAAAGCTGTTTGATACAGCTTTATCTTTAAGAACATTGAAACACACAGGTTTAGAATGAGTCTTTTCAGATTCTCAAGAGTACCCAATATGATTATTTTAAATTAATTTCACAGACTGAGGTTTGAAAAAAAAAGGTATTAGTAAAAGTTGCATCTTTAAATCTGTAATTAATAATTCCTGGATAGAAAAATTCTCCTCCTAACCCATTCTCAGGAATTTAGGCTGAAACAAAATGTTTACTTTTTTTTTCTTCTTTTGCTAGTAGTGTAACTTTTTTCCCTCTCTATGCATTTACTAAGATGCAGCTCTTTAATTGTCTCTATTAATCTCACTGAAACTCTAAATGTTGACTCTTAAGCCCTTTGGCTATTAAAAGCAAGCCTCTTATTTACTATAACTGGCAACTATGTATAGACCATCTTTAGTTTCAGCTTGAACTTACTATCACAGATTCTACCCCCCTAATATTTCAGGCTGTCAACCCTTGGTTTTTTCAGAACATTTATTGTTTTTCTTATTTACTTCAGAGCTCCGTTGATTAGGATATTGTATAATACTTCTACATATTTTATTTGTTCTATCTTCTTAACACTTGCAGAAAAATTTAGAAATTATTTAACTTCAAAATATTAACTTATTTTATTCTAACATATTATGAGGTTAATACTTATTTTATATAATACTGTAATGCTCATTACACTTATTTTAACTAATCCGAAACTGAGGTACAAATGTTAAAAACAACTTATGCAGTATCATACACCGTATAAGTGGCAGAGGCATTCTAGTTTGAGAATCATCATTCTCAAATTTTAGACTGCATTTCTGTGTTAGGCCAGTTTTGCATTACTATGAGGAAATACCCAAGACAATTATTTCTGTTTTTGTCTTTTTTAAAAAAATTATTCTTTCTTCTGTTTTTATGCCTCTTTAACTGAATCTTGGCTTATTTCTGTCTTTTCTACATTTTCACTATAAAAGAATGCATGACAAAAGACTATGTGTCTCAGAACATATTTGGGCATATCTAGTAAATGTTGAAAGTAAGATAACTTTCTAAATAGTCTCCTGTTCTTAGTATCCTCCTCTGTTTGTGGTTGTCTCAATCCACTCTCATCAATTTAGGAAGGAATTATTATAAATTATGGATAATTGAAATAAATCCATAGGAACTTCAAAAATTAACTTTCTTCATAATCTTGTAGAAAATAAGCTGTAGATTTTCTAGAATAGTCTCTGTTTAAAGTATTCTGCCTTGCTATCTTACTATATAACTATGCATCTAGATTTTAATTCAAGAAATATATTCACTAATCTTACAGAGTCAATGAAAGATGAACCCAACTCTGGCACTTTAGGCCCTGTCAATAGAGTTTAAAATCCATAAAAATTGAAAGTACTATTCATTTTTTTTGCCTTTCATATATATATATATATATATATGTATGTGTGTGTGTGTGTATATATATATGGAATAATTTGGTTCTACCAACTTTATAATGGTTTCCAAATCAGAGCAAATTAAAACTTTTGATGTTAATGACTTTACTTAATGCTTTTAAAGGAAAATTGAGAAGTGTCTGTTCATATCCTTTGCCCACTTTTTGATAGGGTTGACTTTTTCGTGTAAATTTGTTTAAGTTCTTTGTAGATTCTAGAAAGAAGACATTTATGCAGCCAACAGACACATGAAAAAATGCTCACCATCACTGGCCATCAGAGAAATGCAAATCCAAACCACAATGAGATACCATCTCACACCAGTTAGAATGGCAATCATTAAAAAGTCAGGAAACAACAGGTGCTGGAGAGGATGTGGAGAAATAGGAACACTTTTACACTGCTGGTGGCACTGTAAAGTAGTTCAATCACTGTGGAAGACAGTGTGGCAATTCCTCAAGGATCTAAAACTAGAAATACCATTTGACCCAGCTATCCCATTACTGGGCGTATACCCAAAGGATTATAAATCATGCTGCTATAAAGACACATGCACAGGTATGTCTATTGTGGCACTATTCACAATAGCAAAGACTTAGAACCAACCCAAACGTCCATCAATGAATGATAGACTGGATTAAGAAAATGTGGCACATATACACCATGGAATACTATGCAACCGTTAAAAAAAGGATGAGTTCATGTCTTTTGTAGGGACATGGATAAAGCTATAAACCATCATTCTGAGCAAACTATCGCAAGGACAAAAAAACAAACACGGCATGTTCTCACTTATAGGTGGGAATTGAACAATGAGAACACTTGGACACAGAGTGGGGAACACCACACACCGGGGCCTGTTGTGGGGTGGCGGCAGGGGGGAGATAGCATTAGGAGATATACCTAATGTAAATGATGAGTTAACGGGTGCAGCACACCAGTATGGCACATGTATACATACGTAACAAACCTGTATGTTGTGCACCTGTACCCTAGAACTTAAAGTATAATAAAAAATAAAAAATAAAGGAAAATCAAAAGATTAATCACTGTAATATTGAACTATTCACAAAGGCAAAAATTATTAGATTACAAATGAGCATTCCATTATAGGTTCTTCTACTGGTCCTACCCACAAGTATTTGGAAATTTTCTTTATACCTTAGGGTTAGGATCTTATTTTCTACAAATCTGTAGCATGCTGATTTCTGCTTGCTAGAATCAGTCTAAAGTTAGTAGAATTTGCCACTTAGGAAGTTAATCCCTTCATACATTAAAAGTTCTCAGATAGTGTGATACATTTGAATATCAGATTGGATATTCTCATGTTATGAGTCTTTTTGGACTTTGGAGACAATGAATTCATCATGTGGACGTGCTACTCCTGCCCATTTACCAAACGGCCTAAAAAGCTGCTAGTTTTGAGTGGGGCCCAGAACAAGAGAAGGCTCTGCAACAGTTCTAAGCTTCTGTGAAAGCTGTCCTGCCCATTAGTCCATATGATTCAGCAGATCCAGTGGTGCTTAAAGTAGCAGATAGGGATGCTGTTTGGGATCTTTATTATATCCCTATAGAGGAGCCATTGAGCCCTTTAGAATTTTGGAGCAAAACTCTCTCATCCTCTGTGTATAACTACTTTCCTTTTGAGAAATAGCTTTTGGACCAGTACTGGGCCTAGTGGAGACTGAATGTTTAACCATAGACCACCAAGTGACCTGAGCTTTTCATCATGAACTGGGATTTAGCCCAAGCAATAAAGTTGGGCATACACTGCAGCACTCCATCATCAAATGGAAGTGTTATATACATGATTATGCGCAAGCAAGCCCTGAAAACACAAGTAAGTTATGTGAAGAAGTGGCTCAAATGTTCATGGTCCTCATTCCTGCTACACTGACTTCTATCTCTCAGCTTGCACCTATGGTATTCTGGGGAGATCCTTATAATCAGTTGATAGTGGATGAGAAGACTTCGGCTTGGTTTACAGATGGTTCTTATGAAGGCACCACCCAAAAGTGGCAACTGCAGTACTACAGACCCTTTCTAAGACATTCCTAAAGGATGGTGGTGAAAGTAAGTCTTTCCAGTCAGAACTTCAAGAACACTTGGTTGTCCATTTGGCTTGCAAGAGAAGTAATCAGATGTATACTAATTATATACTGATTTATGAGCTGTAGGCAATGGTTTGACTGAATGGTCAGGAACTTGGAAGAACATGATGACTCTGCATGTTCTGCATATGTATCCCACACATTAAAGTAAAATTTTTAAAAAAGATGACAAGGAAGCCTGAGCAAGAGGTATTTGGATAGACAACTCTGAATGGACAAAAACTATAGCAATACTTGTGTCCTACGTGAATGCTCACCAAAGTGTGACCTCAGCAGAGGAGGATTTTAATAATCAAGTGGATAAAATGACCCATTTCATGGATACCAGTAAGCTTTTTTCTAACTTCCCCTGTTATTGACCAATGGACGCACAAAGTGGCCATGGTGGTAGGAATGGCAATTATGCATGGGCTCAGCAACATGGATTCCCACTCACCAAGTCAACCTAGATATAGCCACTGCTGAGTGCTCAATATGCCAGCAGTAGAGAACAACACTGAATCCTCAATATGACACCATTCCCTGGAGTGATCAGCCAGTTGGTGGCAGTTTGATTGTATTAGAATGCTTCTATAATGAAAAGGGCAACGTTTTGTTTTACTAGAATAGACACTTAGGCCAAACGTGGGTTAGCCTTCCCTGCACACAATATTTCTGCCAAAAGCACCATCTGTGGACTTACAGGACTTACCCACCATTATGGTATTCCACACAGCATCGCTTCTGATTGAAAACTGCCTTCACAGCAAATGAAGTATGGCAAGAACCCTATACTCTTGGTATTCATTGGTCCTACCATGTTTCCTATCATCCTAATGCAGCTTAATAACAGAAAGATAGAATGTGGAAAAGAGATTCATTAAAAAGATGCAACCTAACAAGCTGACAGAGGTGGACTTGTGATGGTTAATGTTATGTTTCAACTCGGCTGGGCCATGGTGCCCAGATACTTGGTCAAATATTATTCTGCATGTTTTTGTGAAGGTATTTTTCAGATAAGATTAACGTTTAAATCTGTGGATTTTGAGTAAAGCAGATTGTCTTCCATCATGTGTGTGGTTTTCATCCAATCAGTTAAAGTCCTCAGTAGAATAAAGAATGACCTCCCAGAATAAGAAGGAATTTTCTAAGCAGATTGCTTTCGAACTGGAATCGCAACTCTGAATCTCCAGCGTGCTGGTCTACCCTGCAGATTTTGAATTTACCAAACTTCTGCAATTGTGTGAACAAATTCTTTAAAATAACTTGCTCTCTCTCTCCTTCTTCTGCTCCTGATTCTGTAATTCTGGTTCTCTGGAGAACCCCTGACTACTGCAGATTTTCATAATCATAATTAAGAACACATTAGAATAACTTCTAGAATTAATTTAAAAATCAGATTATTCATTCCAACAGTTTGTTAGTAAGTAAAAAAAAACACAGACAATACTCAAGTATTTTATCTGTAAAGCCATAACAGGTGCATGTGTAAGCCTTGAAAAAAGAAAATGACATCTTAATGCATAAAATTCCAAAAGTATATTCTTCCTAATTTGATCAGCTTCTATTTGAGACGAATAAGAAAAAATGAACCAGAGGTCAGGTACATGCATTTCTCACACACATAATGCATTGTTAACATCTTTAATTATTCTAAATATTTATTTTTATTCTAATGCTTAAGATAAGAAGTTGATTTCTACAGTTTTAATAAAAGGGAATTTTTTTTTTTTTGTGATTGGATGTGACCAATATTTTGCCTGGATAGTTATAGCTTTCTTTGAAATGACACTTAAGAAGATTCAGAAAATAAAATGTATATTACTCTGACTCTATATATATTACAAAAACAATTTAGAGGTTTTCCTTTTAAGAATTCCTTGTATCACAAAAATAACTTGTAATTGGCAAAATTTGTATTAACAGAATTTAGTTAGATATATGAGCTGAACTAGAAAACTATCATCAAGAACTGCTTTAGTGATGGACTAGATAATCTTTGTAGGAAAAACAGGGACATTATTATCTATAGAACAAAAGTCACGGATTTAGAGATATTAGCTAACTTGGCCAGGTTTTCACACTATGGAAGTGAAAGGACCACTTAAACTTGTGACTTATTAGGAGGAAAAATAAACAACAGCAATCCTTAGGACATACAAGAGAATAAACTATGGTTTCTGTCCACATTAAGCTTATAGTCTACTGTGGCACACAAGATATGTAGATAGTGCAATTTAATGTAATCTAAAACGGTATCAGTAAAGAAATATATTTGATACACACACACACACATACAGGCATACCTTGGAGATATCATGAGTTTGGGTCCAAACCACTGAAATAAAGTGAATATATCAATAAAGCAATTAACATAGGTTTTTTTGTTGTTGTTCCCCAGTGCATATATAAATTGCATTTACACTATAGTCTATTAAGAGTGCAATAGTATTACATCAAAAAATGTACATACTTTAATTTAAAAATGCTTAATTGCTAAAAAATGCTAACAATTATTTGTTCCTTCAGAGGGTCAGAATCTGTTCACTGGTAGAGGGCCTTGCCTCAATGTTGATGGCTCCTCACTGATCAGGGTGGTGATTGCTGAAGGTTGGGGTGACTGGGACAATTTCTTAAAACAAACAATGAAGTTTGCTGCTTCAAATGACTCTTCCTTTTATGAAACATTTCTCTATAGTATGCAATGCTGTTTGATAGCATTTTACTCACAGTAGAACTTCTTTCAAAATTGGATTCAATCCGCTCAAAACCTGCCACTGCTTTATCAAGTAAGTTTGTGTAAAATTCTAAATCTTTCATTGTCATTTCAGCAATATTCATAGCATCTTCATCATGAGTAGATTCCATCTCCAGAAACTATTTTTGTTGTTCATCCATAAGAAGTAACTCCTCATCTATTTAATTTTTACCATGAGATTGCAGCAATTCAGTCACATTTGTAGGTTCCACCTCTATTTCTAGTATTCTTGCTCTTTCTACCACATCTACCACATCTACCACATAACCTCCACTGAAAGGTTGAACCCTTCAAAGTCATTCATGAGGGTTGGATCAGTTTCTCCCAAACTCCTGTTAATGCCAATATTTTGACCTCCTCCTAGAAATCACAAGCATACTTAATGGCACCTAGAATGATAAATTATTTCCAGAAGGTTTTCAATTTACTTTTCACACATCTACCAGAGGAATTCATATCTATGGCAGCTATAGTCTTATGAAATATATTTCTTATATAACAAGACTTGAAAGTCAAATTCCTCTTAATCGATGGGCTTCAGAATAAATGTGTTATCAGGCATGAAAACACCGCCACCCTCCTTGTACATGTCTATCAGACCTCTTGGGTCACTAGTTGCATACTTAATGAGCAGTAATATTTTGAACATAATCTTTTTTTTCTGAGCAGTAATTTTCAACAGTGGGCTTAAAATATTCAGTAAATTATGCTATAAACAGATGTGCCGTTATCCAGTCTATGTTCTATCCATGGAGCACGAGTAGAAATTCATCATAATTCTTAAGGGTCCTAAGCTTTTCAGAATGGTAAATGAACATTGGCTTCAAGTTAAAATCATGAGCTTCATTAACTCCTAACAAAGCAGTCAGTCTTTTTCAGCTTTCAAGCCAGGCATTGACTTCTCCTCTCTCACTATAAAAGTCCTAGATGTCATCTTCTTCCAATAGAAGGCCACTTCATCTACGCTGAAAATCCATTGTTTAGTGTAGCCACCTTCATCAATGATCTTAGCTAGATTTTCTGGATAATGTGCTGCAGCTTCTGCAGCAGGACTTGCTACTTCACCTTGCACTTTCAGGTTCTGGAGACGGCTTCTTTTCACCTTGCACTTTCAGGTTCTGGAGATGGCTTCTTTTCTTAAACTTCATTCTATTTGTCCGTTCTTACACTGCTACAAAGAACTACCTGAGACTGTGTAATTTATAAAGAAAGGAGGTCTAATTTACTTACAGTTCTGCAGGCTTAATGAGATGAATAACTGGGAGACCTCATGAAACTTGCTATGGTAGCAGAAGGTGAAGAGGAAGCAAGGACCTGCCTCACATGGCAGCAGGAAAGAGAGAGAGAGAGCAAAGAGGAAAGTGCCACACACTTCCAACTGGATCTCTTGAGAACTCACTATTATGAGAATTCTGATATGGTTTGGCTCTGTGTCTCCACCCAAATCTCATCTCGAATTCTAATCCCCACATATCAAGGAATGGATCTTTTGGGAGGTGATTGGATCATGGGGACAGTTTCCCCGATGGTGTTCTCATGATAGTGAGGGAGCTCTCACAAGATCTGATGGTTTTAAAAATAGTTTTCCTTGAAATTTCTCTCTCCTGTTGCCTTGTGTAGAAGGTGCCTGCTTTTCTTTCACCTTCCATCACGATTGTAAGTTTCCTGAGGCCTCCGCAGCCACGCAGAGCTGTGAGTCAATTAAACCTCTTTTGTTTATAAATTACCCAGTCTCGGGTAGTTTTGTTTTGTTTTGTTTTGTTTTTTAAAGACAGAGTCTCCGTCACCCAGGCTGGAGTGCAGTGGCGTGATCTCGGTTCACTGCAAGCTCCGCCTCCCGGATTCACACCATTCTCCTGCCTCATCCTCCCTGAGTTGCTGAGACTACAGGCGCCCGCCAACACGCCCGACTAATTTTTTGTATTTTTAGTGGAGATGGGGTTTCACCGTGTTAGCCAGGATGGTCTCCATCTCCTGACCTTGTGATCCACCCGCCTCAGCCTTCCAAAGTGCTGGGCTTACAGGCGTGAGCCACCGCGCCCAGCCGTCTCAGGTAGTATCTTTATAGCAGTGTGAAAATGGACTAAAACAAACAGCAAGGGGAAATTCTGCCCCCATGATCCAATCACCTACCTCGTGGCCCCTCCTCCAATTCAACATGAGATTTGGGCAGGAACACACATCCAAACCGCATCACTCATGAATCACACCCTCTGCAATGGACTGAATGTTTACCAGTTCTCTTTAAACTTTTCTTCTAGTTTTTGTCTTTTCTTCTACAGCTTCCTCACTTCTCTCAGTCTTCATAAATTGAAAGGATATAGGGTCTTACTCTGGATTAGGGTTTGACTTAAGGAAATGTTGTGGCTGTTTTGATATTCTCTCCAGATTGGTTACACTTTCTCCATATCAGCTTTAAAACTATTTTATATTCTCATCATTTGTGTGTTCACTGGAGTATCACTTTCAATTTCCTTCAAAAACTTTTCCTTTGCATTCGCAACTTGGCTGTTTGGTGCAAGAGGTCTAGCTTTCAGCCTGTCTCACCTTTCAACATGCTTTCTTCTCTAAGATTAATCATTTTTAGCTTGTGACTTAAAGTGAGAGGCACATGACTCTTCCTTTTACTTGACCTCTCAGAAGCCATTGTAGGGCCATTAATTGGCTTAATTTCAATATCATCATGTCTCAGGGAATAGGGAGATCTGAGGAGATAGAGCGTGGTGGGGAAACAGCTGGTCAGTGGAGCAGTCTGAACACACACACCATTTATTGACTGATTAAGCTCATCATCTTATGTGGGTACTGTTTGTGGTACCCGTAATAATTATAATAGCCACACCAAAGATCACTGAACACAGATCACCACAACAGATACAATAGTAATGTTTGAAATAATTTTGAGAATTACCAAAATATAACACAAAGAGATAAAGTAAACACATGCTGTTGGAAAAATAGCACCAACAGACTTATTTCATGCAGGGTTGTCACAACCTTCAATTTGTAAAAAACACAAATTTGTGTGTGCAATAAATCTGTGAAGTGCAATAAAGAGAAGTGAAATAAAATGAGGTATGATTTCATATAGCCTTTCTGAATGATTCTAGGAAAGGCGGAAAATAAGCAGCAAGGTAAAGAAAAGAAATAACAAATAACTTCAAGGTTACCATACTTGGAAAATGTGAAAACACAAGTCATGTTTTAATTCATTAATTGAAACAGAGTCTCACTCTTTCACCAAGGCTGGAATGCAAAGGCATGATCACATCTCACTGCAGCCACAACTTCCTGGGCTCAGTTGATCCTCCCACCTCAGTCTCCTGAGCAGCTGGGATGGCAGGCAAGTGCCACCATGCCCAGCTAGGTTTTTTTTTTTTTTTTTTTTTGTGTGTGTGTGTGTGTATACATAAATATATACAATATAAATATATATGTATATACACACACATATATACAATATAAATGCATGTGTGCTTATATGTGTGTGTGTGTGTGTGTGTGTGTGTATATATATACATGTATATGTATATGCATATGCATATATTATGTTGTAGAGATAGTGTTTCTCCATGTTACCCTGGCTGGTTTCTAACTTTTGGGTTCAAACTGTCTACCTGCCTCAGCCGCCTAAATTTCTGGGATTACAGGCATGAGCCGCTGTGCCCAGCAAGTCATTTTTTTAACAGAAGCTTTGAAGCATGAGGGGGAAATATTAGCTCTAATACTTGATGTCTTAGGACATCAGCTCTAAGAAAGAAAAAGTGAATTAAATAACAGAATTATAGAACAGTATGTTTCTTCCAAAGATCTGTATGACATCAAAATTATGTACAATGAGTATCCATTTTATAATCATGGAAAATAAATACTTATTTAATAAATAAAAATTATGAACTTGGGACTTCTGTTTCCAGCTATGACAATGCTAATGGTACTGGACTTTCCCTCTTTCTATAAATAACTAGAAACAGGACAAAAAATATAAAACCATAAAATATAAACTGCTTTATGACTTCATACAATAGACAGTGATGGACTATGATCCTCAAGAGTAGGAAACAAAAAATATGTTATATACAGTTTCATCAACTTTTTCTCTGGTGGCATGTTTTGGACTGTTGTGCACAGAGAAGAAAGAAAAGTAGAACACTATGTTCAAATAGTTGATAACCTAGGCATCACAGATTGAGAAAGCTGAGGGGGCTTGATTTTGTTAGTCCGACCATTGCAGACAAGTGAGCTATGCAAGAAAAAAGACCAATAAGTCTACTGATCTGCCTTTGATTCTGGCTGAATAATCAGCAGTGTATTTGTAAGATGAAACTCCACGACTCTGGGCACAGAACACCTACTGAATACATGTCTGTAGAATAATTCTCAGGAATCACTCAGAGCTGGGACGCATACATGATCTGACACAGTGAGTGGAGCGAGCTTGAAGAAGACCAGAGATTTCACTAGAGATCCCTGCAGGGTCAAGCTTCAATAGTAGAACTAAATTAGCCCTAAAGTAAATGTGATTCTAGATCAACCCCATAATGACTAAGACCAACCCTTAAAAGTATAAAGAAGATCCATAGTAATTTAACTGCCTGCAATATAGAATGTAAACATATAACCAGGCAAAAATATCAGTCAATAGAAACAGGTCTCAAAATCTCAGAGGTTATAAAATTTGCAAAGACTTTATAAAACAGCTACTATAAGTATTCTTTAAGATTAAAAGTACAAAAAAAAGTTACTAAATAAGACAAGATATAGATGACTTAACAACAACAACAACAACAAAACACAATGAAACAACTAAAACTAAAAATCTGTAATATATTAAAATTCACTGGAGGGGAAAAACAGAAGACTGAACACTGCAGAAGAGAAGATCAGTGAATATAAACATATTGTGATAAACTCTACCTAAGCTAAAGCCCAGAGAGAGAGAGGGGGAGAGAAAAAATCTGAATAAGACATAAAGAGAGTTCAGTGACCAGCGAGGTAATACCACGCAGTCTATATATCTGTAATTGAATCCCCAAAAGAGAAAATGAGAAGAATAGGGAAAATATTTAAATAAATAATTTAAAATATTTCAAAGCTTATAAAAATGATAAATCCAGAGATCCAAGATATTCAAATGAACCCACCATGATAGAAAACAAACGTGTCCAGAAACATCAATTTCTGGATTGATTTGAATTGCTGAAAACCTTTAACAAAGTTAACATCTTAAAAGAAGCCAGAAAAAAAAAAATACAGAGGTATACAATGCATATATACTTTTGATAGGTTCCTAGTTTAAATATAAAGTTGAATAATTGATATGATTTGGCTGTGTCCTCAGCCAAATCTCATCTTGAAGTGTAATTCCTATAATCTCCACGTGTCCCAGGAGGGATATCGTAGTAAGTAATTGAATCATGGAGGCAGCTACCTCCATGCTGTTCTCGTGATAGCAAGTAAGTTTGCATGAGATCTGATGATTTTACAAGGGGTGTTTCCTACTCTTCACTCTGGATGTCTCCTTGCTGCTGCCATGTAAAGAAGGACATGTTTGCTTCCCCTTCTGCCATGACTGTAAGTTTCCTGAGGCCTCCCCAGCCCTGCTGAACAGTAAGTCAATTAAACTCTTTCTTTATCTTTATATCTTTATAAATTATCCAGTCTTGGGTATTTTTTCATAGCAGAGTGAGAATGGACTAATACAATGAAACCATTTGAATAAAGACTATGAAAAGATACAATATGAAAAGATGGAAAATAATATGGCTCATATTAAAACCCTACAGCAATCACTGAATTGTATTAGACACAGCTCTAATAAGTGAATATAGGATATAAAGTGAAGAATTTTTTAAAAATCTGAAAGAAGAAAGCAAGAAGGAAAAATATAAAAAGAAAAGCAAGATAGGAGATGAATGGAAAACAACGAGAAAAAATGGTACATCTGAGCCCAAGCATATTAGTAACTATTGTAAATGCAAATCATCTAATTAATTAAACATTAGAGATTCTTAGATTGGATAAAAGGCAATGCTCAACTGTATGCTGTCTTTAAGGAACACACTACAATTACAAATATAAAAAATGGTTAAAGTGAAACTATTGAAAAACACATACCACACAGATACAAATATCAAGAAAGATAGAGTAGCTATAATAACATACAAAATTGTCTTTAGAATAAGAAATATTACTAGGTGTAAAGAAGAAAATATCATAATAAGGAATCAATTAATTAAGATCAATAGCAAAACTAAATGTTTACATAGGTAAAACATTGAAATATGTTTCTAATATATATCATCAGGGTGTATAGAACTAAAGAAATAGACAATTTTGTGATAATAATAGAAATTATATCTTTCCTCAGTAATTGATAAAAGTGAATCAAAAAATTTCAATAAGGATATAGAGAAGTAGAATTTTAAAAATTTATAAAACAAAGAATTTATAATACACTACACTCAATAACAGCAGAATGTACATTATGTGTTACTGTACTTAAAAGATTCATCAACATAAAACGTGCTGAGTCACAAAATAATTTAATGAATTTGAACAGATTGAAATTATACAGATCATTTTCTCTGATCACTATCAAATTATGTGAGAAATAAACAAAGTAACAATGTCAAGAGTCCCTCAATTTGGAAATTAAACAGTATACATCAAAATACTCATGATGGAGAAATCACAATCAATATTAGAAAATATTTTTTAAAGAATGATTATGAAAGCATGACATATAAAAATTTGTAGGATGAATCTAAAATAATGATTAAGTGATAATTTTAGCATCAAATGATTGCATTGAAAATAAATAAATGTATAAGATTAATAATGTAAGCTTCCACCTTAAAAATCATGGGACAAGATAAAAAATTAATCACAAAGTAGGTAGAAAGACACAACTAATGATGATCAGAACAGAAAGCAATGGACTAGACAGTGGACAAATAGAAAAAAAAATCAATAAAACTGAAGGTTAGTTATTTGAAAAGAACAGTAATTGATTAATCTTTAAACTGAGCAAGAAAAGAGAAGACACAAGTTATTAACATAGGGCTGAAAAAGTGCCATTGTATAGAATCTGTGACTGTTACAATGATATAGGAGAAATATTATGGATAATTAATACTAATAAATTCAACAATGTAAATGGAATGGACAAATTCCTGGAGAGAAAAAAATTACTAAAATTGGCATGAGAATAAATAGAAAATATAAATACTGTTGCTGCTATTAAAGAAATTGAATGTGTAATTTAAAAACTTTCTCACAAATGAAACTCAGGACCATATGATTTCACTGGTCATGAAATATTCTATCAAATATGAAAGTAAGTAATTATTCCAAGTGTACACAAACTTTTTCAGAAAATAGAGCAGAAAAAAATATATTTCAAGTCAATTTTAGAGAACAGCATTAGTATCTTGACGAAAAATCAGAAAAGGACATCTTTGATTCAAAAATCAGGCAATTTCATTATAAGGAAAGGCAAGTACAGACTTTATGAATATAGATGCAGAAGTCCACAGAAAAATATTTGCAAATTGAACCTAGAAAAATATCACATATATATATATATATATATATATATAAAATTTCCAAATGGTTTTTATCCTAGGATCTTCACATTGAAAATTACAAAACATTGCAGATAGAAACTAAAAAGGACCAGCAATTTCACTCCTAGGCCCCACCCAACATTTTTAAAAACATGTATCTATGTAAAGCTTCATGCATGAGTACAGCATTATGAATTATTCTTCATATTATTATGCATAATAGCAGCATTATTCGTAATAGCTGCACAGTAAAAACAAATTAAATTTTCATCAACAGGATAATGGATGAATTTTGGTATAACAATAATCCAACATTAATCAGAAATAAAAGGAAAAATGCTATTGATAAATGAAACAATTTGGATATATCTCAAAAACATCATTTGGAGCACAAAAAGCTCAGACCAAAATCAAAACAAGCTGCATTATTTTGTTTCTATGAAATTATTGAACAACCATAACTACCCTACAGAACAGAAATCAGATCGGTGGTTGCCTAACTCCATGAGTTGGGGAGATGGGTAGAGTAACAAGGATACTCTTTGAGGTGATAAAAAGTTTCATATCTTGATTGTGATAGTGGTTGCACATTGATACATACATTTGTCAAACTTCATCAAACAGTACATTTAAGTGTATTTTTAAGTGACCTATACATCAATTAATTTCATATTAAAAATAAAAACAATAACAAAATTAGTTCATCTCTTTATTTTGGTAAATTGTTAGAAAATATTTAAGGCAAACTTGTTGAGTAGAGAACTTGTCAACTGAAAATTCTCTTTAAATAAATCATACAATGGAAAATTGTTTACAATGATTTACATAAACAAAATTTTTTAAGATATAATGACTAATAATGAAAAACTGGCTAATTAAATGAATAAATTTTATGTTCTAAATTCCTTAATACGCTGTTTTCTCCCTCAGTTTTGAGCTTTTTCTTTTACATTTGAGAATGTTGAACAACAATAACTACTTTTACATTTGAGAATGTAAAATAAAAAGTTCAAAACTGAGGGAGAAAACAGGGCCTAGATGAAAGAGCTTTCCAAAGGCTATCATCATGAATCTCAATGTTTATAAACCTTGGCTAGACCCAACTGGATAAACACCTGTAAGCAAAATGATCGTAAATAATTGCCACTTAGAGGGCAATATTTAGAAAAAAAAATTATTTTTTAAATTTACTTAGACCCTGAATGACTTTAGGGAACACTAATCTAGTTTACAGACTACTGTTTTAGAAATCAAACATTCAGATGTTTTCTGTAGACATGATATATCTAGAAAAGCATATTGATGTTTTCTTCTGAAGTTTAAGCCTATTCAATACATAAATTGAACTTTAATATTAAATGCCTTATTTAAATGTATTATTGTGAAATTGCCAGTAATATATATTTAAATATATATTTACATGTAAAATACAATATATTTAAATACACAAAAATAACATCAAACTATGAGCATATTAAAACATTTAATATAGTTATTCTGAGGAATAGAACCATAAGTTAGATCTTGTTATCTTTAGGTATAAAAATATGCAGTATGTATCTAGTCAAGCAATGCATTTTAAATAAACCTTCTGAGGGATTTCAAATATAATGAACTTAATGAAAATTAACACAATGTGAAACAGCAGAAATGGAATCATGACCAGCACAAATTGATGTTCAGTCTAGAAATTCTAAAATAATCATATTATAATTTTGAAAACAATTATCTTAAGAGGTTTTAATAACAGAAAAGCAATAAAGCTATTATGGTCACTCTCAGGAGTGTTCCCCTTCACCTTATTATTGAACTGTTAAAATAAAACACCAAAACTCTGCTGCAAGCTCAGTGACCTCTCCATCAGTTAACACAAATGCTTTGTGTTCTGAGGCAAGGTCAAAACATCAAGTCAACCAAAGATCAAAAAGGTTTTGTGGCATAAATAACATATATTATGTAATTTTCAAAGAGGTTGTGACCTGACTCAATTATAAGCAAGATATAAAAATGAATTTTTATTTGACTTCAAAATATTATGGATTAATTTAAATATAGTGACTATATTCTCCTTTCCCATACATAGTTCCCAACCCATCTCAAGCCTCAAAATCTTGATCAGAAAGCACTGGCTTCACATAAACAAAATAGTACCTCCAGTCTAGTGTGCATATACTTAATAAAAGCCTTTCAATTGCAAATGAACATTTTTATTTAACTTTGGATGATTGATACTTATGTTCTATATTTCTACAGATAGCACATCTGCTGACTTCAAAAGTGTCACACATTTGCTGAGAAAAAAGGTCTTAGCTATTCAGAGTTCATGTACTTACCAGTCTTACTTATTTCAAGTGGCTTATAAAGAAAAATGATATACTTGCTCTTTTCCTCTGCATGAGATGTGTGTCTTAGTAAGTTTATGCAAAACTTATTACTGTCCACACTCAGTTTAAAAAAATCCTCCACAATATTTGTTTTTGAGCAATCGGACACCAATACAATTTCTTTTCAACAATAAAATATTCACTTTTGTTTTTATACTTCTATTAGGAATCATTTATGAAAATGTACAGTCTCATTTATGAAATGATGTTTAAGATGTTAGATGAATGAGCAAACATGAACAAATTGTGCCTAAGGGTTGTTCTTTCATACTCTGCAGGAAAATTAGCTAAATTTAGATTTCATAAAACTCACCTTTATAAATATTAATATTATATTTTTCAAGAGCACTATTTTGCTTCCCTTTCTCAGATGTATCACACATATTATCATAATAATAATCTAAAAATAGAGTGAAAATTGGCTGGTAAAATTGCCTGTAGGCTGACATTATTGTGAAACCATCAAGAATGAAATGCTGAATCAGGGGATATGGGACAGTGTCTTCTAGAAATTAATTCCGGTTGAGACTTTGTGAAACCTTAATCACATAATCCTGACTTACCAAAAATCATTCTTAAGAAAATTTAGTGTTCAGGATAACTTCTGGGAATAAAAGTTTATGATAATCTGTAAGAAAGGCAAAGGAAACATAAGATGCACAGACTTCGCTCTCTGTGAGTCTCAAAAACTTTAATGATGACTCTGAGGACTGAAAAAGTAATTTGATTTCTTTATCCACTCAGTTTGAGGCCTCTGTTGAAACAGCTGGTTAATGGCAATTGATGTTCTTTTCCTCTTACCCATTTTGTTCACTGAGAAGTGAACTGGCAGAACCAATCATTTCTTGTTGTTAACCAGAAAGCCTGGAGTTTCCATTTAGTTGGAAGACTGGGTGGTATAAAGCGATCACAGACTATGATAACATATTCTACCTATGCTTGCTGTGTTATTCTAATACTCATTTTTTTGTTTGGGAGAAATAATAATATAAGATACTAAGTCTATGCACACAAACAAGTGATCAATTCAATAAAAATGAAAACAGTAAAATTGTCTAATATTAATATGAGACAAAAGGTTTTTCAGTCTCACGTACAGTTTGGACTATAGTATTAAATATCAATTACATCAATTTAACAATTTTATTCACATAATTTCACTTAACAATTACCATTCAGAGGTTTGATTGACTTCCACAGTTGTTTGAGAATTTTCAAAGTGGCTGTCACTTTGGAAGATTTTAATAGTTTTTTTTTTTTCTCAGAGTAGGTTAGTTGTGTAAAGAAACTGTGAATAAAAATTCTTTA